>NW_027137828.1:1047364-1129911 GCF_000149305.1 Rhizopus delemar RA 99-880
CTGGGTAAAAAGGGGGCCAGTGGGTATGTCGTACTTCTTCTTCTGTATTTCTTTACTTGAGTCAATATTACACATTCTATCCAATCAACTCATCCTTACCGGGTCATGTAAAACTCGAATGGAAGCCGTATGTAAATACCGTGATCTGATTTCTAAACAGAGTAATGCATAAGCCTGTTCTAATCCTTCCTTTAAATCCTCTGCCAAGACTCTGTCTACTGTCAGCTGCTGTAGGGTAGCCAAGAGATCGTTGAATGTCGTCTTTCGTTCATAGATTGACACTTCCTGTACTTGTTCACATATGGATTCGAGTAAATAACTAGCGATGTTGATATCTTTGGTTTGTTCAAAAGAGTGTAATAATAAGCTGACTTGGTGATGAAAAGGAAAATAGAGTTGAATGAAATGGTCAGTGGAAGATTGAAGTGAAGGTATAAAAAGTAGTCTAGTAAGATCTTGATAGTCAAGATAGCTGAGAATAGACCAAAATAATTCAATAGGTAACAAGTCAAGCATGTAATAGTTATGTGTATGTATGTAGATAAAAGAGTATAAAAGTAAGAGAAATTAAAAAAAGCTTATTTCATGCAACGTTCAACGTCACATTCTATTTTGCACACTTTTTGTGTAATCCAACCAAAGAGGGGGAGGGGAAAGGGACAAGTGTTTTGGATATAAACAGAAAGAGAGAGAGAGAGAGAGAGAGGGAGGGAGGATGCAGATCATCCTCTCTCTCTCTTTTTTTTATTTTTATTTTTATTTTTTTTCTTCTGTTATTCTCACTTGCAACATGTCAGTGACAGAAACCATTGAATTAAAGCAAAGACATATCCATCGAGAACAAGTCATCGAATCAGGTCACAGATTAATAGATCCTTTATCTTTACAAGACCAAAAGATAACCGAAGACTATCTGAATTCATTAAAAGGAAGAAAGAAGCTACAAAAGTTTTATAAAAAGCAAAATGGGTTGATTGACACCATGTTGAAAGCATTCGATGTGAATGATAGTGAAGAAGAAGAAAAGCAACTATTAAAGGTTTTTAGAGAATGTGCCCATGTTAGACAAAACTCTTTTTTTAATTTGATTATAAAGCTAAAGATTGCTATTTATGGGTCTGTGGTAGCCAACGTACTCTTGTTTGTTCTTCAGTTGATTGCAGCCATCAATTCAGGCTCACTTTCTATTTTTTTCTACGATGGCAGATGCATTTATGGACTTGTTGAGTTCCGTTGTATTAATGTGGGCATCCCATCAAGCATCCAAATCGAATGTTTTGAAATATCCTGCAGTAGGGTATAAAAAGAAGAATATATACTTTATTGATGACATGATTAGGGTAAATCTCGTATGGAAACAGTGGGCATCATCATCTTTTCTTGTTTCATGTCTTGTGTGGCCTTGTTTTTGATTGTAAATAGAAAAATATATAAAGCGAGTATTGATGTGCCTGTGTCTATAGATCGAATCCGCTCAAAAATTAGCTGATCAAAGTCATTCTCCTGACTTGACTTACTTGGCCATCGGATGTGTCGCTTCTGCTTTAGGTAAACAAATAATCGAATCAGGATCAATCACCGACTCTTTTTTTTTTTTCTTTAGTCATCAAGTTTGTTTTATATATTTACTGTATGAGATTATGTCACTTCAACTCGGCTAAAGTGTTAGCACAAGATCATTTTAATGATTTGCTTGTCAATTCATTAGGATTGACAACAGGTATCTTGGGTAGTCGAATTACACCTTTGATGGACCCTATAGGTTCTATGATTGTTGCAATCATCATCTTGCGTAGTTGGACATCTACGTTGATAGGTAAATCCTATGCTATCACTCATCCTGCTGATCAAATCCTATAGAGCATATCCCACTTGTGGTTGGTAAGACTGCTGATGCTGAATTTTTAAATTTGATTACTTATATTGGTAAATTCAGGGTGAACATGTTTTGATTGACTTACTTTTTTTTTATATAGCCTTGACACATCCTGGAGTCACCCTGGTAGACACCTGTCGAGCTTATTATGCAGGTAATCAACTGTTTGTTGAAGTAGACATCGTTTTACCTCCCACAATGAAATTACGTGAATCACACGATATTGGTGAAGCATTACAGGTCAAATTGGAATCTTTAACTGAAGTCGAAAGAGCCTTTGTTCATGTTGATTATGAAACATTGCATAAACCAGAAGTAAATAATGTCCTCCTTTTTTTTTTTTCTTTCTTGATTCACAGCTCATTTTTCTTATTTAGCATCAAAAATTGAAATAATAAATCATTTATTTTATTTATTATCCTTCATTTTCATGAACAATCAAACCTTGTAATAAATAAATAAAAAAAAAAAAAAAAAAAAAAAAAAATCCTTGATTGGATGAAAAGGACAACTTGACTCTATTCAAAGGTTGAATGGAAAACAAACAAAAAAAAGATAAAGTTGAGTTATCAAGCCCTAAAGAGAGAGAAGGAATGTGATGTTTGAACGTATGAATATATCGTTAGACTGAATGGTTAATCCTGACTGTTGACAGTAAATAATCTCCTGCAGTAAAAAATAAGAAGGGAAATGAAAGGTTTGTTTAAAAAGAGATAACAAAAAGGAATCAATGAACAGAGAATGAAGCGGTGGATAATATTTTTTAAAGACAAATGAAAGGTGATGAGGGATAGTATAATGCTTGAGAATGTTATCATCTGTCATCTAGTCGTTCATTCAGTTTTCTAAATAAACCTGTCCTTCATACTGCATTCATCCTTCTTTTGCCCTTGTTCTGCAACAGACACATTGGTGTGATACATAAAAAGTGGGGGATATTCAGTGTGATGGGCTACGATGATTGGATGAACTCCAATGATTCACATCATCTCATACAACCAACATCAAAGACTGACTGAAAAGAGTTGTGTGATAAAGAAGACAAGGTGTTTTTATTGGTGACTTTAACAAACTGGGGATAAAAAAAACAAGGCACTGTCATGTATGAAATAAGCAATGTATTCAACCCATTCCTTAGCAAAAAAAAAGGGGGGGGGGAACAAGTATATTGTTTGTATTCAAAAAAAAATTAGATGGATTACAAGTGTTTATGATGATTTTGTTTCTTGTTTGAAGCATCCTTTTCTTTTGGACATGAAGAATAACTTACAAGTCTTTCTCAAGTTTTTTTTTTTTTTTTTTTTTTTTTTAATAGGAGGCGGTGCATAAGATGTATCAAAGTCACTTGGTTAAAAATACAAGCATGATTTTATTAGATGTCTCACGTGTATAGAAAGATAATGCAATCCACAAAAGTACAATTCTTTTTTTTTTTTTTTTTTTTTTTTTTTTTTTTTTTCCCTTTTTGAATTTTCTGCTTGTCAATCATTACTCATCGGGAAAACGTTTTTTTTTTTTTTTTTGAGAATAAAAAAGTTTTTCCTTTATTTATTCATGCTTGGGTAAAAGTAAGTCAACAAGAATGAATTTATACTATTTTTGCAGTGACAAGATCATCTCTTA
This sequence comes from Rhizopus delemar RA 99-880, assembly GCF_000149305.1. Classification (NCBI taxonomy): domain Eukaryota; kingdom Fungi; phylum Mucoromycota; class Mucoromycetes; order Mucorales; family Rhizopodaceae; genus Rhizopus; species Rhizopus delemar. Next base: position 1,050,864 of record NW_027137828.1, read on the forward strand.
CAAATTCTTTTATCGTCTATTCAATAAGATTGACATGAATGGATAGCATGACGAAATAGTATAAATGTTTGTGCACATCCATACTTTCGTCATCCAATTGTTTCACTAAATGGCGGTAGTCTAATCTCTCTTTTAAAATTGCATTGAATTGCTTTAAAGCCATCCTTTTTTTTTTACAACTTTTCTTTTCTGTAAATAAACAATAACATCCTCCCCCCTTTTTATTTATTTATTTGTTTCATGTATTGTTCTCTGTCATAATAATAATGATTCAAATAGATTCAATAAATGATATTCAAAGTGAAGATGATTTAATTGGTAAATAAATTTTAATATTTTATTGTGTCAAATCATATTAAATAAGTGTAGATAATCCAATGTTCATCATCTTATTTCACTTATCCATGAATCATTATTTTCCACTGTTTGAAGAATCAGGAATTAATCTTGAAGAATATATTTTAATGAGTGAACAAGATTTTAAACAAATTGGAATACAAGATCCTGGTGATCTTGACTTGTTATCCACTTGTGCAAGAGCTTTGAAAGTTCATTTGGACCGTAAACAGTTTAAAGATCATCATCATTCACCCATCATCAAAAAAGCAATTCATGCTTATACAACAAATATACCCTTAAAAAGACCATTTAAACAAACAAACAACATTCGTCCACTTTCTATGCCAGTCTTCTTACCTTCCCTTACGCCTCCACCTCATTATGAACCTGAGTCTAGAAAAGAAAGATGTCAATCGATGATGATCATTCCAAGAGAAGAAGAAGGAAGAGAAGAACTACCAGCTTATAGTTGCACTGTATTCAAAATGGGTTATGTAAACATGAAGAAAGAATTTGATGCTCCCAACATAAGAACAAGATGGAGACATTGGAGGTAAGGTTGAATGATGTATTTCGCTGTGACTTATTTTCTATAGAAAACTTTATTTAGAACTTTGGGGTACAATCTTGAGAATCTATCGTACCGCACCACCTAAACATGACACAATACCAAATTATTATCCTTCTTGGCCATTCGGTGTACCTTATCATTATTATCATAAATATTATCACACACCTATCTTCACCTTATCCTTGGCTGGTGCAGAAGCCAGTAGAGCATTCGATTATCTCAAAAGACCCAATGTACTCCGATTGACCACACAACAAGGTCCTCAATTACTCCTCAGGTTATCTTCACATGTCGAGATGATATCATGGATAGAACATCTTCAAGCAGGTAATCCCTTCTCTCTCTTTCATTCTTTTATTCATCCCTCTTCTCTTTTTAGCTATCAACATCTCACTGGATCTAGAAGATCGTCCCATGCCAAAGTTTATCACTTTACCCTCACGTGCTTTCACTTCTGGTCTTTTAGATCCGAGAACAGTGGAGTTGGAAAGAATTCGTGAACAAAGAAGAAGAGATCAACGGGAAATTTTAATTTAATTTTTGTACAACCACCATCGATGTGATGTCACGAATAAATTCACACTCTATTTTAGCTTTATTATCATCATGACATTCAAAGACGGTTTGACATGTTGTTATATTTAGCTAGTGGACTAAATGAAATATTTGTATTCACTAAATTAGTGCCTGATAAATACAAGTCACTTGTACGTGCCATCGCATCCGATGACAGTCGACTGGATGTCGTCTGAAAATAATAGAGTTCATTTGGATGAGCATACCGACTTTCATTCGGTTGACTTGCACTCTTCTTTTGAAACAAGTCAAACTTTCCTTTTAAACCATCCCCTTGACTGACTGTTACCGGTGACAGTGACCTCCTTTCTTGTTCTCTGAGTGGATCGCTTTTGTCCTTTTGGACTCTTGTCGGTGATAAGACACAGACGATATACAGTCGATTGAGGCTCGTCGCATCCAGTAGATCCGCACCGAGTCCACCACCTAAATAAAAACTGGTATTCATCTCTTGTTCTCTTTCTTTACGTCGAAACTTGATTGTTTGTTTAAATGTTTGGGATCCATTCGCAATGTCCAGTAGTTTCTTGGTAGGCGTTGAATAGAATAGATCAGAAGAGGAACAAAGGACATTCGTGGGTATCTTATGTTGCCTAGTGATGTTATGCAACAGGTGATTGTGTATCTTGGCAACCTGTTCTTCTTCTCCAGGAAGAATAAAGTCATAAATCGATCTCTGAGATAGCTCTTGTGGGTAAAGATCTAGAAAATCGATCGATTCATTCGAGGCCCTAGCACAACATAAATCTAAAGTGATAAATATCTATTCTGCAAAATAAGTTTACTGTCCTCAGCACATTCCAACACTCACAGTCAACATCCTCGACACTTCTTTGCTTTGTGTGGAAGAAAAGGTGGAATGGACTAATTCTGGAATCATCCCATTCAGCTTTTTTGCTTTCTTTGTCAACTCGTCTTTTGGTAGCTTGGGGCGACCTCTCTTTTTATGTTTTGTATTCTGACAACTGTCGGCTTTATCGGTCATTCGGCATCGATGACATGGTCTGGACTCTATAAAATGTTTATTTCTTTTATTTATTTATATTCCTGGTATCTACCATCACAAGCTAAATGGGCTTTTTTACAATTGTTCTACAGAAAAAAAAAATTAGCGTGTGTCAATTTTCTGTAAATTTTTTTTTTTTTTTCATTTTCATACAATCTTGAGCTTACACAGGCAATATGAACATGAGGCTTTTTCTTTATTTGAGATTCTTCTAAACTCAATTCTGGTAAAATAATATTATTATAATTCATGAATAACAAAGAAAAAGAAGACGATAAAAAAGAGAAGAGAAATCGTGTTATAAACTACCCCTTTTTTACTTTATTTGGAACATTCAAAAGTACGGGGAAATTAAATATTTCCTTATTTTCCGACGGATCCTTCTTCACATGTTACTGAAACTCCGGTACAACCAAGGCATCATCCTCCGAAAATCTCCTTGAAAACACTGTCACCTCTTTTAGAATACTTTTTGTTTGACAAAACAAATCTAACCCTTTGATTTAACCAACGCATTGATTTCTCTTTTATTCACACTTTGTTATCCATACGAGTAGTCGGTTGGATGTAGCTCTTTTTTAAATCATAAAAGAGTCTATTTCGAGTTATACAGCAAATCTTATTCAACATCTCTGGCTAGTTTGGCTTATCCCAAAATAAACATTGGCAGGGTAACTAACAATAGCAAAAGAAGAGGGAGTGACGCGCCAAACGACAAACGCTCACATTCACTTTTTTTTTTTTTTTTTTTTTTGAATAATGCACAGTCAATCATCCTCATCTATTCTAGCAACAGAAAAAGTCATATGAAAATTAAAAAAAGGGTCGGTTTTGTTACAATAGGATGATGCAGGGAAATCCTTTCAGGCTCTGATAATGTCAAGTATGTTCATTGGACCAAAACCCTCTTTGGCAGACAAATGGATTGTTTAGTTTCCGATCCAATCATCCCACAATGCAGAGTCTCCTAGTTTGGAGGTGTTGAAGACAAAGTACATGTATAGCATTCACCATAACATGATTTCACGAGTTTTCATTTTACTGCATTAGCGGATTTGTGAGTTCCAATCTGTTTAAGTTTGTTACTATTTTGCATTCTTTTAAACTTCATCTACCCTCAGTATTCATTGGTACTTGAATAGCAAATCTTCAGCTTTGAATAACATCTTCAACATAACCCTTATTGGTGGCCCTAGGATAACTCAATTGATGAGTTTACAGACTTTCTTATCCAAGTTGAGCTCAAAAGTACACAGGGAAAGACTGACGGGGCCCTGTAACTTTTACCTACCCTCACCTTCTCTCTTTAAAACCAATGATCCATATAAACGTTTCTCATTTCCGAAATTCATTCATTTCATTCTTCTTTGAAATACGCTTTGTATAGCAGTCTATAACAGCACCCTTACAAGCTAGTTTTTTTTTTTCAATTCTGTCGCTTTTATGATGGCTTTCAGTAAACTTTACCTTTTTGGGAAATTGGTGACTTCTTTACTGCAACCAGAGCATAGACTGCGAGTAGAACGGTATGGAACATTGTGTTGGTGGTCGAGGCTACGACAACAGTTGGCATGACATGTACAAAAGGAGCGAGTAGAGCTTCCGTGTTGATATTAAAGTCAGCTTTTCGAGAAGCAATTTTTTTTTAAAAAAAAAAAACAGATTCCAATGGTTTATCACTTTATTCGTCAAATGTTTTCCACTGCTCTTTTCATTGCTTCTAAAAGACTGGGCAAAGAGCTATCTTCTATTGTCAAGTGTCATTCATGCAGCATGAAATCTTTAGTAGATGATCTCTAATCGAAGCTCCCTCAATGCTTTTCTCCTGTTTGCAGACAGTCATCAAGAGACTTTGCCAATTGACCCTTATGTCCGATTTGTGATTTAAACAAAGAGATAGCCACAGTCTAGACATGATCAAAACTGCAGAATGACATTGGAACACTGTACAATAAATAACGCTTTATTAATAATTAAAAATCAGGAAATAAATGTCTGTAAGGATCACTTTGACCAACAACACCATATTGCTCTTGTGTTTCTGGATATTTATCAAAATGACTTGCGTCCCCTTCACCTCTAATTTGAGGAATATAAGGTGCCCTGATTTGACGGGCCAGGATACGATTGAAATCAACACCGGTAAACCAAGGATGATGCTTGATATCATCTGTACCTGCCTTTAAGTTTCCGAATCGTTTTGTTAAATCAGGAGTCAGTAATCTTTTTAATAAATCTTTGGCGTTCGGATCAAAGTACTGTGGCCATTTAATTTTACATGCTAATATCTTTTCATACAATTTCAAGTGATCATCGTCATAAAATGGTGGATAACTATTGCTTGTTAGCAATCATAAAACACATTCTCATCCTTTCTTACCCTGCCAACATTTCATAAATCAAGACACCCAAGCTCCACCAATCAACCGCCTTACCATACCCCTTGGATTGAATAATCTCTGGCGCTAATAGTCATGTTCAACAAGGACTTTCTTCTCCTTTCTATTGTTATTGTTTACCTAAATAATCAGGGGTGCCGCAAAGTGTCCAAGTGATATCAGGCACATACTTTGCAAATCCAAAATCCGTAATTTTGATGTGCCCTTGGGCATCCAGCAACAGATTCTCTGGTTTCAAATCACGATAAATCATATCCTTTCTATGCAAATATTCTATCGCCAAGGTAACCTCTGCCGCATAAAATTTAGCCACATGATCAGGAAATCGCTGAGATCGACGCAAGACACTGAACAGTTCGCCACCAGGGATGTAATCCATGACCATATATAGATTATGACAGTCTTGGAAGGTACCCCACATATTGACCAAGAAAGGGTGAGCGACTGACTCCAAAATGTGCTTTTCATTATTCGTGTGCTCTACTTGTTTGAGACGAATCACTTCTGTCTTCTTGAGTACCTTCATCGCATAGTGTCTGCCGTTCACTTTGGATTGTATCAAGTGAACTCGACCAAATGAACCTGTGCCAAGTGTACGGGATATATTGAAATCATCCAATTTAAGCTTGGGTCGATTGGTGCGTTGTTGAATAATAGACTGATCATTATAGACGGTGGTGTAAGGCAACGTTTGGTTGGTAAGTTGAGAGACTTGCATTTGTTGCGGTTGTTGATGTTGAAATGTCTTTACCAATGGTCTTTTATCTGAAAAAAAAAAAAAAAAAAAAAAAAAAAAAAAAAAAAAGTTTATAAAACAAAACTCATTTAATGTACTTCATTACCTGATGAATCTATTTTTAAAAGTTAATAAGAGGACAATTATAAAGAATATTGGTTGCCTACTGTAAGATATCTGCTTTTCTTCTATTTTTGATAATTTTATTTTATTGTTATTCTCTTCTTCTTGTAACCAAGGCACAGTTCTCTTTTGACCAATATTATCTACATTGTTTGATTGTATCGGTGGTAAAATAACAGTTGTATTTTTCACCTGCTTCTCTTGTTGTTGTTGTTCGTTGTACATAATAAAGAGAAGAAAGAAAAAGAAAGCTATATTAATAAGGAGAAAGAAGTTGTATTGAGTTTTAATTCATTATTTGACAAGTACAGCTTTTATTTTCAGGCTATTTTTATACAATGTTTTAGCCTAAAATGAGACAATTTAATAAAATAAATTAGACACTTTAAGAGATAAAAGAGACGAACGCCAAGTTTTTTGAGACAAGTGAACAAAACAAATTAAACAATGCAGGTTCTTTTTGTAGACGATTTTCTTGTCATGCCATCATTCGCCACCTTTTGCTGTAATTGAACAACTGGCTGTATGCACACATATCATTAGCTTTGTAGTATTGTATCTGAAATGGCAACAGTGTAAGCTCTTTCTTCATAATGTCTAAGAAGGACAGAAAAATTCAATCATCAAGATATTATATTATAAATTACTGGACTATTTGATCATTATTCATCATATCATATGGTATAAGATTATAGGTAACATTGTTTCATTGTTGTGACGAGTACAATAGAAGCTACTGCTAAAGTTCCTCTTCGTTATAATATGGCTGCTACATTAAGCTTTAGACAGATCCTTTTTAGTCTGCATGCAAATGGTGAAAGACCAGAATGTTTCTACAGATCGAAGAAACCTCTCTCCACTGGCTCTAAAAAAAGAATATCTCATCATCATCATCAGCTAGCATTAATTGATCGACGAAAAGACAAAATGATTCTTTGTATTTACCGCTGCATTAATCCCAGATACAGTGTAGGTCTTTGAACGATCGTCTAATTTGTTTTGTTCACTTGTCTCAAAAAATTTGGCATTCATCCCTTTTATCTTTTAAAGTATCTCATTGTAGATTAAAGCACTTTAAACAATTCGGATTGAAATGCTTTTGATTCCCCATGTTAGGACTTTAGAGTAACATATTCAGACAAAATATAAAGGACATCAGGCATTTGCTTTATTGCATTCAGATAGGATCCCATGGAGTTGTGCATGATCACCAGCAGATTCAGCAGCATATTTATTTCATTCAAATCCTAGTCCACACAATACCAGTATCAGATGAAGTACAATGAAACTACATATTCAGTCAATAATATCTCAAAATATTAGGACATGAAAACAATCAATTTCTCTTGCTTCCCAAAAGATGAAAAAACTTTAGCATTTTACATGTTTAGCTGACTTGATGTATCAACGATCAAAATAATTGATTACAATTAAGATGCAACGGATACACAAAGTAGGAAGCAGTTCATGATTTGATTCTTACTTTAGGCAAAATCCTCACTACAATCCTTGTCTCCACTTGATAGTATCCTATTATCCCAGACTACGACTTTACACATAATGAACCACTCAAGCCAGCGACATTCGCTATCACTGACAAAGCTTTGGCGTCTGATATCTATTCCTTCGGAAGTCAGGGTCCTTTGAATCCAAAGAGCCTTCCAAAAAAGTGATCTCTGTAAATTGCTACAAACTAAGCACACCTGATCTCTCTTTTGTTGTAGCTCAAAGATATTTGTGGACTCCATATTGTAGCCACCACTGACTCTTGCTGAACAAAGTCATTGTATTCGTTGGCATTTCGATTACCTCCTGTGTGGCTCTCTTTGACATTATTCATGGTTTACAAATAACCTCAGTAAAATTCAGAGATACAGTACTTTGATATGGCCCCAATCATTGAGAACTGAAAAGACATAGCCGATCTTGTCTCTTTTATTATGAATCAATTACCAACTAACCCATCCAAGTTCCGCTCTATTATTTCATTTTGATAGGAACGATGACCTGTATTATACTCTCCTTTACAAAATACTCAGATTCTATACAGTATAGTTATGACTCTCTTAGCCCTGATACGATCTCTAGTTTTCCTTTTTAAAGTGAATTTCCACGGTCTGGGACCCGACTGCCTCATAAACGTAAATCGTTTTCTTTTCCCTCTTAATCCTGAAGAGGTTTTTCGGTTCTTTCCACCTTTTTTTTTTTTATTATTTTATTTTTGTTTTAAAAATGGAAAAACTGTATTTAATCTAAGCCAAACATATAATAGAAAAGTTGAACTGCAGCAAAAATAATCTATGCACACATACGATGTTATTAGCTGGTAATAATCAATTCGATATATACTTACTGGTTGCCAAACAACTAAATATCTAACACCGTCTAATAAACTAAGGTACAACTGTTGCTGTGTGTCCCATCTATCAGTGATAATAATTAAGTAACACGATCGATTCCATTTGCTTATCACTTACGGGTTGCGTTTGAATTCCTTTAAATCCACCTTTTCTTTACAATAAGGACAAATATCCTTTTTACCCACCAAAACCCATCCACGAATACACTTTTCATGGAAAACATGTTTACATGTCAACTGATGTACTGGATCATCTTCAAACATGGGCTTCTCAATCATGCCAGGTGCAACTGAAGTAGCATAACCACAGACAGCACAAATGCCTTCTCCCAAATACTTGTTGGGTAAACCATCCTTTGAATAATATCCAATCGTTGCTGCCATTCTATCCGTACAAATCTCTACAAAGTCTCTGCCCAACACACCAAAATAAAGTCCATAACACAACATCAATAATCCAACTTGCATCACACTAGGTCCTGCTGAGAAAAGAGCTGCGAAACCAAAAAAGACACCGAGAATGATAATATATCCAACCAATCCGATTACAAAAGACGCATTATATACAACAGTGTACCATTTGTAAACAAGACGTGGAGTCATAGCTTCCAAGGGTTGTCTGGATGCCTTATAGATGACTTTGAATAATACATTAGAGAAGAAATAAGAGAAATAGTTGTATATTATATACCATATCCATTGAGTAACGAAAATAGTATCCAAGTAATCAAGAATCGATACCATCCACCATAAATACCAAATATTACAGGAAAGAAATATAAACCTCCTAAACTGATGGCTTGATATGATTTATAATGTTTCTTTTTCCAATATAAAATTAAGAATTGTGATGCAAACAATGCAAACAATAATATGAATGCCATTAATTCATGTTGCGCTTCATGACCTATTATCTATGTTGGTTTTATTTTGATACGTTGTATGTAATATATAAACCTTTGTGTTCCTTGTTGTACACAACTTGATTTTGATATCTTGTATAAAATTATTATTACTTGCTATAAAAAACCTTCCCCCTTTTTTAGAAAAAAATACCTTTCTTGTTGTTCTGGTGTTAACTGTGCAATCTGTTCTTCACTCAATGTTCCATGCAACCAAGCAGCATTCAAGGATTCATCATGCTCCATTTGTTTTGAGTATTAAAAAAAAAAAAAGAGGAAAGAAATGTAAGAAAATACCAGGAAATGATCAGAAACTTTTCAAGTGCCGAATTTATCATTTCGTTTATTGTCAGGGCAAAACGACCCGGCACGTCAGATGATCAACCAAGAGATTTGATTCATCCTAAATGCCATACGTCTTTACTGAGATTATCTAAAATACATGATTTATTTGATTTAAATTTTAACTAAATAGTGTACAAGAAGCAAGAGAAGTTTATTATATAACGTTACATTATTCATCTTTTTTGAAATAGTAAATATAGGCGACTTATTCAAACTCATGTGTTATCATTTTATTATCTTGCTCATTTTTCAATGTTTAATCAGATCATATAGAATTAATACTTGCTATTCTAGTCTTTTACATACTGATCTTTATCTCAAATGACCATCAATCAGGGTTTATATTCACTTTATCTTACCAAATCCTCTCTTACTTGATTTATAGATAGATAATATCATAAACTATCACTTTTAACAGTTAAATAGGATAAATCTAGTTGACCAAAGGAATAGATAAATAGGAATAAATTCACTTGTACCAGAAAGTGATAATTACCTTTTCTAACCATTAACTTACATTCAGCAGCTTTTCCACCCACTTGCTGACATCGCTTGTCATAACCATCAAGCTTGCCTTTTCTATTGTTTCCTTCTTTATTTTATCCAAAGAGTATAAAAGATATGCTCGGTCTTACAATTTCCTAAGCCCAAGCTTCTACAACGTAATGCGTAAAATAAAAAGATTAAAATCCTATGTTTCTTATTTATACAGAGATGTATCATTTCTTGAAAATTCCATCGTCATTTACAGTCTGTTTCTTACTAGTGATATATTTTAGGAGTAGTAAACAAACTAGATGGATCTAATGCCCAAAAAATATGTGAGCAAATGATTTCTACCGAAAGCTAGTATATTAAAAGAGCGTACTGTGCACATAATTACCTTTATATTGAAAGGTGCATTTTTTTTAGAGCTTCATAACAGTGATAACAGTGGTTACAATCTGCCTACTAATTCCGATAATGGCAGCGACAATAATCAGAAAAAAAAAAAAAAAAAAAAAAACAGCGAATTTAATATTATATCTATGGAAGATCAAGAAATTAAGAATTTACAAAATGAATATAGTAGAGTTACAGATTATGAATCAAATGCAATGAAACATGAGATCTTTGTCTAATCGTCTTCTGAAGATAGTGGCAACAATGACAACTCTTCAAAATGAATATGAAAAATATTTTTCATATCTCATTGTTCTCATGCAACTGCTGAGGTATTAAAAAACATTAACAACAGCAGGAAACCCATTTTCAGGATCCTTACGCTCATCAACTTGTACACTTTTTCTACAAGAAATATATACATCCTTAACATTTGTTGTTCGTAAACGCCATAAAATCTTAAACCAAAACCAAAAACTGCCAAAAGAAAAAAAAAATCGAAAACTATTCAAGTTGCTGTTGCTGCTTTAAAGTAGATAGTGTTGCAGCCAATGGTTTTTAACTATACAGAATTTATTATCAACCATAGTTTTTTCTCTCGAAAGCTTTTGTTCAAATGCCGTGAAATGATAAGATTTGGAGCATTGTATTTATAGGCTGTGCTAATCTCAGTTACTATCCAGTCCCATAATACAAGGCATAGTCGGAGAATGAATGTGACATCACCAAACAGCCAGCGCTCTTGCCAGAAAAGATAGCTCAGGTGTGAGAGAGTAAATTCTGAAGTCCAGGCAGAATCTATTGAGTTCCTTCTCTACAAAACAATATGGGTAAATGAAAATCATCCATCCATCCATCTGTATAAACTAATACAAAACCATTAGGTATCAGCCGTGATTCTCGCCACAAGCGTAGCGCCACTGGTGCTAGACGTGCTCAATATAGAAAGAAGAGAAAGTAAGTTTTTTCTTTAATTTTGAAGAGATGGGGATTCAGTTTTAATTGGAAACCTTCAAACAAAGTACGTAACAGGAAACACCGATCTTACACATGTTTTGCTATATAGGTTCGAATTAGGTCGTCAATCTGCCAACACTAAATTAGGTAGCAAGCGTATCCACTTGGTTCGTGTCCGTGGTGGTAACTTCAAGCGTCGTGCTCTTCGTTTGGAAAACGGTAACTTCTCTTGGGGTTCCGAAGGTATCTCTCGCAAGACTCGTGTCTTGACTGTTGTCTACAATGCCTCCAACAACGAATTAGTCCGTACCAACACTCTTGTTAAGGGTGCCGTCATTCAAATTGATGCCACTCCTTTCCGTCAATGGTACGAATCTCACTACGCTCTCCCTCTTGGTAAGCAAAAGTCTGGCGAGGTAAGCAAATTATATATCTTTATAGGGATAATTTACTGATGTCAATAATAGGAAGCCGCTTCTGCTGAAAAGAAGTCTAAGAGTGTTGAAAAGAAGATTGCTGCTCGTGCCGCCACTGCTGCTATTGACCCTCTTTTGAACGATCAATTCAATGCCGGTCGTCTCTATGCTGTCATTGCTTCTCGTCCCGGTCAATCTGGTCGTTGTGACGGTTACATTCTTGAAGGAAAGGAACTCGAATTCTACCTTCGTAAGATCAAGGTAATATTAAAGAAAGAAACAGAAAGGGAAACAAGAAACTTATTTTTATTTTTGTATATAGTCCAAGAAGCAACATTAAATTGTTTATTCCTTTCTCATTCTTTTCTATTTTCGATAAAGTCAAATGTAATAAAAAACATTTTAAAAAAAATTTTCGCAGATGCATTTTATAAAAACACGTCGATATACTTGGTTGATGGGAGATGTAATATCATGGAAAAAAAAAAGTGGAAACCAATTAAATGTTGATGTAACTGGATAACTATACATTCTGCCATGATGGGCGAAAAAGAAGGATTTTTATTACCAATAAATCATTGTATATTATATTTTAAAAGCTCGAGGGTATATCTATTCTAAAGCTTTACTATCATTGACTGTAGCTAAACAGTATGTTATTGAAAAGCAAGCATTATTTACCAACGCAATAATTTATTGAAATACTGATAGGGTATTTGAAGTGTCAGTTTCAGTCATCAAGACATAAACAACATAAGAATAAAAGTGCTTACCTCCGAAAAATAAAGCAATCATCGATTGCAGCCTAGTTCTGCTTCCTTTTCAGAAGAGAACGGCAATAGTTTTGTTGACAGTGTAGAATTGACTGTTGTTTAGAAAGGCTTAATGAAGCCGGGAGTATGACCATGTCCATAAATGAAAGACCACATAGCGAAAGAAGAGGACCAGATAGCGAGACAATATAGGTTTTTTCTTTTTCTTTTTACGCATGTTGTTTTTAAACTGAAAGGAAAAAAAAAAAAAAAAAAAAAAAAAACGATGAATAAACAAAACAAGTCTTCCATCCACTCTTTTTTAATGTCTTTTTTTCTTGGAACACGACGCGTACCCCTGTTTTATCACTTTTTATCTTAGCAGGTCAGTTATGATGCAAAAATTGACTGCTCATTAACATTTGCTTGAAGCAACTTATGCAAAAAGAGGGTAAGGTATAAATGTAACTCTCCCATTAAAGTTCAAAACTACGTCTGCCTTTTCTATATGCTTAGCAAAGAAGCAAAGAGATGTCTTATTTTATAGCTTTCTAGAAGGAACCTGAAACAAGATTTACCTTCTCAAGGTTTTGAACTTTTATCACATCTTTTTTTTTAGTTTGATGTTCAACAACAAAAAAGCTTTATGTAGTATACCTCATATCTCTTTCTATTCTTTAATATGGTCTTAGTGTTCTTCTTTCTCAGCTCTTTCTCAGTTTCAACGTTAATATCGTTGATGCTGTTGGCACAAGATGAATTTTTAGATTTTACTTGTATAATTTATTTTCCCAAATAAAAACAGAACAAAGTAGAGTGATACAAACCAGTAAAATTCGGCTATATCATAATTGGTGAGATAGATCAAAAATCTATTGTAAAAGAGGATGGCAAGATATTTCTAATCAGCTCTCCCCTAATCTCTTCTAACGATATATCGCCATTTGTATTCATTAAAAATCCGTGACTACACAAGAGAAGGAGCGTGTTAAACACCTTAAAGCCATAATTGCAGTCGTAAAAACAAAGTCTGGAAAACGCACTTATATACTTTTACCTTTTCTCAATAAATTAGTTTAAGCACTTTGAACTCAACAACTGTTAATCAGAATGAATAGCCTTTGTTGATGGCTTCATTAACTTTGTCTTATCTCTTTAAATCATGTCAACCTTTTAGACGTTTGAATTTGTCTTTGGGTAATTACTCTCCACTGTCAAAAGCTCGATTTTGACAAGTCAATATTAGAACCTGTTATGATGAGACCCGACAGGTGAATACTTTAGTTTTTAATAAGTATTCTCATTTTCTGAAGAGATAGAACTCATGAATACTTGAAAAAAAAAAAAATTCGAAAAGGAAATTGCCTCATAAAATTTTGTCGAAGGTAAAAAAAATCATGAGTCCTATTGAGTCTGACAGGCCATATACTGCCGTAATTTGTATACAAGAGCCCCAAGAGAAAATGCCCGGGTAAAATTGAAGTCCAGACCGGAAACACAGCTTTTTGATCGTCATCTTGTTCTCCCTCTCAACATACTTGCCTGAGACAGAGGGAAAGGATAACAAAAACATCAGCTTAAGATTTCCTTTCTTCTTTTTTGCTTCGATATCGTCAGACACCATGGTAATATAATCACATTGGATAATGGAGAGAAAAGCAAAAAGGATGGATGATTAAGGAAGGAGAGAGATAGAAGATGAAATGTTTATTTGCCTATCATATACAGTCTTGTAGAAGTCATTCAGACATACTTACTATTTTTTTCAACAACTTCAACATTCTCATTCCAATGCATTCAGTTTTTCAATTCAGCATTTCAGCTAATATTGCTTTAACTCTATCTTTTGCTTTTCTCTACTACTTTCCTCTGTTAAATTATTCTATATAAATTACTTACCATTTTTCTTTATTATAGAGCGCCGAAGAACAAAAGGTTACCAAGAACCCCATGCGCAACCTCAGAATTGAAAAGTTGGTTCTCAACATCTCAGTTGGTGAGTCTGGTGACAGACTTACTCGTGCTGCCAAGGTGCTTGAACAATTGACTGGTCAAACTCCCGTTTACTCCAAGGCCCGTTATACCGTCCGTTCTTTCTCTATTCGTCGTAACGAAAAGATTGCTGTCCACGTTACCGTCCGTGGCCCTAAGGCTGAAGAAATCCTTGAACGTGGTTTGAAGGTTAAGGAATACGAACTTAAGGCTCGTAACTTCTCTGAAACTGGTAACTTTGGCTTCGGTATTGACGAACACATTGATTTGGGTATCAAGTATGATCCCTCTATTGGTATTTACGGTATGGATTACTATGTTGTCATGGGTCGCCCTGGTTACCGTGTCTCTCGTCGTAAGCACTGTAAGTCTACTGTTGGTGTCACTCACCGTATCAAGAAGGTAAAAAAAAAAATGCAGTTTGTGGCAATGGTTAATTAACATACAAAATAGGAGGAGTCCATTGAATGGTTCAAGAACCGTTTTGATGGTGTTGTTAGCAACAAGGCTTAAAAAAATTGTATTTGTTTAAAGAGAAAAATAAAAGGAAAAGGAAAAAAAAAAAGACGAATAGCTCTGTATGTGAGTTGAACTGTTTATTTGCATGATTTAAAGGTGATACAAAAATGCCTTCAGGGACGTTTGTTTTACCTAGTAAATACTTCTCAACTTAATCTATGCATAGCCTGCATGCTTTTTTTTTTTATAAAAAAGGATATTGGGTTAATGCTTTGTTCAATCTTGACAGGTGTTTTGTGGTCAACTATATAAGAGAGTTTTTGTTTTGTTTATAGCATTCTTCAACACTAGAAGTTGAATATGAAATAAGAGTTTATTTACTGCTTCGCATTAACCAAATGAAAGCTTTGATTAAGAGATGGACGCATTTTAATTTAATAGAAATAGAAAAATACAAAGCCAGTAAAAATAAGAATGAAATGGAAAATTCTTATAAAACATCATTGCACTTTGTAATATATTGCTGCAAATGTTGGTAAGGGCAAAAATGGAGACAAAGGGTCAATTATGGAGAACATGCTACTAGTGGCCTTTTCAGATTTGAGCAAGGATGATGTTGAGAATTAGTTTGAAGAAAGATCAACTCTTCGACAGTCAAATATAAAATGCCCAAGAGTCGGTAGATTGAATATAATAGGGTAATTTGCAGAAACGAATTTAGTGGATAGAAGTCAATAAAGTATTGTGCAAAATTTCGTTATGCTGATGAGGCAGTATAGTGTATTGTGACAGATAGCTGTTAGAACGAGAACCCAAAGTCTAGAAAAGTAGAGAACGTTGATCATATACAAATAATTCGATTGCGCGTTGGGGAAGCTACGAAGTTGGAAAAAATGAGCCAATTGATTATGAAATTGGTAGCGATTATCAAAAGGAGTAAATTCAAAGTGTTTGTATTGTTTATTATCGAATGTATTCCTGTATCTGAAAACGTGAACAATCTATAATAATTCTATATTTATAAGCCTTTTGCTTTTTGGTTTAAAAGCTTTTAGGAATGTTAAATGACAATAGAGCTTTGTTTTATTATGGCCATTGGTGTTGGTATCTTTTATAAAGCACTTTTTATATGAAAAAATATAAGTTGCTCAATTAAATGGTAATGTGTAATAACTTAAAAGAACAAATAATAAGATGGGTTTTAGTAGTCTTTCTTTTCGTGATACGCGCTAAGAATGAATAGACATCCTTCGCTCAACATAGGGGGAAGCATTATAATGCATAAATGCAGCAAGTGGGGCGCAGTATCCTTCATTTCAGACACCCATGCATAAGCACAAGACTTTACGAGATGAGGAAAAATGGCAGTTACATTCTTTCTATTGGAACGAGCATGGGTGAATTATTGCAGACAATTATTACTCATATTGACTGTCTTTATGTTTTTATTAGTCACTTGAAAATCTGACTATGGGAACTAGTTACGTTTTTTTAAACAATTTCATGTAAACATGACAAGTGTTCAATCCTTTAACGGGCTTTGCTCCTGTTTTAGCAGTGTAACACAAAATTATCATTTGGTCTATGTACTACAATCGGCCGATTTGTTCCTGATTTCTAGACGAAGAGATGCTGAGGACAATAAATTACAGTTTTTATTGAATCATCTCAAAGTATGGCAAAAATAATGTCATGAAATCATACTTGTTGCTAAATATTCAATTAAAGCTATTAACACAAGTAACTAGCTGAGCTTTTTAAAGAGTTTATTAGACATTCTTTGCTGAAAAAAAAAAAAAAGTAAATTTACAGACATTCAGATTCCTCGTCTTGAATTTCTTAAGCATAACGTGCTCTTTGTTCCTAAATACAAGCAAGTTGTTTTTTTTTATATATCTAGGCTCATATACATAATCCTCTTGCTTTTTCAGATAAAACTGATTAGGGCTCATTCACTCATTATGTCTTTTGAGCTCTAATTGACTCATCGATCACTTTAATTTCGGGTACCCCCGTAGCCAAGATGACTGTATAGCATTCCCATCAAAACTTTGGTATTTATGTCTTTTTATTTTCGATGTAATGGTATACATATGTTTATAGAGTATTCATTCCGTTTATTTTTAATTTATCACTAAAAGCATACAAGCAAGACTTTTTACATGAAAAATTCATCGATAATGACGAAACAAGATGTAATGCATCAAGTACTGCGGTTTTAACTAAAAGTTACGCGACAAAATATAATATTTTAGAGCTCAAGATGATGATAGAACGTTCTTTGAGACACAAGTACCTGTAAAAAATGTCTGGAACGAAGACAAAATTATGACTCATTTAATACAAGGGCATTTGTTATATGTTTTAGTCCTTTAACCCTTGACTTTTTTTTTGTCTCATTATTTTTCAGTAGATCTCAAGCTGTTTGCAATTCAATTCGATCTACTGAGCGGATGATCAAACTACAGGACTCAGCAGTGATTGTACTCACCTACGGGTGTTACTTCCGTGACAAGCCCCAATTTAAAATATGTTTTATTGTAAATTCAAAGGTTATGAATGCACACATTTTGTTTATAATATCACCATCAAGCCTATACTTATCTTAAAGGGATGTAAAGCAACTGTGGGCTCTTTAGAGTACCAATGGTCTTTTTTTTTTTGTCGGAATCTAGAGAATAGACTGATTTCTCCACAAATTCTTTTCTCTGTCGTCACTGTCAACATATGTCCTAAATAAGTCTTGCTCTAAAGAGAACATCTCTGCGCCTTCTTTGGAAGAATAAGGCTGTACCGTGTTTTAGTTGTTTGTGGAAAGTTACACTGTGAATATCAGCCGATATACTTTATGACTGTCTTTATTAAGCCAATCATGTCACATCAACTCCTATTTCTTTTAAATCCTTTTTGTTTTTCTTCTCTTGTTTCCTTCTTTTTCATTTTTTTTTTTTTACTTCTTTTTTTTTTTTTTTTAAAGAACTTGTTGATTCACAACCTATTTATTTAAACAAGTGGTGATTTTATATCATAAATCACCCTTTTCATAAAGCCTATCAAGTGTCATTTAACAGAAGCAACGTTTTGTATTCTTTAAAAGCAAATAATAACAATGAATTATCTTATATTCCACGGCAATACTACCCCAAAGAAAACAACACAACAGCAATTTATGAAAACACACCCACAATGTCAGACATTTATAGCTCATCCATCGATTTCTCGTCATCTACTTTATCCCAAAGAGGTATTAAAGCTGGATTTTTATCTGGTCAACAGTCTTCAACCGCCATGAGAAAAGAAAAAACAAATAATCATTCTAACAACTGGCGCAAATCTTCTCATGACACGAATAATAACACACCGGATAATAATAATGACTTGAATATCGTTTTATCGCTAGCTTCATCGTCTACAGGCAAACGTTCATCATCTGTCGACAATGAGTTAAAGAGAGCAAAGAAGAAGAGAAAGACAGAAGATGAAGAAGTAGTCTTGTTTGGTCCAATCCCTACTATGAATACAATAACTGTTAAAGCTATGGATGATGACTTGATAATGAATGATGAAACGGTATTTCAAGAACTTGAAAGAATAATTAATAACAATAACACTCTTCTATCACCGCCTACTTCCCCTATCTTATCTTATTTAACAACACATGATGAATTATTATTAAACGATGATTTTGTCTTATTTCCTTAATAAACTATATATTTTTTTTTATTGTCTTTCTACAACAAAGCTTTTCAAAATGGATTTAATTTCATCTATTCTATCCAACAGTGTCTGTGCTATTTTTACAGTTTCTTTTCTTGTTTGACGTGCATCCAAATGATCTTGTTTACAAGAGATGCTATCCAAGTCAAATAAGATGTGCATCAATTGTTCTCCAAGATAGGCCGCGGTGTATATTTGTTTATTCTTTTCCTTTTCTGTCTTTATTGGTTGAGTTATAAAGCATTTTATGTCCTTTTCGTACTGTTTCAATTGTGGCGCAATATCACTTTCTATCTTCTTTTTAATTGATTCTAATCGCTCTAACGCAACTTCTTCTTCTTTTGATCGAATATGTTCTCTTGTCTCATTTAATTTGTCAGATCTTCGGTGGTGATCCTAATAGTAACCTAAGCATAACATTTCTTTCATCTTTCTTTATTTACTCTATCCTTGAACCCTTGCTCTTTGTGTCCACTGTTCTTTAACTTGAGTGTAATATGACATCCTGGATGAATCCCATAAATGCTCAAAGGCAAATTATCATTGTTCATCACGGCTGTGGAAAATATTTAAATATTTTTTTTTCTCTCTTTTTTTTTTTTTTTTTTTATACCTCCAAATGCAAGTAGATTGATCTTGTGAGAATCAATACCTGTCATTCGAGAACAATATTCTTTCAAGTCTTTTACTGTTGCCTGCTTCAATTCTTGTACACTGTTGTACTCTACTGGAAACTTTTTTCCTTGCCAACTGACTTTTATCACAACAGACATTGATCTTTAAAAACGAAATTTCCTTTTTTTTTTGGTGAAAAGAAGAGCAAATAATTTTCATGCTTGAATCCATAACCGGGCCGGAGTTTTACCATGTCAAGCTAATACGCAGAAAAGAGTGATGAATATTTTCAACAACTTGAATAAACACCCTCCCTCCAGTTCAAGACCTGTTTAAGATCAGCAAAGGTTATTTAAAGGGATTCTTCTTTTCTCTTTTGTCTTACTTGATTCAAAGCATTTTACAGTTTAAACTTTACAATTGCTTTAAAAATTCCTATTTAAAGTATAAAAATAGCAAATTACATCATCAACTGCGCATTGTGTTCATCTTTGTCTTGCACAACAGAGCCCTTGAAATGACTAATTCTGTTAATTTAGATTATGTGTATGCGTGTGGATATTGGTTTCAGTTGTGATCGTCTAACAGATAAATATAACAAGTTGAATAGTATTGAACATGAAGCGTAAATAGAATTTTATTTTTATACAAACATATACTTTAAAGTATAACAGAATAATTAATAATGTGATGCATCCCATCTAAATGTATCTAGAAAGACTGTGTAATCTCTATTTCTTTCATTAAGCCATATAGACGATTGTAATTATTCCAAGAAGGAAAGAAGAAAACCCTGAATAGGTAAGATGAGTACCAGAGCTGGTAGAAGCACTTGAACCAGAAAGAACCACAGAAGATGATGAAGATGATTCTGCTGAGGAAGAAGTCTCTGAAACAGAAGGCGACGCAGCTACAGAAGCAGCAGGAGAAGATGAGGCTACGGCATTGGAAGTTGTGTTTGATGGAATAGATCCGTCAGCAATAGGATATACAAAGTTAGTTTCCCAGTAAGGATGTGAGATATTAAAGCATTGATTCCAGGGCATGACATTAAATGCCTCTTTGACCTGGGGTAACCATTTTTCAGCCATAGAGACAGTAGAATTATTAAGCTCATGCTGAAGAACAATGTGTCCTGTAGAGCTGTCACTACCATTCTTACGAGCCGCAATCCAGTTTTCAAAATAGCCATCTACAGTCGAAGGAGACAAGTTTCCTCCGCCATCGCCAGGCATGTTCCAATCATCCGTATCTTCATCCCAAATGACAGTAGCTAAACCCATTTGCCATGCAATAGCACGAACACGATCGTCAACATCACCATAGGGAGGTCTCCAACATTTGGATGTCACACCAGTCACTTCTTTGATCGCACGAAGTGTCCAGTATAATTCAGCAACTACAGCTTCATTCTTAAGTGAAGTCATGGCTGGATGAGACCAGGTATGAACACAGATTGTATGACCATCAGCTAAAGCTCTCTGTGCTGCTGCAGGTGCTTCAATCACATTGGAACCAATGTCTAATGAAATAAAGAGTTAAAAAAGAATAATTTATCACTCTTGAATGCCTTACAAAAGAGACCCGCCTTTTGACTGTGGTTTGCTAAAAAGTCATACAAGTTAGGTTCTGCCCAAGTACCGGCATCGCTTGTAAGGGGTCCATCATCATAAGTCTATTGCCAAGTCAGATAAACAAAAAAGCATTCCCCCCTTTCTTTTCAACTTACCAAACCCCATTCACCTACATTTGGGCAACGGTAGTAATCCGGAGCAATCACTGGATTTTTAGATTCAACGCAGCCAGAGGCACTCCACCAGCAATCGGGGTCCTTATCAGAGTCGTATCCATCCATATTAAGATCTCCATTCGAATCCGCTTTACGAACAGTGCTGTTGGGCACAAAGCTCCAATCGATAGAGTCAATAGCAGCCTTCACCTCAGCGGAGCTCGTCGAAGGTGTCTTCCAACCTTCGGGATAAGCAGAATGATTAAATTCAAGTGTGGGTAGTGATCCAGTAGGTATATTATTATCACCAGGATAGGACTGTACGTTGCCAGATAGAGGTGTTATGTTTGAAAGGTAAGCAGGAGATGTTTGTGCAGGAGGAGAAGATGTTGTGTTTGATTGAGCATTGACAAAAGTGAAAAGAACTGCTACAGCAGAAGATAAAGCCATTGCGTTATGAAACCAGACCATATTTGTTGGTGTATGTGAAAGGAGATGGTTTAAACAGGCTGTGAAAATAAAGAGAAAATATGGTGGTATTTATATCTATTTTTTGTAAACTCGCTGACTTGATGTATGCCGCACCGCCATGCCATCAAATCTGTGTGCATGAAGCTGTTTTGTATCACGATAGTGATTAAAAAAGATGTTTTGCCCAAAAATAGTCTTCAAATGATTAAGGTTTTGTAGAATATAAACATCTCTTTGGGCTTGTTTTTTCAGCCTCCTTTTTGTACAGAACGTATTATCAAAAGGGATATTTAATTTCCCGAGAAATCAATGCTTTTCTTTAAGCCTTTGCAGACTCGAAAACTATACTTTTTGAATATTGTTTTTACAGGTAGCTATTGATTATATAATAACAAGAGAATAAATAATAATGACGATAAACGTAAATGGTTATTTGAAATATATCAAGTCATTTAAAGTGTTGCAGAAAAACCTATTTTTGGGTGACAGTAACTCAAGCATAGCTATTTTAATCTTTTTAGTACGCAAGGAACCCAACAATAGCAAAAGAGAGAAAGTGGGGCTAGACTCTTGCTTATTGACCATAAAACCAAAGAGAATAATTGATTACGTGTTATCCAATGTTTGTTACCAAGTAAAACTGCCGATGGCGTCAATCCAAAATTTTGAATTCACTTGCGGACGTTCTTCCGTTTCCGTCGGGAAACACTTGTCTCAAGCATTCGTGTTTATGTCGGAGAACTAAGATAAATCTATAAAAATAGTATTCTCTGGATTTTTAAGACAGTGTGATTATACAGCAATTCTCCGGAAAAATGTCACGCAATCCGCGGCTCAAGAAATAAGGGGGAGGCAAGAAAAATAGATTTAGCTTACTTTTAAACCCTTCCCAACCAATAACTGGCTATCTAATGACGAAATGGTACCCTAAAGGATAAGTATCTGGAAAGAAAGAGAAAGCTTTTCAAATGGTATGAGTTTGAGAGAAGGAAAAGAAAAAAAAAAAAAAAAAGAGAATAGTAAAAGAGCAAATCTGAATTGCAACGCTCTAGATACTCATTATTTGCTTTTTTGTGCATATGTATGTGGGTGATCTTTGTCACTTTCTTTTCGATGAAAATACAACTATTCAATACAAAGTATACGCCTACAAGAATAGTCTTTATGTACTGTTGATTGCTTCACTAGTTCCCCATAACACACACTTTATCCTCATTATTCCACATTGCTACTGTTAGTATGGAATATTATCGCACAAGTTAGAAAAGTATGTCAATCTGAGAATGCATCGATAGCGTCAATGTTTGGAAAAAGCTGTACTGATAATAGATATCGTTGGCTACAAAAGATAAAGATTTATTGAGGTTTGGACGTCTACATTATAAATTTAACATGCTCATACTAATTTGATTATTTATTTTAAATTAAAATAAAAAAGTACGAAAATTAACCAAGCTTATTACCAATAGCAAAAGAATCTATTCTCGTCTTTTGCTTAATTTGAGATAGTATACTATTTGTTTTTTAAAGTGTCTATGCATCTTGATGCTTTTATTCATTTTCCATCAATCATTTACATTATGAATGATGTTAGCAGCTTCATACCGAAGGCTTCATTTTATAGCGTGTGTAGAAAATTCTATTAAATGAGAATTCTGTACCTTCTCCTGAATTCTTACAATCTTAAATTTCAGCAGTTTTTGTAATCATCCGGTGTTCTCTCTTTTTAAGATTAATATCGAAGAACCATTAATAATGAAAGTATCACCTTTTACGTCTATTGTAGAATACAGATATAATCCTGTGTTGAAATGAGGGTTGGTATAGACAAGATTTAAGAAATAAAGTTAATTCATCTTTTTTTAATTCGTTGTATGATTCAAAAGCTAATTGGCAAGTAGTCTTTTCACGTTTGCATGAAGCTTTTAAAAGGTTCATGCTGCTCCCTGTTTCTAACTAGATGCAGTTGTGCATAATAATCATCATCATCCGCAACCGTGTACGCATAAATACCGCACTGCTTGTTGATAAATACATCAGTTCGTTAGAAGCTTTATAAATAAATGAACACAATGCAACCAACACATTTGATTCAAAAGAAAAAAAGCAATGTCTCCTCGATAGATCGAAGCTGCGCCATATAATAGAAATTTGCCTAAATCAGCATGACAACGCTCATGGGACCTATCTTAAAAACTGCGATTCCAAGGACACGAGGTTTATAGACCAGATTAAGCAACAAGACTTTACAGCACGTATTCAGGGCAATACAAATCAATTGAGCTAGAATCACGAAAGATTTTTCTTAAACAGTAACATATTTTAAAGTATTCCCAACACAAATGGTTTTTAGATCCTACAAGACAGCTGTTTGCTTTTGAAAAGCAAAAATAAAAAAAAAAACTTTTGTTTGTATTAATAGAATAAGCTTTGAATTGCGATTTCAAACATCTTTTTTTTTTGTCTGCGATTCAATATGCAAATGAAAAAGCCGCTACTAGCAAACTATCGTGCCCATTATGTTTTCAGACTATCCAAAGGCCTCTAGGGCTCCTGGTTCGTTAGTCACGCTATAGGTATCTTAAAACATAAGATTAGCATACTTTCGGATTTATAATAGACTACGCGTGTTTCATAGCTATTTCGTGAACAATATCGTTGGATAATTCGGTTGTAATCACAAAAGAGGATAGATGCGTGTGTTGCCATAGAAACTACTGTAGGATCCTTAAAAAATAGTAGTTTAGGGTTTAGTAATACTACAATGCCCATTGTGTATGTTACGTCCTACTTTTACCTCTTGGCAATTGACTTGAAAAGCAAAAGCTGTTTTTGCTTGTTATATTGAATTCTTTTTTTAAAAAAAGATATTTTTACAATTGCTCAGCATTGTTATAAAGAACATTTAATTATGTAATGAATTCATTTTTGAGGGAAAAAAATGCTAAATGGATATATATTTTACAACTGGTTTTTCTAATCGATGTTACGCAATTCATGTAGTACACGTATACAATAGTACAAATATAGAAGTAAACCATCTTTAAAATCAGAGGTTTTATAATTTCAAATAACCTCTTTTGGTGATTTATAACTTCGCCCTCACACACACAACCAACAAGATAAAAATAAAATTCTGTAAATGTCTTATATATTGTACACAAGCGCATCTACGGAGGTTGCACAGCTGGGGCCATGCGCCAAAATAAAAATAGTAGCAGATTTGCCTTACGCTTAAATGGTCCCATCCACTATTAAAATTTGTTTTCACATACTTGCATCATTTTGGTCTTGAGAGTTGTTTGCAGATCATTTAAACTGTAATTAATGTTTAGTTTGCTTGTTAAAGTGGGAAGCTTCTTAGAAATGAAATTAACAATTCACACTAGTAAACGTCTTTTAGTGAGTACATTTTAAACCCGATAGCTTGGGTGTCATGTCATGTGATATTCACTTATTCTATAGAAAAGAAAGTAAGATTTCTTGTATAATTCATTATACATAACCCGTGCATTTCTTCTTGTTTAGGTAAATTTTGAGCACTAAAAAACATAAAATCTTTAAATTTCCTTTTATGTAACAATAAAAATAAATATAAAAAAGTTTCACACTTTAAATGATAGAAAACAGCCAGCCATTGAAAGGTGCTATTTTCTAATTACTTTAAATATTTCAAGGGCACAAGATTAATAAGTTATAAGCAAGTACAAAGAACAAACTATTGATCTTGAATGGATATCAATGTTAAGGGAATCAGAAGCTAGGCTTGGCTTCCAACTATCACAGTTTCTTATAGCGTTGCAACTTTATGAATGCTATTCCTAGTTGCAAATCTTTTATTGTCAATGTGATATCATCGCGGTAAAACCATTGTCGCTTTTTTTTTTGTTTTTTACCTGGGAAGGTAACCTTCTTGTATTAAAACGGAGTATGTCAACATGCGTTAAATTGATCCCCCAATCCACCACTAGTAGGACTGAAAAATAATTGATTAAACCCGACATTTTAATATGCGATTGTGAAGTGCGCGTATATAAAGCACCTTGACTTTTTATTAAACCTCCCTTTTTTTTAGTATCTTCAAAGAAAAAAAATGTATCTTACTGGTATTGGTGCATTCATTCTTGCCACTGGCTCATTTGTATCAGCCGCAACCACCACTTCTTCCAGTGCCTCAAGCACTAGCAGCGGCATCCTTGCTGTTCAATCACCCACATGGCTTCCTGACTTCCCTATTCCTAGTGATGTTGCTTCTGGATACCCCACAGGTTCACCCAATATCACTAGTACCTTATCCCATAAAACATTGAACCTTAAAGATTACCCTGAACCTTGGGGAAAGCCTACTACTGACCATCCTGAAATCAAGGCTGTTATCAAAGCAATTGATTGGTCCAAGGTCCCTAAGGCTCCTGTTCGTAAGGCTGGTTCCAATGGTGATCTTATCATGACTGGATATGATGCATCCAAGGATCCTTACTGCTGGTGGTCCGATAGCAATTGTGTTAAGCCTAAGGCTTCTTATTTGCCCGAAGATGTCTCAATCTGTCCCAATGCTGGTGATTGGGGTCTTAATTATGATGATGGACCTTACAACTACAGCGATGATGATAAAGAACTCAACAAATATGCTGAGCCCGAGCTTTACAATTTCTTAGCAAAGACTAATAACCAAAAGGCTACTCTCTTTGTAAGTTTTGTTTCTAGAAATAGGTTCTGTGAAACACAGACT
Organism: Rhizopus delemar RA 99-880; assembly: GCF_000149305.1. NCBI lineage: Eukaryota > Fungi > Mucoromycota > Mucoromycetes > Mucorales > Rhizopodaceae > Rhizopus > Rhizopus delemar. The sequence continues at coordinate 1,076,942 of NW_027137828.1, forward strand.
AATTTATTTCCTTTAATAGTACATTGGTTCCAATGTTGCTACTTTCCCTGCAGCTGCCAGACGTGCTCTTAACGATGGTCATGTTCTTTGCGTACACACCTGGTCTCATCCCCAAATGACTGCCCAAACTAACGAACAAGTTGTTGCTGAACTTTATTGGACACTTCGTGCCATTAAGGAGGCCACTGGTGTCACAACCAAGTGTTGGAGACCTCCTTATGGTGATGTTGACGATCGTGTTCGTGCTATTGCTTGGCAAATGGGTATGAGAACCTATCTTTGGGATGAAGATACTAATGATTGGAACATGCCTGGTGATGGCGGAGGAAACTTGTCTCCTTCCAAGGTCGATGGCTACTTTGAAGGCTGGATTAAAAACCAAAAGAGTGGAAAGGAAACCCATGGTCACATTGTCCTTGAGCATGAACTTAACAATGCTACTGTAAAGATGACCGAAAAATGGTTGCCTAAACTTCAAGAAACTTTCAACGTTCAAACAATTCATCACTGTATGAACATTTCTCAACCTTACTGGGAAACTAACTGGGTTTATCCAACTGCTGCTGACCCTAACCCTGCTTCTAACAGCACAAACTCTACTGCTACTTCCTCTGGTGATGCTTCCTCCACAACTATTGTTCTTGGTTCTACTGCTTCATCAAGCGCTTCCGAAGCTGCTGCTGCATCTGAAACCCCCTCAGGTGCTTCCACCGAATCTAGCTCTTCAAGCTCCACTGTGAACGTAAACAATAACGCCGCCCTTAGCTCTGCCTCTACTACAACAGTCGGTGCTGCCTCTTTCTTGGCTGCTGCTGCTGTTGTCAGTTATATTTTCTAGATTTTTATGGATACATAGCTTTTTGCTGTTTGTGTTATAATATGTTTACATAAACATTTTTTTTTCTTTGCATCTTTCATATTATCCTTTAGCAAATGTATATTTTAAATTTTTAATAATAAAAAAAAATACATCAAAATTTACTTCGATGTGTTTAGAATTCTTTATTTAGATTTTACAAAAATTGATGCTGCATTGAAGACAATGTAAGAAAAAAACCCCTTACAATGTTGTACAGGTCAAGCGATTTTTTAGTGAGCATCCGCAAGTTCGCAAGTCCCATAAAGGGCACCGTTATATCTACGACAATATAGTTTTTCTCCACATACTACATTTTGACTACACACTATGACAGTAACATGATAAGTAAATGTTTAATGTTTCACATACGTACTTTGATGAAGAGTGGAAGGGAAAGAAGTCTCTACAGCAGCAGTTTTATGCATTAAACATACCAAAGCCAGCGAAAAAGTTATAAAAGAAATCTTCATTTTAAAAATTAAATATGAAAAGGAGCTGAAGAAATGAAACAAAAAAAAAATCAAAAGGGCAAGGTTTATATTGTAAAAAGGTTTAAATCTAGACTAAGATACGAGGAAGAAAGAAGAAGTTTTTTTATAGATTGGTTATAATTATATTGAACTTAATACAAATGTTTTTGCTTTGGATGATATTGAAATGCGTGTTAGTCCTTGTTGTTTCTCTGTTACTACCTTGCGTGCTCTATGATTAAAACTATGAGTTAAGAAATGAGATCACCTTTTTCTGATTAGTAGTCACCTTTCATAAGTTGCACTTCCTGCATTGGTTAGCACACCGAATAATAAAGATTGTTTAATGCAAAACTTATCAACACAAGAGCTTATGTGAGGTTTATAACTTTCCCAATTAATAGGATCCACCTATTTATTTTTAAAAGATTAGGTCAAAATAAAAAACATGAATTATTATTATTTCTGATTACCTTTTTTTGCAATTCATCTAATACATTATCATCGTTTAACAATGACGACTTTTCTTCATATTGCTGGAAGATGGATTTTAAAAAAAGGTAGTCAAATATCATCTGTAAGGAGCCATATTCTGTTATATCGCTATCTTTGTTACAAAGGAAAGATTGAAAGACCTCATTCATTTTTTTATGCAGCATCTGTCGTAGCCTTTTCATAATAATTTGATCAAGCATGTGGCTATTAGCACGTTGTATTTCTTCACAAACAGAGAAAATAAGACGTGTCATTGCACCAGTTGATTGTATTGGTAATCTGATGTCCTCTTCTACGTCTATTTTATAAAAAGATTGGAATTAAAAAAAAGTACTCGTCTGCTTATTTTGTATGCTTACTTTCCCATGCTGAAGCACATCCATTGTCCCACTTTGTTGCTCGCAAAATCTCTTCTAATTTTTGACTGAAGTTAGATTCTAAAAGCGACAGCCAAAGTGTATGGGCTTCATGAAAGGCCTCTAGGAATTCGTTTTGAACTTTGGTATATTTTGGATCTATAAAAATATAAGCCATGTTCATATATCAAAAGTTCATTTACCTTTATTAACTTCGCTTCTCAAAACAAATGCAGGCAGTGTTTCTGCAGATAGTGCAAGCGCTTTTGGGAGCTCCTTTGAAGATAAAGCGATATTCCTAGCTATTCTAGCAATAAACAACGAGATATCACTAGCTATTTAGTATAGTTAATAGCTATTCTCTGTTTTTTTAGTTAAGTAATGCCTACCTATTTTCTTATTAGACCAATCATGTAAGTGTTTTATTAGTGACCTTAACTTGAATGAGTAGGCCATTACAGATTCATAACATTTATTTTGGAAATAGGCCTTAATATCATTGCTATCTCTAACATAAAAAACTACGGTTATTTACCAACAATGTTTGTATGTGTTTTTTTTACTCTTCAGCACAAAAAATAGCATTTTCACTAGGCTGGAGGTGTACCAAAACATCTTTTCGTAGATCGTAAAGTAGTGTATCAAACATGTTTTGAAGCTTTCTTGAAATATCGGTTTTATCATTGACGGTATCTGTTAAAGCCGATTTAAATTGATCCAATTCTTTCTTCGAAGAAACGTTTGGCAAAGAAAAAGCAGCTTTACTACCGATTCCTGGCCATATGTTCATTGCCATTGTGATACTTTTTGATACTTCTTCTTTGTTACTATCAGGAACAATCAAAGGCCATACATTCTTCTCTGGTTGGTTAGAGAGGATATCCAGTTGTTCATCAATAATCTGCTTTGATCGACTATTGAAAGAGTCTCTTAGATGTCGTTCCCAAATGGGATAATGTCTTGACAGCAGGCGTTGAGAGATAGATTGCCATGTGTTATCTGCGTCGGCTTCGCCTAACAAGGTCCAAATTTTGAATCGGACGTTCACTAATTTTCCTTCGGTATCTAAAGCTAGCAAAATCTCGGGCAAGTACTCTTTGAGTAGTATCTCAATCCGCTCAACCCAGGCTGTCATTATTTGACGAATATCTTCCAAAGCTAACGAGGAGCCTGGATCAAGATCAGGTTTATATTTTTGTACAGATTCAGGTAAATAGCGGATAATCAGATGCACATTAGAGCTAGGTGAAAATAAACGAGTGATGGGCAATTGCGAGCCATTTCCACTGCTGCTAGTGTTTGAAGGTATCAAAAATGTCTTCTGAAAATGTGACGTGTAAAATTCCATTAAAGTCATCCCATCCTCTTTCTTTAAACAGAATACATTATCGATCTGAGCAAACGTCTGTTTGAAGACAAGAATGATATCCTTGAGTTGTCGAGCAATAAAGTGAATTGAATTTTCCATCTTTTTCGATTTATGCTGAAGCAGATCTTCAATCACTCTTGTGCGCATTTCTAAAAGCTTATTCAATGCATCTTTGAATGAAAAGCCGTTTAAAAAAATTAAACCTAACAAAGTTTCGGCCAAGTGCTACATAGTTCAGTTAGAAATTAGCAAAGATTCATCAAATGAAGCGAGCTGTAAACGGGGTCTACCTCAGAAGTTTGCTCTGATATTTGAAGATAGTGGATGGACCTTTGTATAATCTGTGATTCAAAAGAACTAATAGCATCCCACTGACTCTGAATAACTGGAAAATTAGTTTCAATATCTAATGTTGATGTTTTTTTTTCTTCCTCAAGATATTCGTGTGCTGCTTTTGCTAAGGCATATAAGCGACTGGCATGAAGATACTGGTGATTTTCTAGTGCGTGCCAAATCTAATTCCCAAAAAAAGTTGTAAGTCTCGTACATATATAAGTATTTCATAATTCTTATAAACCTGCTCAGATACATCCACTAATGATTTTATAAGCGAAGCAATTAAATAAACATGTTGGCGCTCACTATCAACGCGTACTTGAATGATGTTAGCTGTTTTTTAGACGTTATAATGAGAAACTAACTTACTTCGACTTTCATTTGCATTTGAAGCTTCACTCGTTTTTATATGTTCAACATTGCAAGCTGCTTGCATACGACATATATTTGTCTGAACTACTTGTGTGTTTTTTCTCATGGTGATTATGGCATCTGCTGTGGACATAAGTTCCAAGTATTGCTCCCTAAATCAGATCTGTGTTACTGTTGTTTGGATTCTTCAAGGTACAATGTTGGCAGCATGTATATATATGTACATACCCGACCATTGTGCGCAATTCGTTTTTCTTAGATTCTATTTCTGCTCTATATTGAAAGAAGCATCAGGAACGAAATGACAAAGAAAAAGGGAATAATGTTTTACCGTATTTTCTGTTCCAAGTCTCGAACCTCAGGAACACTTAACTCGGTGAAATACATGTCAGGATCATCCTCAAGTATAGCAAACTCTGTTGACATTATGACGAAAATAAACAAAGAAAAAAAGAATAAGATACAATTTGCTGGTTTCTTTCCTTTCCAAAAGCAGAACGCAAGTCACCCAATTTATTTTTTTTAAACCATTTGTTTAAATTCCAAATCCACTCCTCAATCATAAAGCTAAATTTGCTTGACTAAAGTAGGGTTTTGATACTTCAATACATTTAGCCTTCATACATAAGTTGTTATTACTTTGGAGGAAATATATAAGCTTTCTTTATCAACAACACCTAACAGCATTTAAAAGTTAAGACAAGTGTGCATAAACAAAAAATTAAACAGTTGAATATCATCATTATTTAGCAGTGCTTTTTCTTTCTTTTTTTTTTTTTTTTTTTTTTTTTTTTTTTTTTTTTTAATCTGACAAAAAAATAATCAGGATGACCTAATAACAAGAAACATGAAAAAAAAAATGACTAGTATAAAAAGGGGGGAGGGAAATGTTAAGCGCGTGCTGTGTGATGTGTGTGCTTGTGTATATTATAAAGGTTAAGGGTAAAGAGAAAATGTGAATTTTATACAGTGTTTTCGTCGTCTATCAATGTTATAATATCGGTTAACTCTCGCAAAATTTCCGGATCCGTTGTTGGTTTTAACATTGAAATCATGAGCCTTTCTCGAATGACAGGCATATCTAGTAAGCGGCTGGCAATATCTGAAAGAGACTGCTCATTTTCTTCTTTTTTGTTAGTTTCTTGAGATGTCACAGGCGCCTCTTGGGGCTGTCGTTGAGGTTGCTGTTGATTAATAGGTCGTTTTCGTGAACCATCGCCTCCACAGACTATAGAGCGAAGAATCTCCATGCTTCGTTTTGTAACTAGACTAAATTGAGGATTGCCTGACTCGGCTAAAGTCATGCATAGCCTAAATAGCATCATTCCTAAACTTCGGTTACGTAGCGCAAGTTCTTGTTTTACAGAGTCATTTTCTACAATTATTAGAATGTTGTACAGACCAATCACAGTCAATTCGAGTGAAGCAAGTTGATTTGATGTCATAGCATGCATTACTCTTCCATCAGCAGAAAAGTATTCTCGACGAATCACAGAGGTCAGCTCCAACCAAATATCCTCTATTGACTGGGCTATTCCAGGTTCGGACATGAAGAGGTCGTGCAATTGCTGACGATTGCTGTAACCAACAGAAAATTTAGACCATGTTTCAATGGCCAAAAGTGCGTAGTATGTGTCCGGACCATGTACTAAAAAGTCGCGAATCAAGTGAACAAATACAGCTGATAACCTTGAGTCATTCAAGCTGGTAAACATAACAATGTTGGATAAGATAATCAATATACTTTTGCGAAAATCCAGAGCATCCATTCGACGAATACCGGAAAACCATGCTTCTTTTCCAACAGTGTCTCTTCCTTCAGTCAATTGAATCTGTCTAGTTTTATCGATGATTTCTAACATCAAGCCGGTAAAACGTTGGTGTCTAGCGAGATATTCGACATTGTCATTCATAAATGATAAGTTTTTAAGAATATTAAAAATACAAAGGCATCGTTCACGTAAAGAAACCCAAATGTCTGAAGTTGTATCCTCCAGTTGAGGAATAAGACTCTTCATCTCGTCCAAAGACATATCAAACAAATCAGCATAGGTCAGATCAACCGTTACTGCATCCATTTTTTCTTGTTCGTTCTTTATATTAGGTTGGATATAATCAAATCGCTTACATGTGCCTAAAATATCCTCCTCTAAATAATCCAGTAAAACATCCAAAAGATCCTCACACTGCATCAGAGGTAAGTTTGGTGCTTGCTGATGCTGCAAATTGGGCTGAGCAGTCAACACAGTCAATATATTCAAAGCGTTCGTAAGCTCCATTTTCATACCAGACTTGAGCGATAAAATGATTGCTTGAATATCAACTATGCCTAATTCTCCAAGGTGAGGTACCACCGGCTTAATCTCGAACTTTTCAAAATACTTCAAGTCGATACCACCATATGTTTCTACATTACGAGTTTTAGGTATATAGGTTGTTGGAGAGGTGCTCGAGGGCGCTTGTGGCTGCTGACTGGAAACGCGTCGCTCCTGCGGCAATTGCTGATTGTTTTCCTTTTCAGAGGCTGCGTTTTGCCCAATGGATACCGAGTCAGACTGACCAGGAGAGGCTTTGGGAGAGGGCGTAGCAGCGGTACCCATTGGGGTATCCACGGATGGTTGTCTCATAGAACTGGACCTGACTGGGCTCATCTGTGGGGTACTGGATCCTTCAAGCTGTTGGTGCTGTTGTTGAGGCGTCGAACGCGTACTACCAGGTGTAGCAGAGTGACGAGGTACAGGAGAAGCATGAGCCTGCATGGATGCTTGTTGCATATAACTTGGTATGGCATTATAGCTCTTGGGCGTCTCTACGTCCTATTACATTGTTAAATCAATCCAAACAATACACTCTTTCTATAACTTACTTGGGATGTGTAGGAAGGTATCTGAGGGTTGCTCATAGAAGGTGACATACCTTGTTGTAACATAGCTTGCTGCTGCTGCTGTTGCTGCTGCTGTTGTTGTTGTTGCTGAGAGTTTAGTTGCTGCATATATCGGTTGGTAGCTTGAGATGGAATGACACGTCCCATTTGTGGTGAAGGCGAAATGCCGTTTCCTTGCTGAAAGTTTTGCACAGGTGATCCCATCATGGGGCCCATTGGCGAACCTAAAATTTTGCTTAATTTCTCTTTTTCGCTTCAGTTACTTTTTTAAAATGTTTATACTTACCAGTATAATCAGGTCCCAGTCTTGCTCCAGCCATATGTGTATTGCTACCAATCACTGGAGATCCAGTACCCGTCCCTGGGAAATGGGTATTGTTAAGTGCTGGAGATTGGCTTGGTGATTGCTTGGCTAAAAGGGTAAAAAATATTTGAGCTTAATTCTTTTTTTTCCTTTATCACATAGTACCTCGGTTCATAGTCAGTGCTTGTTGTTCCTGTTGCTGCTGTTGCTGCTGTTGCTGCTGCTGTTGAAGAAGTATAGCCTGAGGAGTATTAGGCATCACACTTCCATTATTTTGATACAGCCCTCTATTCTGAAAAGGAAGTGCGGTAGCTAATTAAAAAAGAATTTTAGCAAAGAGTTTTGTAGAAAAAACAATAAAAGATGCATACCTTGATTATTTCCTTGTTGAAAACCCATAATGCTTTGAGGTGAATACATTGTTTGAGGTTGCATGGACTGTCGTAGTTGTTGTTGCTGCTGCAAAGAAGAAGCAAGATTCATGTTTATGAAGTTTGGATTAAAGTTATTCATGCCATTTAATTCTGGTTGGTCGAAATTCATCAAGTCGTTTTGACCAAGTGACATGGCTCCACCAAGAATGGCAGGATTAAAAGTCATTCCTGCGTTGCCTAGTTGGTTAAATTGTTGCAAGTCTTGCTGTGTTTGTGTTTGAAAAGGCATCATCAAGTTTGGGTTTTGAGCATTTTGTTGGCTATTGAACATGCCTTGTTGAGCAGCAGCTGCAAATAGTTTTGGATCCATAATAAAAAAATGTTAACAGTATAAGGACCGTTTTTTATCTTTTAAAAGTGCGCGTGCGTGTGAGTATTGAAGAAAGAGCCTTTCTAAAATAAAAAAAAAGGTTTATTTTTGTCTGACACGTAAAAAAAAATAGCGAAAAAAAGAAAAACTTACAAATAAAAACGATGTTCAACTTTAGTCCTCTCCTGGAAATACCTTAAAAAGAAAGCAGTACCTTATTTTAATTTTTTTACTTTTGCCGGTTATTCAAAAGCAAAAATTGAACGAACAGCCTATTCTTAAATTACCACCAAAATGATGACGTAAACGTCGGCGATTCAAATAAATACCTACAAAGACACCCTCTACGTAAGCTGAAAATGGGCTACCTGACCAAAAAAAAATAAAATTGAAAGAGAAAATGGTTTATACTAACTATAGTTGTCGAAAGTGATATTTCTAGGGCACCTTTGATCTCCAAAAAGCTGGTGATTAAATTGATTGTTCAAGCGAATTGAAGATGATTTGCTATAAAAATAATTGAGCAATGTTACTATCAAGTACATTGTAAAGTATAACCGTGAAGTTAAAAGGTTAGATGATCTTCATCGAAAGAAGTAAGGCGCTTAACTAAGCAATTAAATTCAGGAGGTTCGTTTAAAAGAGATACACGTTCATCTATTTAGCAATGCTTCAAGGTGTACATTCAGCAAATCCTGAATAGCGAGTCAGGAATAAGTTCTTTACGAAGATCAAATGGCGCGTACTTATAGAATATAAAATAGCTACAGGAAGGCTTAAGCGATGCAATACAATCACACTGAAGATTTACAGTGCAAACATTAAGTACCAAAAACTTGAATAAAAATCACGTTCAAGTTTAGATGCCTCTCCCATAACACATTTAGCATGATTTCATCTAGTGTTTGCAGCAGAAAGATACCTTTTTAAGATAATTAATGAGAATAATTTCGGAATCCCCTGTAATAACTTAACAGCCTTTTGGCTGCTTCTGAAGAAATTTCTCTCCTATTTGGCTAATCTTTTATCGTCTTTGTATGGGTCACTTTATATCTGGTAGGAAGATCTTCTATATCGGCTGAAATAACAAAATGAAAATTAAAAGAGCGTTTTGGATTATTACAGTCGTTCCACTCTCAATGTGAGGATTTTGCGAAAAAAAAGTACGGGCTTTCAAATAAATATTGGGGGTCTTTCCAAAAAAAATTCACTGGTTGTTTGAAGTTCAATTCGCGGATTGTGAGAGGGTCATTTCACACTTTATTTTAAATAAAAGTATATTTGGTATTAAATTGGAATATGATTCAAACAGTTCTCAAACTGGTGCTTTGAATGCTGAATTATATTTTCAAGATGTTGAATAGGAACTTCATTCGCAGCATCAGCAATTCTTTCTTGCAAGGTTTCGGTATCTTTGAGCTTTTCACGTCTAACTTTATGTTTAACTAACGCCCAAAATTGCTTAATGGGATTAAGCTCTGGCGAATATGGAGGAAGATACACGTACTTATAGTCTCTATTTCTCTCATTGAGAATATCTTGTATCTCTTTATGAATTCTCGAATTATCCATGATAAAGTAATACCCTTTCATTCCGTCGTACTTGTCTAAAATGTTCAAGGTTTCTCGCACAAATCGCAAGTAATGGTCAGTTGTTGTGCCTTTTGGACCATCATCATTAGATGCTGCAGGGGTTTTTCTTTTTTTTGCCTCCCTGTACCTTTCTTACTTTTGGAGGTTGCTTTGGTACACGAATACTCTGATTAATCACTCCTACTGTAGATATAGCACCAATAATAGTATGAGAAGGAGCTCTTGTGGTAGGAGAGATGGTCACTGCCATCTGTCCCCTAGGAGCCCAGGTTCTGCTTGGTTTCATATTAATGTCAAAACCAGCTTCATCAATAAAAATGCAATTTTTGGAGAAATCCATATCTGTATTGCTCCATCGGATAACCCAGTCATAACGGTTTTGAATATTGTTCTCATTTGCTCTTGCCTCCGGCCAACGTGTAGTTTGCTTTAGGCTAAGATTACATTCATCTCTCATGAACTCATGTACTCTAGACTCTTTAATTTCGAGACCAGCAAATTTGCTCGGAAGCATTTCAACAGCATCCACAATATAAGCATTTGGTTCATTGTCAAAAAACTCAATAAGACTTTGTTTATGCTCATCCTGCAACCTGTTTTTGGGCCTGTTTTGATTGTCTGTTTTCTTCTTCAGAGTAAAGGAATCTGGGTCTTCTTGCAGTTTTTTCCACCAAGTGCGCGCAGTACTTTCTTTGACTTCAGCTTTCCGGGCAGCTGCAGAAACTGACATCAAGTGTTGAATTTTATGGTAGAAGAAAAGCTCTCTCGAGGCTGGTGTATATTCCAAGTATTTCTTTGAACGACTGGTCTTTACACCCTTCACAATGTCTTTGCTTTGTTCAGTCTCATTTTGAATCATGGAATCACTAGTCTTTTTTTCAAGGTACGAATCGAGATTAACCAGTTGCCTTACAGCAAAAGGGTCAGACTCCTCATCCACAATGTCCATAGCTTCGCGGCCAGACTCATAAAAAATGTTTCCTTGGCCATTTTCCTTTAGAAATACTAGCTTGTGCATTTCGCAGTTTTTTAAGAATAAAGTGTGAAATGACCCTCTCACAATCCGCGAATTGAACTTCAAACAACCAGTGAATTTTTTTTGGAAAGACCCCCAATATTTATTTGAAAGCCCGTACTTTTTTTTTCGCAAAATCCTCACATTGAGAGTGGAACGACTGTATCAACTATACATTAGTATATTGTCAATGCAAAAAAAAAAAAAAAAAAAAAAAAAAAAAAAAAAAAAAAAAACACGTTTGCAGTCAAGACACCGTATTTTCGCTTTCGATTTTAACATTGGGTTTCACTCTTTGATTGAACGCATTGGATATATAATCAACTTTATTGATAATTTATATCATTATCAATAGCGTTTACAACAATTAGCTCACTACTGAGTAGGTATCTACAATGACACTTTCAAGGGAGAAGCATTTGACTAGACATCAGGCCTAGAATATGCCATGCAAAGTATTACAAGCTTACTTAGATTTAGCTCTATCTTGTTATTAGTAGCACATCATCGCTTAGAATGACAAATTAAGTCTAGGGGTATTTTACCTATGCTTTCACATAAAAGATGCAGAAATTCCTACAACTACCTGCCACAAATAATGGTCTGATATGTACAATTCACATGTCATTAAGCGAGTATGAGTAAATTTATGTTTTACTCAAGAATTTTCAAAAATAATTATCAAATACCAGAATGTATCTGGTTGAAGAATACAACACTGGTTCGCAAAGTGTAAATTCTGAATCTAATTTTTTATAACAATTTATACTGACATTAACTTTTATAAAAAGACAGCAATTGCACGGCGCACAAGCTTTATGGGTTTGAGTTGTATTTATGCTTTTAAGAGAAGTCCCAGGGACGGTTTCTGGCTTAGATTTTATTTTAAAAAAAAACGATTGAGACATGATTGTAGTATATCAACATCGAAAGCTCTAATATTTGGTACCTAGTTGTTTTATGACACAGGTTCTACTGAATGTAACATCAGATTAGGACTATAGATTAAACTTCTATGGCTATACGGCTTCAGTTCTTCTTAAAAATAGTCATATTAGCAACTGCTACTGTTTTAGATCATGACTTGTTCAGTAGCCAGTTAAAATAGAGATCATGTCCAAAGACAACAAGGAAGAAAACACACTGCATGGATTTGGTAATTTATCAAACTGGATAAGAAAATCGTATTCTTTGCACAAATAGTTCATAGGAAGCAATAGTGTGACCAAAATTGTTGCCCTGATCCAGGTATTCACATTCTAAATACAACTTGATGATAGCCTTAATGATGTATTTAGTTCTTTGAGATATATTTGTAATGATTGATGTTCCAACTTATGAGCTAAGCAATAAAGGCTTGATCTGAGAAAACTCTACCAAAATATAGAATACAGAGCATAGGAATGTAATCAATAGCAATGTGAAATGAAGCGGGAACCCAAGGAGTTATGGCAATATCCCGATTGCTGATTCTATTTGTCTTTTGTTAGTTAAAACTTACATTGAAATATTGTTTACTTTACGCGACAGGTATGGAAGCTACATAAGAACCTTTGCATCTCTAATGTTGCTACATTGTAGATCATTTGGTTTCAGCAAAGCATATAGGCGCTATGAAGCATGAGGTTATTTATATAGTAATGTGAAAATAAAGTCTGAATCCGTTTGCAGAGTAGCTTTACAAAAAAACCAATATTAGGACGCAATTCGAACTTGCGCGTACCTCTGGCAGTAAATCAAGAAGAAAGATACGTTAAAATAGAATAAGCAATATATTCAACATGAAATTTTAACTTGAACGAAATAATCACTGCGCACGAAAGTGCAATTTTGCCTGAAACAAAAATGAGATATGCGCCAATACCTATAAAAGTAAATGATATAAAATGCGTAGCAAACTAGATAAGGTATTAACTGTTTTGTTACAGCTATAGAGTTCTAACAAAGAAAATAGTTGTAATATCAGCAAATGAATATATGACGAGTATTACTTATGCAAAATGCTACTGAAGACTAGGAAATACATATAACCAAAAGTTCTAGTCTGAAACTACCATTAGGTTTTCGCTATAGGTAGAAAGTTAAAATAAACTAAGTATTTTATACTTTGAAGAAAAAGAAAGTCAACAGAAAAAAAGAAGGCGTCTGATTATTGCTTTAACAATGACTAAGCAAGTATTGCGTATGTTTTCTCAATACTCAGAATATAAATTACCAAAAAGAAACTTAAAGATTATTATTATCGTCAACTAAGCATTTTTTGCTATAAAGATATTCTCTTACTATTTATTAGTTGAAATAATGTAAACTATGTCCAGGTATAAGCGGACAAAATTTGGTAGATGCTAAATCACAAAAGACAAACTATTACTAAATATGAAGTTAAAAAATTGGAAAAAGAGACATGATTTTGCTCTCAAAGCCCTCTCTATAATCTTTACAAACATAGAAGTTGGGTGTAAGTTGTTGTCAAGACATCCTTCTCGCACACTCACTGAAGGTATAAACTCACCTGATAATTATTTGTTCGACATGTTAACATTACGTCATCATCTTTGATGAAAGCAGTTTCAAAGATCGCATTGACAATATAAAAAAGAAAAAAAAAAAAGTGATATAGTGTTGTTGTTATTGCAGATTAATGAATAACAAAGAATTGCTTTTATTATTTTTTGAAATAGGAGAATGTGTTCTTTGTTAATTGTGGCTATGGTCATTGTCATTGGAAGAATACACGTTAAATTTAATAAACAACTATGCACTGATTACTATTTCATGCATTAAATAAACAAAAAAATAAGATAATTATTAATTGTAAATCCTTATTGTCTATTATATACTTCACTGCAGATGCATACGCAGTGTAGTAAAAAATGAGTAATACAAAGAGTCTTATTTTTTTTGTTCTCATTTGTCAATCTTAAAATGGTTTGTGCGAAACGGGGTTTAAATTTGCGTTTGATAGTAAATCGGCCATTCATTGAATGATATTTCATCCCGAATGCAGCAGGGAATATTTTTTTCTTTTCTTTAATAAATATTACTTCGGAATATTATGAACAAAGCTATACACAACAGCGATAATGCTAGACCTAACAAATTTAACTATGTTCAAGCTGCTCGTCCAAGCTATCCCAGAAATACTGTAAAACCGCAGCAAAGAGTTGAAGGAACCAACGATCTGCAACCCGATTATAAAAACTCATCTACTTATACTCCTTCAGCAACCCAAGGTCATAGCACTTTCAAAAAGACTTATTCTTCTTCGTAAATATAAGAAAGCATAAACTTGTCATCTGAACTTTTTCTCATCTTTGATTACTGTTTAGATACAAATCAAAAGAAAATAATACATATAACAATAACTTTAAAAAAGCAAGTGTACAGCTTCCGATGGCTCCACCTACTGAAACTCGTAATGTGATTAAGCATGATTTGTGTAGTGTATATGTGCTTATGTTTTTTTTTATTAGCTCATATTCAATTCGGATCCATAAACCAAAACTCCAATATTTCAATGAGTTCAACAAATATCTCAAACAAGACAGGTGATATTCCAGTTTTAAAAGAAGTAAAATTTGGTAGTTTGCCAGCTACAGATGCTACTTTGGTAAGAGAAAATAACAGTAAATCACACCGTGTTTTATCATCTAAATCTTTTTTTTTTTTTTTTTTTTTTTTTTTTTAAAAAAAAAAAAAGCATCGTCCTCAAATTAGATCTCAACAACAACAGCAACCAAAGACAGAGATACCCAGATCAGCTCGTACAACCAATGATGCTAGATTGTTTACCCAACCTTACGCGCCTCGTAGAGATTTTAACCAAGGGGATTATCCTAATAATAATAATAACAGTAACAACCGTTATTATAATAACAGACATAATGGTAATCATAAAAATGGCTATGTCAAACCTCCGGCTGCTCCTCAGCAAAGCAACCATTATAACAGTAATAGTAACAATGTTAATAACACACCTATTGTATCATATCAACCTTATTCTACACTACAACAACCACAGCACATTCAATCACAAACTACGTCTACTCCTACTCCTACTCCTCCCCAACAACCTACACAGCAATCTCCTCTTCTTCAACCTACTACAACCAGTTCCTCATCTTACCACAGATCATCACCTAAAATTCAGCAATCTCCACAAATGCAGCAGCAATCACCACAGCAAACCTCCCCTTCTATGCACGCTTCTCCGAGCATGAATTATACCAAGAAAAATGTTTCTCCAAGTATGCCTCATTCATCTCCAGTAACTACGTCTGCTTGGCCTCCTCATCCATTGTACCCTGTAAGGATATGTATATTTTTTTTCTGTAAATGATCTATTTACACTCTTTTAACCATCATTTAGTATTATTCTCAATATGGTGTGCAAGTTCCCTCTTACAATGGTATAGCACCTCACAGCAGAGGTTACGTTCCACCTTCCCATGTAAAAAAACCCATCGCGATAGTTGACCCAAACACAGGGGTTGCATTGGATACTACCCCTATGGCTTTATCTACTGTCACTGTACCCACAAAGACGGAAAAATTCGAGTTTAAAATTCCACAACCCAATGTGTCCAAGCGTGTAGAGATTGTTGACCCTGCTACGCGCGATCGCGAACTTCGTGAGAAACGTGAGCGTGAAGAAGCAGAATTGGAAGCCAAACGTAAGGCTGAGGAAGAACGTCTGGAACAAGAAAGAAAGGCAGCTGAAGAGAAGGAACGTGAAGAAAGAGAACGTTTAGAAAAGGAGCGGCTGGAACGTGAAGAAAAGGAACGTAAAGACAAGGAGGAAGCTGAGCGCTTGGAAAAGGAACGTTTGGCTGCTATAGAAGCCGAGATTCAGAAAAAGAACGAAGAAGAAAAGGCTCGACGAAAGGCGGAGGAAGAGCAGGAGTTGAAACGCATAAAAAGTGAATTAGAAGCTAAGAAAAAGAAGGATGAAGAAGAGCGTGCTCGATCATCTGCCCTACCCACTCGCTCGGTGCAGCTGATTGAAGATCCAAGTACTGTTCAATATCCATCTACTGTTGAGCCTCCTTCCAAGGTCAACGGTCGATTTACTTACAGTGTTGAATTCTTGAAATTGTTCAGTACTCTTTGTAAGGATACTACTGTTGATTTGACCTTGTTAAATGATGCAGTTGCCTCTACGCCTGATTACCAAAACCCATCAGCTAATGTGATTCGCGAAAGAAGTGGAAGCCACCGTGGTCAGAATGGCGGCTCATCATCCTTCCGAATGGGCTCACGCGACGGTCGTATGGAGATGGGCAAATTTAATACCGGTCGTCCTTTAAATCCTCGTAATAGTAACAGTAATGGTATGTTTATGGAGAGACAGGCATCCTCTGGCGGACGAGGTGGTAGAGGGGGTATGGGAAGACAAGGAAGCATGAAAGTCATCCGCAATCCTTCACAACAACAAACTCCTCTTATGTCTACATCAGAGCCTGTGGCTCCACTCGAAAAGTCTGAAAACAGATGGGTTCCTGCTACTATATTGTCTCAGCAGACGCAAACAAAGCCTGCAGAAACGACTGAAAATGGACTTTTGTCAGAAGAAGTGATTATTCGTAAGGTGAAGGCCTTACTTAACAAGTTGACTGTAGAAAAGTTTGATTCCATCTCTGCTCAAATCTTTGAGTATTGTAAGCAATCTGAAAAAGAAGAGGATGGAAAGGCTCTTCGTACAGTTATTAAGCTTACCTTTGAAAAGGCATGTGACGAGCCTGCTTTTGCCTCTATGTGGGCTCGTCTTTGTCGCAGAATGTCTGATAGTATGACCAATGATATTCGTGATACTAGTTTATTAGACGACAAAGGAAACGTATCTTTCGGTGTACTTTTATTTAGAAGATATCTGTTTAACCGCTGTCAAAAGGAATTTGAGAAAGGTTGGAAAGTCAACATGCCTGAAATGGAAGAGGGTGAGATGCTGACAGATGAATACTATGCTGCTGCCAAGGCAAAGCGCCAAGGTCTTGGTCTCATCCAATTCATCGGTGAATTGTTCAAATTAGAAATGTTGTCTGAACGTATCATGTATCACTGTTTAACTAAATTATGTAATGATCCCACCAATGCTGGTGATGAAGAGGCCGAATCTCTTTGTAAATTACTTTCTACTATTGGTAAAAAGCTTGATAGTAAGCCACAGACAACTCGATGGATTGATGTTGTAATTCAAAGAATGAAGGATGAAATGATAAATAGCGCAAAGATGTCATCTCGTATGAAGTTTATGATTCAGGTAATAGGAAGGAAACGTTTTTCTCTTTACGGAAATGTTAACAATTATCCTAGGATATACTTGACTTGCGTAAACAAAATTGGGTTCCTAGAAATGCTAATAATCAGGTTGCACCTACTACATTAGCCAAGATTCACGAAATGGCTGAAAAGAATAAGGAACAAAAAGAGGCGACAGCAGTAAAGAGAGGAAGCAGCAATCGTGGCCCTTATATACCCAATCAATACAACAATAATATGCAACGTACAGGATCATATCGCGGTGGCCGAGATCACTTCCATAGTAACAATAACAACACTAGTGGTAATAATGCCAATAATAATAACAGTGCAGATGGTTGGAACACTGTCGGGATATCGTCTCCTGTCAGTGATAAACCGCGTGTGAACGAATTGTCAAACTTTGGCAAGACAGACAGAAGCCGCTCGAAAAACAACATTCTTGGTCCTTCTAACAGTCCTTTCCCAAGTTTGACCAGAAATAAGACAAATACCGACAATAAGAACTCTGGGGATGGTAGATCTAGCCCGGCAGTGAACATGTTTAGTGCTTTGTCCGATGGTGATAAGACAGAAGGACGTAAACGCCCCGGTGAAGGCAGATCTAGCCCAGCAGTGAATATGTTTAATGCATTATCTGATGGGGATGAATCAAGCAAGACATCACAGCCATCACCTAAAATGTCTAGTTCAGATGCAAATAAGTTACCAGATGAAGTTATTAAGCGTAAATCAAAGAATATAATTGAAGAGTACTTTAATATCCGGGATAAGAAGGAGCTTGCAGAGTGTGTAAAGGAATTGGATGATTCACATTACCTTGAGTTGTTTGCAGAAGAAACGCTAACTGTTGTAGAAAAGAAATCAGAAGATGTTGATACAATGTGCGATGTTGTGGATTATTTACTGTCTGAAAATTTAATAGACAAGCAAACTTATGTGAAGGCATTTAAGAATTTCATGGAAGGCTACGAAGATTTGGTGATTGATGTGCCACAAGCACCAAAATATGTAGCAAAACTGTTAGATGCCTCATCTATTACTTCATCAGATGAAGGAACAGAGGAGATATTTAATCATTTGACTTAAATAAAAACAATGTTAGATGAAGGAGCTGTTTCTTTGTTTATACATGTTTTCAAATATGTTTATTATCAAGGTATAAATAAGCTTAAAAAGGCAAAGGAAGTCCCTTGTTTATTTCTTTTGAGCAAGCTATCATGAACGAGTAAGAAAAATAAGAGTTATATTAATAAAAAAAACTTACCCTTGCGCGGAGGGCAGCCATACGATCTTTTACGCTGCCTTTAGGAATAGGCTTAGGCTTTTCACTTTCAATTTTTTCTTCCTTTACTTTTTCGTGTGCTTCTAGTAATGATCTTACCTAATTAAAGAGCAATGGTTATATGATTGACATAAGAAACGTATATAATCACTTACGCCAGGAGGCAGTTTAGCTTCTTTAATCCATTCTTTTTTATCAACCAATGTAGCTAATTTTGGTAATGCCACTTCAGGAACAGTGGCATCAGGCTATATGTAAAATGCATTAAAAATCCAAATCGTAACTGCTTTATTTTGCTTTTTATCATTACCTCTGAATGGGATTCAAAATATGCTTTCAGTCCGTCATGAGTCAACTCTTTTCTTAATTCATGATCTTTAGGACTCAAAGGTAAAGCCCATTCTTTGGCGAATTCGATCAAATAATCTTCAAATGTTTTGTTACCAAATCGTCTTATTTCTTTAGCTTGCATCAAATATAATCGAGGTGCAATATACATTACTTTACGAATGTGGGAGAGAGTAATGCTTTTGCCTGTTGAGTTTCTTAAAGGAGTTTCAATTTGAGAGTATAAAGCAGGGACATTGCGACTAGAACGATCTGTCAGAATAATATCAAGCACTTTTTGAACTTTTTCAAGTGTTCTTTTTTCATCTTCAATTCTTAATTTATCAGCTGCTAAAACATAGGTCCTTAAAGGCGCTTCCAAAACAGGCTGGTGACGTTGTTGATTATTTGGTGGTGTCATGGGTTCAATAGCGTGTTGAGCTAATGGCACATCGTCAAAGCTTTTTTCGAAACTGTCCTGGCGAGGAGGACTTAAAAGATGAGTCGTGTGGTTTTCTTTTATGATAATATTGTCAAAGCTTTTTACATCCTCAAAATTAAAAGCGGTTATATCTTCAACAGTTTGTTCCTGTTCCTTCTCTCTATCTACTGCAATCTTCAACTCAAAAACTGATTCATTTTGATGTTCTGTAATAGGTGTTTCTTTTAATTTATCGTTTACTTGCTCCTGTTGTAATTGTGATGTCTCTTCATTTTTATTGACTACTGTCTTTTGCTTCTTGTTGGCTGCAATTTGCTCAGGTTCAATTTTACGTTTCTTGTCTTTCTTTTCAACTATTTTGAATGGTAAAGACACTTGCACTTTTTTGTCCTTTATACTGCGTGTATTTTTGATTGTAGGTGGCTAAAACATTAAATTTTAATTAAATATGTAAGAATAATTAAATTATATCAGTTACCTCAGGTTTATCTTCCTTTACAGTAACCTATACAATAAAAGAATAAGAGAATTGTTTTTTAAAACGGCTTGTGTAATTTTTTTTTTACAAGTTCTGGAGCAATAAATGCTTTATCCGTCTCTGTTGCAATGGTTTTCGTTGTGAACCGAGTTTCGCGTTGTACTCTTACGCTTTTCTTTTTTATTAAAAAAAAATAAAATTTAATGTATGAGGTAATGGTTTAAAGTACTTTCTTTTTTGATTCTTACTCTTGTTCGAATGTCAATACGAGGTTGTGTTTTCATTTTAAAGCAAAAAAGGGAAAGGAGAAAAAATCACAAGAAAAATGTTTTTTCATGTAATAGTGACTGCCTTTATAAAAAAAAGAAAGAAACATGAACACCAAAAGATGAGTTTTACTGGTATATAAGATATAATAAGGGGTAAATTAAAATGTCTTTTTATGAATGATATCCGGATCTTCTTGATATTCTTCAGCAGAAACCCACATCTTTTTGAAAGTACTAAGAGAAGCCAAAATAGAGCCACCGATCCATGTACTGTATTTTCTTTCAGGGGGAGCGTAAATTTTGATTTTAATGTCCTTTAATGCAAGTCTTTTTATTTCAGACAAAAGACGTTCGCCAAATCCTTTGCAAAGGGTAGATCCACCGGACAATACTACGTTTGAGTAAAGTGACTTTCTCAAATCAAGATCTGCGCGACTAATACAATCAACAATTACTTGGTGAATACCAGGATACTCTTCTCCGATTAACTCTGGTTGGAATAAGATTTCTGGTGCTCTAAACCTTTCAGCACCAAGCTATTATAAAGTAAGCAAGGTAATAACAAATAGGCAATGTAGTCATACCTTAATTATATTACCATCAGGCAATACAAAATCGTCTAATTTACCACTTGTTTCTTTTTCTTCCTTTGCTGGGTTTAATGCAATGTAACATGCTTTTTCTTTAATAATACGCACAACCTCCTTTTCTGCTGTTGTATGGAAATTATAGCCAGATTTTCTTAACAAGAGTTGTAAATATTCGGTAACGTCTCTTCCTGCAATGTCAACTCTACGAATAGCATGGGGAATAGCAAACCCTTCATATACAGGTACTGCATGCGTTACGCCGTCTCCTGAATCAAGCACGATACCTGTCGTTCTACCGGAGGAATACCTATTTTGTTAACATTAGCAAAACAAAAGTCCTTATATATTAGCACTTTTTCATTTTTTTTTGCTTTTCAGCGGCTTACAAACTTAGTACAGCTTGGATAGAAGTAAATAAAGCAGGAACGTTGAATGTTTCAAAGAAAATTTGAGCCGCTATATCTCGATTTGTTCGAGGATTTAAAGGTGCTTCAGTTAACAAAACAGGATGCTTGAGTATAAAGTGAGTTATTATGAATAGTTGGTTAAATGTCTTTACCTCTTCAGAGAGTGTCTTGAGCTCATCTATATAAATATATTGCCAGATTCTTTCCATGTCCTCCCAATCAGTGACAATGCCATGTTCAATCGGATATCTGATTTTTAATAATCCACGCAAATCTTGAGCTTTTTTGCCAATAAAATTATCTCCTTCAACTGCACCTGCCATAATGCGCACATGTTTTGGCCGACCCACCCTTTATAAAAAGTTAGAAAAACAGATGACATCTCTATTTCTTCTATTACATAGATGGAAAAAAACATTTAGGTTGCTCTTCTCCAGCAAATCCTGCTTTAATAACGCCAGAACCCTAAAATAGATGAAAAAAGAGTTTAGACATTATCTATTTGGATTTAAACTGAATTTACATTATCTATCACGACAGGCTGATTAGTCAACACCTAAAGAAACAGAGAAAGAACTTAGAAATAGAATATTTATAAGTATCAAAAGTGAAGAGTATACATCATCAAACTCGGTATTCATATTTTTGCTCTATTTTGTCCTGAAATAAAAAAAAAAAAAAAAAAAAAAAAAAAAAAAATTGATAGCTGCCAAAAAATTGAAGAAGTTTTAGCCAATAAATTTTGTTTATTCACACTTTAAATGACTTTATGCTCAATTTTCAAAATGTCTCTAAAGGAAGCAGATAATTTATCTTTTTGTAAGTCCTTTCCAATAAGAACGATTTTGCTTAATACATTTGATTCATCCTCTTCTGAATATCCTTCTTGAATATCATACAAATCTTGTACACCTTGAATGACAAGTCGTTTCTTAGCGTTTGATAAATTTTTATCTTTAGGTGGGTAAATGATACCCTTTAATCTCAAAACAGTAACTGGGTCAGCTTCAACGCCTTGAATTTGTTTCTCCCACAATAAATCTTGAATCCAATACTCAAGTTGCTCAATTGTTTCTAATTGCTGATCAAACTGTATACAAACAGTTTGCACTTCCTATATTTGAAATTTTTAATTTATGAGGATACTCTGCTTCTCTTTTTGCTTACGTGGCTAATTTCGTGAGCATGCGTATTGATATGATCTTCTATTTTCTTCGTCTGATGTATGAGGGCGTCTACATTATTTACATCATAAGCTTTAATATCGAGTACGTAATCCAGAGGAATTTTAGATCTTTCTGTTACAATCATATCTGCTACAGAATTAATTGAACCTAAATCTGACTGAAGTTGCTCTAACTCAGCATCAGTAATAAGATCTTTCTTATTAATTACTATACGATCAGCAATAGCTACTTGTCTAAGAAAAACAAAACGTTAAGAACTGTGCTTTTTTCTCTCACTTTCTTTTTTCATTGTACTTCAGTGCTTCGTTCATCATCATATCCTTCTTTTCTTCATTCAAGTAATCTTTGATATGTTTAGCATCGACAAGCGTCACAATGCCATCCAAGTAAATTTCACTTCCTAATCCATCATCTAGCCAAAACATGGAAGCAATTGGGCCTGGATCTGCAAGACCACTTGTTTCTAATAATATATAATCAAACTTTCCTCTTTTTTCCATCAAGTTTTCTATGGCTTTTACGCCCACATCTCTGAAGATACTATGAATAACTCCTGCATGATTTTTATATTTGCTCTTACTTCGTGGAACAACATAAGCATCCGTTTCTTAATTCTAGCCATTCTTCATATAAATTGCCGTCTTGATTGACTGAAAGGCTTTTTTCAATGTCACTGCCTTTTGTTGAATATAGTTAGTGGTTTGTATTATTGTAGAAAACGATAAGACTTTACTGTCTCCAAATTCGTTTAAAATAACTGCGATTTTTTTCTCGTGTTTTTCGGTCAAAATATAATTTAATAAAGTGGTTTTACCGCTACCCAAAAAACCTAATAAAAAAAAGCATATTTAATTGTGCTCTTTTGTGTTTAATTTCATTCTTTACGAACCTGTAACAATGGTTACTGGTATTTTTCGCTTTGTTTCAGTGGCCACTTGCTCTACTGTTTCTTCACTATAACAAACGTATGTACATATTCCCAAAATTATGCCGTATAAGTACTCCTCTTTTTTAAGCTATTTACCTGTTGTTAACTGCTGGTACAAGTTCTGGAATATCGTCGAAATCCTCTGACATTACAATAAAGAAAAAAAGTTGCTTTGCTAGTTCAACTGTCACAAAGACATCTAGCGCGGCATTTAAAACCAACCCAGTGATGACGTTTTCGTGAAAGCCGTTGACGCGTTGCTTAATATTTTTCTCCTTCTTTTTTTTTTGCATCAAAAGAGGAAGTAATTTTTAATCATGGAAGAAATTGGCATTCAAATTAAACCGGAAGTGAGTAAAGGGGGCGAGAATAAATGTTAAACAAATAATTGATGCATTTATTTTAAAGGCGAAAGATACCAGTAACTCTCTTCTTTCCAAAGTTGGACCACTTGAAGATTTATCGGAAAAGGATTTATATGTTAAACTAAAAAAACTTCAAAGAGACATTGAATTTATTGAGCTTCAAGAAGAATACATTAAGGATGAACAAAAGAATTTGAAAAGAGAACTTGTTCGAGCACAAGAAGAAGTGAAACGCATCAAATCAGTTCCACTTGTGCTTGGTCAATTCTTGGAACCCATCGATCAGCACACCGGTATTGTCGGCTCCACAACAGGTTCCAATTACGTTGTTCGCATCCTGAGTACAATCGATCGTGAATTGTTAAAACCGAGTTCTTCAGTTGCCTTACATCGCCATTCAAATGCACTTGTTGACGTTTTACCACCAGAAGCTGACAGCAGTATTGCACTTTTAGGAGCAGATGAGAAACCTGATGTAGCTTATTCAGATGTGGGTGGTTTGGATATCCAAAAACAAGAGATTCGTGAAGCCGTAGAATTACCTTTGACTCACTTTGACCTTTATCGTCAAATTGGTATTGACCCACCAAGAGGTGTTCTCTTATATGGTCCTCCAGGTACAGGTAAAACAATGCTTGTGAAAGCTGTGGCGCATCATACGACAGCCAGCTTCATTCGTGTGGTTGGATCAGAATTTGTTCAAAAATATCTTGGTGAAGGCCCTCGTATGGTTCGTGATGTGTTTAGGTTGGCTCGCGAGAACTCTCCTTCTATTGTTTTTATCGATGAAATCGATGCTATTGCCACAAAACGTTTTGATGCACAAACAGGTGCTGATAGAGAAGTACAACGTATTTTACTAGAATTGCTTAATCAAATGGACGGCTTTGATCAAACTTCAAATGTCAAAGTTATTATGGCAACCAATCGTGCGGATACATTAGATCCCGCTTTGCTACGTCCTGGACGTCTTGATAGAAAGATTGAATTCCCTACACCAGATCGTCGCCAAAAGCGTCTTATTTTCCAGACAATTACATCAAAGATGAACTTGTCGGAGGAAGTTGATTTAGAAGATTGTAAATTATTTAATAGAAAAATGGAGAGAAAGTGGGAAAGTGACTAATATCTTTTTCCATAGTTGTTTCACGACCTGATAAATTATCTGGAGCAGAAATCGCAGCCATTTGTCAAGAAGCCGGTATGCACGCAGTTAGAAAGAATCGTTATGTTATTTTGAACAAAGATTTGGAAAAAGGATACAAGGCTAATGTAAAAAAGGAAGATTCAAACTTTGACTTTTATAAATAAAAAAAAGGGAGAAAAATACATTGGAATTTCATCTTTTTGATCCTCCAATCTGTACCTGTGATTTATTATTTGCTGCAGTAAATCTATTATTACGTTTCTATAGTATTGGAGCTGGTATATTTTTCAACTAGCTTAATGAGACTTCTTATTGAACTTTTTGCTTCTTTGTTTCGAAATACAAGCTTTTATGTCCTTTGAAAGAAAAGAAAGACTGTTGTTATTGATCAGAGGAGACAAACGTGTCTTTTGGCGATATTGTTTGCATACAACAGAAGTGTTGTAGATGAATAGAGTGATGCAGTTATTGATATTTCTTTTTTGTTATTAATTTTGGAGTAATTAAATGTTATACATGCTCAATAATCTTTAAATAATTATGTGTGCACCTAAAAAAGAAAAGACTATTTATTTGAGACTCCTTTCCAGAAAATAAAAGCAAACTTTATGCAGCACTATCAGAGCTGAGTAGAAAATAAAAGTTGAAAATAGATTACTTTTCTTTCTTGCTATTCTTTTCTAATTCTCTATATTTTTATTACTACTTCATAATTCAAAACCATGCCATCCAGCTATAGCAACGTGCCTACTCGATCCTCTTTACGCAAATATTCTCTTTCTCATGTTCCTTTACCTGTCTATCTTGGTGTGGACATTGAGATCCGTGAAGAAACAACAAGTTACTATTCCATCTCAGTTCATGATGGATTTTACAGTACAGATTTTTATGAAGGAGAGCTGGTACGCCATAATCCACATAATAAAGCACCCGAGGAAATGATTAAAGAGGCCCTGATAAAGCTGACGGAAATTGTTTCTCTTTATTCTAAAGCTCAAAACTATAAAGTTCAACTGATTGCATGCTCATATGATATTGCTCGCGATTTTTTGAAAAAGGAGGCATATGTCATTTCTGAAGAGATGAACATGATGAGTGAATTTTGGAAGCAACTGGATGCTATTCCTTTTCAAGTACACACCAATGGAGCCTCTTCGGATGAGCGAGCTAGTGCTGCTGTCAGAAAGGCAGTAATGTGGTAAGTTTCTTTTTTATTTTTCGCTCCATAAAGGCGACCGTTTGCTAATATTATGTACCTTATCTTTTTTTTTTTTTTGGATATATTTTAGGCTAAGTCCAATTTATCCGGGTAATTTACCACGTATATCAGTTGGATTTCGTCATGAAGTAAGTTACGCGTATTCAACTTTTTTATATTAGTTTAAATTAGTTTCTTATATCATTCTTCTAGGTTGAAGGTAGATTGCAACGAACATTGACTGTTTTTATTTAAGCAATTTTTTTTTCCTTTTTTAGTTGACTTTAACTATCAAATCAAAATGGTGAGCCTGGCTGAATACCAAAATACAGTGTGTAAGGAGACTTGGAGAGTATTAGAAGAAATGGTAACCGAGTTCAAAAGAAAGAAATTGAGAGTATCTTTCTTTAGTTCTACTCCTCAAGGCGGTGGAGGTATAAACGTCAATATGCAATCATAGCACGAATAGTTCACTTACTATAATTGGTATACTTTAGTGGCACTCATGCGTCATGGATTACTACGTTTTTTAAATTTAACTGGTGTTGAAGCTCACTGTAAGAAAAGCATCAATGATTGTTTTATAGAGAACAACGATTAACATTTTGCTTTTTAGGGTACGTGGTTCGTCCAAAGCCCGACATATTTGATATAACCAAACGAAAATTTCATAATGTTCTTCAAGGCGTTTCTTCACCTGATGGATATCTGACAGATAAAGAAAAAGAGAAATTCGTAAATTGGACTGATGAAAACGTCAGTCGATTTTGGTTAAAAGATGATGGTCCGATCAAGAACTCTGATGTGATTGTCATTGATGATCCACAGGGTAAAGAGCTTATTAAGTAGCTATGGCATATTTTTTTTGTAATAACAGCTTTCATAGTGTGTGGTATCATTCCTTATATCCGCAAACATGCCCCTAAAACAAAGATCATATTTAGATCTCATATTGAAATTCGATCTGATTTAATAGAGGAACATCCAGAAGGACCACAGGCAATCACTTGGAAGTAAAGAAAACAACATTAGTGACTGTATCTTTCTTTATTGACACTTTTTTTGTAGCTTCTTGTGGAGCTTTATTCAACATGCAGACCTGTTTGTCGCACACCCTATTAAAAACTTTGTTCCCCATGCCGTGCAATCTCGTAATGTTGTACTCTTACCTGCTGCAACTGATCCTTTGGATGGCCTGAACAAATCTCTGACAGATTGGTGCATAAAATACTATCAATCTGTTTTCAATCGTATGTGTGTAGACTCAGGTTTGAATGAAGTCGATTGGTCGCGCCCTTACTTTGTTCAAGTCGCCAGATTTGATCCTTCCAAGGGTATTCCTGATGTCTTGGAAGCCTACAGATTGTTTCGCACTAAAATAAACCCCTCCCTTAGTATTTCTGAGGTACCTCAATTGATCATTTGTGGACATGGAAGTGTAGATGATCCCGATGGCACAGTAGTGTTTGACCAAGTTCAAGAGACGATCAATACAACAGAGTTTGCTGATATTAATAGTGATATTATCTCTGTTCGATTACATGCCTCTGACCAACTGCTTAACATGGTTGTTCGTGGTGCCTATGTTGCTCTTCAACTTTCTCATCGCGAAGGCTTTGAGGTCAAGGTAACTGAGTCTCTTTATAAGGGTATCCCTGTCATTGCCTATGATGCAGGAGGTATCCCTCTGCAGTTCAAGGACAAAGAAAGCGGTTTCTTATTTCCTATTGGGGCTGTGGAGGCAGTAACAGATAAGCTCTTGGAGTTATTTAACGATCGTTCATTACGTGATCGCATAGGTCGAACAGCTAGAGAATCTGTTACTGAAGAATATTTTACTGTATGGAATGCTATGTCATGGCTTCACATGTGCATTGAATTAACTCAAAATCAAAAAGAAAGCAACCATAAAAATGGTAGTCTATTAGATAAGAACGTATTAGATCATACAGATCTGGGTTACAACAAGAAGGTGTCTGATCTTTGGAAGAAGAAGTATAATTACAGTGTATAGGTTTATTTATTCAAAACATTAGAATATAGATTTTCTGTTTAGATTCTTTCAAATAAATACTTATTTGATATTCGTTTGATTTTTATTTATCACTTAATGGTGAGAGTCAGAAAAAAAACACGTACACAAACATACAAAATAAGCTATTGCTTGTAAATAGAATAAGAGAAAAGCAGCACTTAAAAAAAGGAAGAAGCTTATGAAAATATATGCCAAATTGTATACTTAACTTTAGTAAGTAGAAATGATGAATCTTTTTAAACTCTGTGATGTTTTATCTCTTTTCTACTGTAAAAAACTATTTGTGTTATTATATTCAGTAATTGAATATATATATTTCGAAAAAATACTGCTTTATACAAAAAGAGTAAATATTTAGAGCGTTATTTCATTTATTTAACCATAAACATTACTAATAACAGATATTATACATTTTCATTAAATTTAATACATATATATTGAATCTTTATGTTTACCAATAAAAAACAAAACTCATAAATAATATCCATTATCAGATGAAACGAAAATTATCACAAGTCAATCTTTTGGGTGTTATCATCAAAATATTTCCCTCCTGAACGAGATAAAGGTAATAAAAAAAGAAGAAATGCGAGGATAACATACTTGCATCTATCTTTATGAAAAACCTCATCTTCAATTATTATGACTTTTTATTGTTAAATGCTACTTTTTAGATATACTTTTTTTAGGGACTGATTAAAAGCAACTTGGTTTCAGTCATTCGCAGTTGTACGCTAGTGAGATTAAACAAGGATTAACTTAAAAGTTTAGAGAGTGTAAAATTCGTATTTAAGGTAATATGGATTATGAGTGAATGAATAATAGTAAGGCAAGCAAAAAAAAAAAAAAAAAAAAAAAAAAAAGTAACAGGAAGAAATATAGATTCATTTAGACAATAACAAAGAGCAAATAGACTTTAAGAACGTGTATTGTTTAACCTTTTCGACTTTAATAACCCTATTTAGGATTATATATGCAGAATTATGTTTTTTTTTTGTATGACTTATAGGTTGCATAAAGAAGTCTAGTTTTTATATAAAAGGGACAACTCTTGGCACTGTATTAAATTGTCGGGAATTATAGATTCTATTCTGAAAAAAATTAATGAAGCCCATTTGTTCCCATTAATACGATCTAAGACTTTCTGCTCTATAGAAAGGAAAACCATACATTAAAAGAAAAGCCTTATGTAAAGAAAGCCCAAATGCTGCTTGAAAGAGACCAGAGGGACCCTCTCCATATCTTTAAAAAAGATTCTAGTGGAAAATGATTTGCTTCAGTGTGGAAAACAGTTTCTTTTTTTTTATAACTGCCGACAGAAATAAAGTAAACAAACTATAAATGTAAAAGGTTAAATCTGACTTCGCTCTTTGATATACCTAAGCTTAAACAAACACATTACAAACTCGTTGTGTGATTAAAATTTTGAATTGAGTCTTTCAAACAGCTGGGATAAGTTTTAATAAACATTCGTTGATTTACCTTTAAAAATCTATAAAATCAAAGCAGTGCCGTTTTCCCCTGGTATATATCAATATTAGAAGATTCATTTTCCATCCTCTTCACCGAGTATTCAATTGGAGGACACGAAACATTGTATTGCACGCTAAAGTTTGCCAAGGAAATTAATAAATTTTCCGCCACTTTTTTCAAATCAAAAAATCTCCATTGATTCTTTTATGTTTAGCAAAAATAATAAAATAAAACAAAATTACGTTTTAGTTAAGGTATAGTATCTACTTTAACTACTCGATTTATCATTAATCAACATAAAGGAAAAGAAACGTACTTTTCTATTACTGTTCAAGATGTTGCTAAATCTTTTATACAATGATCGGAATGGCTGAATCTAATCTCAACAAGAAGTCGGTTCACGTAACTCAAATTTCATATCACTTGATTTCTGAATTACATAGATCTTTGGATTAATGTTCACATATTAATAGAATATACCTGAGAATCATCTATGCCATACATAAATCGGTCGCTGCAAGCGCTTTTAAGGTTTTAATGGCAAATATAACTTGTTTTAGGCCTTTGTAACGCTTTGTATGAATTCAAACAGCGTCCACAAAAAAAAAAAAAAAAAAAAAAAAACTTTTTTAATTAAAAATGAATACACGGTTACATCTAATGACGTCCATATATTCAATTGTATTCTCTTTTATATCAAGTTGCTTCATTGTTATGTAGGAGAAAGAAAAAATGAGAGACATTTTAAATCAAACAAAAGTACTTCGATCGATCCCAAATATTCTAAGCATAAATATGGATCAGTAGTAAGAAGGGCAAAAAAGGCCTTACATAACATAATGAAACGTCATTGATGCCAAGAAGATACTTTTAATAATAAATAGTACTTTTTTTTTTTTGCTTCAGCCTCTATCATCCTTATAAAAGCACCACACTATTCTATTTGCTTTCCGATTTTTATTGTAAATCGGAAATGATTGTCTTTAGCTATATCACAACCATATGTAAAGTTGGACTCTCTTATTTAAATGAACTCAAAGTAGATTAATCTTTTCTTTAACTTTTTAGTACTTGCATTACTGCTTTCAGTATTCTCCATCGAAGCTCAGGATAACAGTACAGCCATTGAATACAATGTCATTGCTCTACTGAACCAGACTGTCTTTAAGTCAATGGCTGTCGTTGTAGACAACGTTAGCTACCCTCTCGAATCCAACACGACCTTTCCCATCATCTACTCAGCCAAGGCTCCCGCTGCTCAAACAGGCTATCAATATGCTAAAGTCTATTCTAGTAACGACAGTATGCTTATCGAGTCATTTACACGCCAACCTGTCACCGAAAATACACCACATGAATTTTTCAACCGTAGCTGGAATACACACGACAATGTACAGTTGCCACAGATCTACTCCATGTTGAGCTCTGTCAACAGAATAAGCTCCGATCTCCACAAGGACAACCAGATACCAACGATCCATATCATCGGTAACCAAACTGAGCTTGACGAGATGAATACAAACAGCACAGCCGATATCACTGTCAAGACCAATGTGACCTATATCTCACTTACAGACGCCTTTAATTTTGAAAAGGTTAAGGTTTCCGTGTCCGGTCACAGCAGTCGATCTCGTTCCAAATTATCCTACAAGCTGAAGCTTAAGAAGAAGCACTCTCTTTATGGTTACCGATATATAAAGCTTCGCGCTATGTCCATGGACTCTTCTTATATTCGCGAGCAAATTGCTTACGATATCATCAAGTCGGTTGGTTTGATCTCCACAGAATATTCTTTTGCTCGTGTGTTTATGAATGACCAAGAGCTTGGACTATTTGGTCTCATTGAGCACTTCAAGAACCCTTGGTTAGCCAACGTGTTCGCTAACGGTAGCTCTTCTTATGACAATGGATATCTTTATCAGGGCGTCTTCCAGGGCTCCAGTAACCAATCACTTACCTCTGATCTCTCTTATTATGAAAACGTCACATTGTATGCTGATGGTGAATACAAGATGAGACAAAAGGCCACAGGTGGAAGCAAGACCAACTTTGAACCCTTGCAAGCATTTACAAAATTTATTGACGAAGCACCCACAAACACCTCAGATGCAGTTAGCACATGGAAAGTAGAACTCGATACTGACTCTTATCTTCGATCGTAAATATTTACTGTAATTAATTGTTATCAACCTTTAACTCGTTTTTTATGATAGAGCTGCACTTGAAATCTTGCTTGGTAACACTGATGGCTATTTCTCAATGGCAAACAATTACTACTTATACCAAAATCCTGAAACTGATGGCTTCTTATGGATTCCCTGTGACATGGATCTTTCGATGGGAACCCATGCAAATTCAGTTTCAGATATGTGGAGTGGAAACTACAGTACCTTCCCCAATATCTATGAGCGCCCCTTGATGAAGAAGATCATAGCTGTACCAGAATTCAAAGAAACATTTGAAGGATACATCAAGAACATTACTGCTCAATTGATTAACCCTAATATAACCTACCCTCGTATCAATTCGATTGTAAATATGATTAGACAAGACGTTGAATGGGATCAAACTTGTACTCGTGTTCATTCTGAATCTGATTCTAGCTCCATGATGGGTGGAGGAGGAGCTGCCATGTCAAACAACAGCACCATGCCCAGCAATAATACCACCATGAGCATGAATCAAACCATGCCTCAGCAAGGTAATTCTACAATTCAAGGCGGGGGCGGCAATCCCAGCAGTGAAGAGTCAGTTTCTTGGGAAGATGCAGTCAATGGAACAACCACCAGTAGTTCAATCAGTGTTAAATTATGGCTTCAAGCTATCTATCAAAATACCACAAATTTTTATTCTCAAAGTTAAAAACTATGTAAATTTTTATACTAATAAATTATATACACTATACACCGTTACAATCGTAATGCAATGTGTTTATAAAAATAATTCTTTGTAGGGGATTTTTTTATAGTTAATACTGGATGCTTAAAGAGAAAAAAAAAATTGCGTATAAGCTTGAACAAAAAACTGATCTTCTATGTGCGATTGTGGATTGCATTTGAAGTATTTGCTCTTTTTTAACCTAATTTATTTATTTTTGTAAAAGGAGGATTTTATTTAGGTGCCGCAAGGCGTACACCATTGTAAGCTTTTTAACCTAAATTTAGTCCAAAATACGTTGCGTTTTTGATATATGAAAATACTGATTTTTATGAAAAGATAAAACCACACATGAACCTATAAATAACTACAAGAAAAGACATGTAAAAAAGAAAGAGAGAAACAAACCATCTAGGATAGAGTCAGCGTCTATTCTGCATGACGTTTTAGTAGCGATAGTGACATGAAATGGCTTAAATTAGCTAATCTCGATTTGGCATTCTTTGTTACTTAAAGCCTATATAAACAAGCCCGTAATATTGCCTCCGTTTAAAACCCTTAAGTTTGTAGGTTCCATCTCAGTCTAACAACACATAAAGTTTTAGTCAGACAATACAGAGTTAGAGTATATACCTTTTTTGGACAATTCCTATTGTAACATATCACATTTCGAATATATTCGTGTTTCTCTTCCTTTATTTTAATTATACTGAAACATATAAATTACACCGATACATAAGCAATAGAATAAAATATTAAAAGTGGGCCACACACATATATATAAATACATTTCCGAAAATAGAAGAGATAGTTTACTTTTATTTGTAATGATTACTTTAATAACGAAATAAAACAGCGTAAGCGCATGCAAAAGAAGTAATCTGGTTCCGATTAATATACAAAGCAAAAAAAATTAAACTTTTTGAACGACCAATAAAATAATGTCGATTTTTATGAGAGAATTCAAGTAATGTGAAGTAAAGGATGCGGATACAAAAGATTAAAATGATCGATCGCAAAAAATTCTTTTTATATAAAGCAGAAAGATCTTCCTTCTGTTTTACCTTCTTCCTTCTCCACTATTATTACCCAGCTTACCATTGATTATTATTACTATTCATTCATTTATTTTTCCTATTTAAACAATAATATAGTAACAGTGCAAACAATGCGAAATAAAAGATTACACGATCAGATTGAACCTGAAAGTGAACAAGCAGATAAAAAGCAAAAATATGACATTATTGCTGTTATTAAATATTGCCAATCATGCCACAAAGATCTTACGAGGCCTTTAACCTTACCTTGTGGATACACTTGCTGTACAGCTTGTCATAACAGCAATGCAACGTGCCTTGGCTGTAATAGAATTCACACAACAACCATTAATCCCAATGTTGTTTTACAAAGTATGCAAAATACCCTTTCCACAACAGATAAAGTGATCCCGATATTATCCAAATTATTATCTCAAGCATTAGAATGTGCCATATGCTGCACTCGATTCACTACACCTGCAACAACTCCCTGTGGACATACATTTTGTAAGAACTGTCTTGTCCGCTCACTAGATCACCAACACGCTTGTCCTTTTTGCAGAGACGCCCTTGATTCCTGTCCACAGCCAACAGAATTATTAATAGACATTATTCAACAATTACATACAGATGACGATGACGATGAATCACAAGATGTGTTTGATGTGAATCTTGAGCGAGACGATCGTATACCTCTGTTGATCGGCTCGTTAGCATTCCCAGATGTCGACTGCGCTCTTCACATATTTGAACCAAGATACCGGCTGATGCTTAGAAGAGTGATGCAATCGAATCGACACAGATTTGGCTTGTGCCTTGTGAGACGTAAAAGGTCAGAAGGGGAGTCACCATTCTACGAATATGGTACGACACTCGAGCTGAAGCATGTACAAACCTTACCGGATGGTAGATCGATCGTGGAAGCTGTCGGATCTCATCGGTTCCGTGTTACCAAATATGAATTAATGGATGGGTACCATACGGCTGAAATAGAAAGAGTGGATGATTTGGATCGAGAACAGCAACAAATGCTGGAGCAGCAGCAAATTTTAAAATCAAGCGCTTCAAGAGCGAAATTTCAACAACAACAACAAAAGTTACCTCCTCATCATCCTTTAATTAAGTCACCTATAATGGCAGATGCGCGCCAATCTTGGGCACAGCAAGCACATCCTCAGATAACTCGAATCAATCGAGCTCCCTGGATACAAATGCACACAAGAGGTTTATCCGTTGCTTGCCCCAAACCTTATAAACAAGATAGCTTGATTACCAGGTCAACTGTAACAGCAATAACCAAGCAAACCAATAAGGCGAATAAACAGGAGTCGACTACAGATGAGTTGATGGATGAACTAATCTCGTTCATTCAAAAATTAGTGCATTGTAAACAATCAAATCCTGAAACACAATGGCTGAACGCCCTTTGTAATCCTCCTTCATTGGATAGAGGCTCGAGAGATCGAATTAAGATCGTATGGTGGGTAGCAAACATGATGCCCTTGAGTGAAGAAGAAAAAATCCCTCTTTTGACTTTGAGAACATTACGCGAAAGGGTTTTGCTGATTATGTCTTGGGTAAGCCGTTTTGATCAACAATGGTCCTTCTTTTTGAATACAAGCAAAGTCCGTATCCCTTCTTCATCCGTAACTACTCCATGTTCTATATCATAATATTTACTTTTCTCTATTTCCTTTCAAATTTCGTTTGTCTTTGTACTTTTTAATCTATTACTATGCAAATCATTATGTATGCTTTATTTTTATGTATGTAAATTATAATAAATACTTCTCCATTATTTATATTAAATACATTGTAATTTATGACGTTTACATAAAATTCTTTTTAGACTTTCAAACGATATAAAGCCTCCCTTTTCCCTTGCCTTTGAGTTTCATTATTTTTAAAACGTGATTTTCCAAAAAAGGAATTGAATTAGACTTGTGTAGGATCTGAGGCTAACAAAAATGGGCTGAGCGTCAGGTTTCAAAAAAACTGCGTGTACCTGGATTAAGCAATGATGACGGTATTGTTTTCCGGTTGGTTTAATCTCAAATAGGCTTTTGTTTGTTTAGATGATCAAAAATAGGCTACATACTCAAAGGATGTCTTGTTTAAAAAAAAACAAAAGTAGTAAAGAGAATTTTTTTAGAGCTCCCATGCATCAATGAGTTCATTATTTTGTCACTGATCTGACCAAACGAATTTTAATACAGTCTTAAACATCATAACAAGGACCTTTGTTGCAAATTTCTGTTGGATAAATTAAAGCAGTCATGTAAATCTTTGAAGTTTTTATTAAATTTTGAATAAAACCATCAACCTTCCCTTAATTATGCGTTTGCTGAAGCGCATATACTTTTTACATTAGGTCTACGTAGTTTTCCTATGTATTCAGTCACATCTTCTTTGTATCTATTGGCTATAATAAACAATAATAATTTAGATAAGTAAATAAAGATGGTTAATATATGCTCAAGTTCACATCAATTTACGATTTAAAATTTATCAACCTATGTTTGTACTATAACTTTTAATAATTTCACTTAGTCATGCCTTTCCCATATGCATGGAGAGACTAGATGTGGCAAATCTAATAACTACACAAACAACATGAAACAATCTCCATTTTTGAGATCAAGCCGGTCAAGAGAAAATAAAACAGAAAGAAAATAGCTGAACAATAGAGACTATTTTGGATAGAAAATGAGCCCTACTCCTAGAGAAGCATGGGACATGTGATCAAAAGCTGCTGCCGTTCATTTAATCCCTTTGAAAAAGGGCAAGTAAGCCGGCTTTTTGTTTATAAAAAACAACTAAATAGGTAATAAAAAGAAAGACAGATAGCAGAATATAGGGTAGAATAGATGATTGAATAAATAAATTGAAAAATCAAATGTGTTATTAGATGAATTACATCCAAGCGGGCTGATGTAAGATAAATTGTCAATGTTTGCGCCCTTGTATACAATTTTGGTTTATGTGTACTACATTTTATAAATATAGCGACAAATAATTAAACTTTATTTTTAAAAATATATAAAATGGGCTTGTCTATAAAACACACTATTTTTTTTTTCTTTTTCTTTTTAAGCATGCTTTTATAAAAGATAAAATAATAAAAGAATCTTTTTTCTTCTCTTATTCTACTCTCCTTTCACATCCCCTTTTATATTCTCTCCTTTCCTTTCTCAAACCTTTTGATGACAATAAAACGTAAATACAGTATGATGACAACAACCAACAAAAAGCAAAAGAAACTTTGCGTGACATTCGATACAAACATTACTATTGCTGAAACTTATTCATCAGAAGAATACGACCGTTCTGACATTTTTTCTTCCACACTTTATAAAATCAATTCATCCAGATTACCTCAATTATCACTTACTATCACTACTCCCAGTCTTACTTACGATGATGATGATTCATCCAGTACAGAAACAAGTCCTATTATATCTCCATTATATAAAAAATCCAAGAAGAAGCCAATGCTTTCGATTGATACCAGTGTTTGTTCTGATCCTTTATTCTTTTCACGACTCACAACAAATTATAAATCAGATAATATAGAAAATGATTACCTTGTACCTCTTTCCATTGTATAAAATATACTATTTTTATTTATTTTAACTCCAATTCAATAAACCATCTTTTTACACATTTGAATTTTTTTTAGAGTAACATCAAGTATAATTACTATCTTTAGTAACAAAGACAATAACCAGATCGACAAACAGTTACACAAAAGCTATGAATACTTAAAATAGAGAACTAGAATCAGGTATATTTTAATAAAAACCAAAATATATATTTATAAAACAAAATATATATATATATATAAAGTCAAAGGAGGTTTTATTACAAAGACTATAATTGAATACATACAAGAAAATAACTTGTTTTTGAGCAATGTGCACTTTGTACAACATTTCAAAAATAAATCAAGGGTAACTTTGTATGGAGATGACAAACGTTTTACATATTCAAAATAGAATACTTGTCTCATCATTTAGGCGAGTTATTTTACATGCTTCTTCTTTTTGTTCATATGAAGAGGAAGAATGATTTGATAGTTTTGTTAATTCAAGAAGATTGTCTTTTATTCAAATTTATTAGCATCACTTTTTATTCAATAAAACCTTGACATGTTTACTAAATATACAACATACATTTATGATTAACTTGAACAAGTTTATAATTTAAATTTAAGGATCCCTTTCGAATGCCATTTTGATATCGACTGCATTCAATTAAACAAAAATAGGACAAAAGAGATGCTTCATTTATTTGAGTATCACTTTATAGATTTTAGCGAAAAATTCATATTGTGCACCTTAAAGAATTCAGTTGTATTTCGACGAATAGCTTCAATCCACTCCTTTACACCTGATAATGAAATATGTCCTGTAGGTCCATTCAGAGCAATCTCAAATGGGATAACCTGAGTGGTACGATTAATAAGATCATTAAATGTAGCATTATCTAACTCGATAGGACGATTCGTGCCAACATCTCTATCCTGTACACTGATAAGCGAGCCAGGTTCAGTGACAGCTACACGAGCTAGAGATTGATCCCACACGACATCCTGTTTAATCATGCTCGCAATAGAATCAATGCGAGCAACTATCACATCCGGTCTCATTAACTGGATATTGATATCTTGAAGGAGATGTTCATATCTTGCTTTAAATTTGCCTACTTTTAATATCTGATTCATCAATGGTCTGTCATAGAGGCCTGGATAGGTGCTGTAATTGCCGCTCCACATCTCTGAGAGTTTAAAAAGAGTGTTGCCAAATGTGAGGTCAAGATCCGAAGGAATATAAATGAACTGGTTCATGCGTTGAGGATTCTGATAAAGGTAATAATTATCTGCCAAAGCTATGTATCCATCTGAAAACCCAGCTAACACTTCAATTGCAGCCCTAATCGTAAACTTAATGTCTGCTTTTCCCTGACTAATACTATAAACTTACGATCGAAGAAATGATTCAACATCAAGTTGCTGGTTCCAAGCATGAATGGTCTCTGAGCTATCAACAGTAGGTGCATTCGCAATAAATCTTGTGAAACCAATCAAGGCCGTCCAATTCACTTTATCACCATGGGTTGCCTCTTCTTCAATATTATACTGCCCCAGCCCATACAGTGAATGATTGGACATATAAGAAAGATCCGACATGACGTTTTGAGCAACCGAATTGGGTGTCAGATAGACTGCTTGATAAAGATATCCATTTTCATATGTCGTGTTCCCCTGATCAAATACATTGGCTAACCAAGGATTCTTGAAGGTATCCAAGATACCAAATAGTCCCAGTTCTTGATTATTCATAAACACGCGAACATAAGAAAACTCGGATGAAACAAGCCCCACGGATCGAACCATATTGAAAGCGACCTGTTCACGAACATAAGAAGGATCAGTAGCCAAGGCACGTAGCCGAAGGTATCGGTATCCGTAAAGGCTGTCACCCTTTTTTAGCTCGAGCTTATAAGATAGCTTGGGCATCCATCGCGAAGATCGACCGGACAAGGAAATCTCGACATCTTCAAAACG
This sequence comes from Rhizopus delemar RA 99-880, assembly GCF_000149305.1. Classification (NCBI taxonomy): domain Eukaryota; kingdom Fungi; phylum Mucoromycota; class Mucoromycetes; order Mucorales; family Rhizopodaceae; genus Rhizopus; species Rhizopus delemar. The sequence goes on from NW_027137828.1 coordinate 1,115,608, forward strand.
GATCGCATCGAAAAGGGAGACGTAAGAGAGATTGGTCTGGACAGTGATATCGGCTGTGCTGTTTGTATTCATCTCGTCAAGCTCAGTTTGGTTACCGATGATATGGATCGTTGGTATCTGGTTGTCCTTGTGGAGATCGGAGCTTATTCTGTTGACAGAGCTCAACATGGAGTAGATCTGTGGCAACTGTACATTGTCGTGTGTATTCCAGCTACGGTTGAAAAATTCATGTGGTGTATTTTCGGTGACAGGTTGGCGTGTAAATGACTCGATAAGCATACTGTCGTTACTAGAATAGACTTTAGCATATTGATAGCCTGTTTGAGCAGCGGGAGCCTTGGCTGAGTAGATGATGGGAAAGGTCGTGTTGGATTCGAGAGGGTAGCTAACGTTGTCTACAACGACAGCCATTGACTTAAAGACAGTCTGGTTCAGTAGAGCAATGACATTGTATTCAATGGCTGTACTGTTATCCTGAGCTTCGATGGAGAATACTGAAAGCAGTAATGCAAGTACTAAAAAGTTAAAGAAAAAGTTAATCTACTTTCAACCTTTCTTTTGTTGTTGTAAGCACAAGCTCAAAAAAATTGCCTATTACATGTATGGATTATGGAAACCATTCTATACTTTCTTGTTATTGGAAACAAAGAAGAAAATCAAATTCGTTGCTTATTTAATAAAAATAAAAATAAAAAGCAAACAGTAATTGTCATAAAATAACGTTTTTTGATGCAGTAAACGAAACTGGTCTCACCTTCTCATCTTTATTGGCTCAAATCAAAAGGAAAAGAGACGCATCAAGTTCTACGGTAGATAATACAATTTTCTTAAAGAGTCTGTGCTTTGCCATACAATAAAAATAATGTGTACAAGTAATAGATCTGATTTTATAAATAATCATTCTTTTTTAGACTATTTAATCTTTTTGCGATTTCAATTAAAACACAGGATCTGACACCAAACGGGATACATGTGTTAATGGAATAAACAGAAACTAAATAAAATACAGCCCAAATTATGATTCTATTCGGATAAATTCAACCATTAATTCACAATGTTCTGTATGTGGAAATAAATCAATAGAAACTGCTCTTGAAGGTTTAAAAGGTAGTCCTTTAAAGCGATTAGAAGTAGGTCTACACAGACTATGTATTATGTTAGCTTATGTATAAAGTATACTGTTTTTTCCTACCCAATAAAATTTTGCATGGCTTGTTTAGCATCACAACTAATAAAGATGACTTTCTTAATCTGTGATGATTCTCTAACAGCACGAATCACACTGCTATGAACACCATTTCTTGGTGGATCCAATACGGCAACAACTTCTTCATTTCTTTCATTAGCTACAATATCAATCTTGTCTTCTACCTTATTTGCATAATAGTATGCATTAGTGATATCTATTGAATAGTTAATAAGCAAAATTCAACAATGAATACAATTAGTTTACTGTTTATTTTAGCATTTGCTTTAGCATCTACGATAGCTTCAGGTATCATTTCAATTCCAATCACTTTATCTACTGATTTCGCCATCGTGATACCGATAGTACCTGTACCACAGCAAAGATCAAGCAGTGTTGTCTTTTTCTCTTTATTAATATTACACCACTCTGCACATTTAGAATACAATAGCTCTGTGGCTGGTGTATTCACTTGAAAGAAGGCACTACTTGAGATCCGGAATCTGCAGCCCAAGAGTTTTTCATAAACATAGCCATCACCGATCAATATCTCTGTATGTCCTTTATCTGTAATACCATTTGAATCACCATCCCAAGTTTGCAATAGCAGAGTGGTTGTATTTATCGTTTGCTTTAATCCGTTCCAATAGTTTATTATCCTTTCTTTTTCCTGTGTTAATTGTTGATCACTGAGCTCAGTTGTTCTTAATTGGATTAATATCATGACTATACAGCAGTATGATAAGTCACTATACTTTCTCTATTACAACTTACTATCGCCTGTTGTTTGTGTTTTAGTCATGATTGATCTCCAAACACCTGTCTTCGATACTCTGTCGTATACTTCATATTCTGAATCCCTTATGTATTCCTGATATACAGTGAATATAAGATATAAAACTTATTATCGACTACCTTCATTTTTTTTGCTATTTCTTTTGCCTTTTCAGAAACATGTAAACATTCATTGGGATCCAATACAGAAGTGATACCATCACGATATTGACCTAATAAGAACCCAACTGTCCTTTCACCATTTAAATCTTTACCGATAGTAAATTCACATTTTGTTCTGTATTCTTTTATAATAGGTGAATGAATTGGATCCAATATTTCATATTCGTTATTTTCTCTAAAAAGGATATTTAGCATTTATCCTCTCTACTTATTTGGTTACCTATCATTAGTCCAAGCTATTTGATCTCTTGCCGCATCATTTAAATCAGGCAAAGTGTTCAGTTTCTTTCTTAAGCTATTTAAGTAGCGTATTCCACTTTTGTGTTTCTTTGCTACTTGTTCTTCATAAGCTAACCTAAATAATGTTCAATATGGATGTGTTTAACTCTACTTGTTATTTACTTGTAAAGTGGCGTTACTTGATCTGCCAGCATTTCTGCTGGTGTTCTTAAATCTTCTTTTTCTTCTTGTTCGCTTTCTTTTTTCTTTTTTGTTTCGAATCTTGTTCTGAACGATTCTTCTGATACTTTAGTATATTCTGTTACTAGCACTCTCTTTTTAAACTCTCGTCCATCAATTTTCATCATGGCTGCTTTTGCTGCCTCTTCTGTCTACTATGACAGGTTATCATATATGTTACGCGCCATTTTTTATTTCTTTTTCTTTTCTTTTTCTTTTTTTTTTACCTCAAAGTTTAAATAAGCATAATCCCACTTGGGTGCCTTTTTAAACTTGTGCAAGTCAAGGGTGTCAAATAGTTTTTTTATTGAACTCATTTCATGTTTTGGTAAATTCAACACCTTGACTCTGTAAATAAATGCTTCTTTGCAGCCCAAAGACATTTTCCCTTATTTTTATTGTTAAAATAGTGTTGCTTAAAATAAAAGAGCGATTTACCTAAAAGTGATTTGAACATAAAAAAAAACCGTATGTCTACTTTGACAGATTTCTCTGTTTGTGTGGTTAAAAAAATGCAACTCCGACTTTCTCTTTACAAGCAAAATTTTCTCCTTTTCCTTTTTATAGCAACAAGAATTGTAAACTTTTTTAGTATTAGTAGTGATCATTGAATTAGAAAAAAAGATAATCGTAGTTAATTGGTATTGCTTTGCTTTATGAAATAGTTAATATTGAGTTTAATATTATTTTAACTATTTTTTATACAAGATCCGTGGTTTAATTTATTGTAGAGTTTATTTAATGTAGCACAAAAACAGATGCTAATAAACAATGCTTAATCTTCTATTGTTTAACCATAAATCAGTTTAGAATTCATTTTAAACGGAGTTTATTTAAATAGCACAAGGGAAATAAACCTCAAATTGATTTCTTTTTTTTTTTTCCTTTTATTCTTTATTTCCTTTGCTTTTTTATTATCAAATAGAGAAAGAAAGAAAGAGAAATACACTTTATGTTCTTTTAAATACCTTTTTACTGTATATACCACTCTTATTCTCTTCTTCTTTCTTCTTCTATCAACTCCTCTCCTTTTTTATTATTAATCTATAAACAAAATGGCTACAACAACCACTATTCAACATAATCATTCAATTTCATTAGTAGTTGATGATGATGATGAGAATATTGCTTTATCAAACTACTTAACTAAATCATTCCAGGTAACACAATCAACTCTTTATTTGGTTATTTTATTATAAATAAAATTATGCACTTGCTTATTAACAATAAAACGTGTTTTTATTATTATTATTAAATTATTATAGCCTCAACAAAAACAAGAACTTTGGTTACAATCAAAGCAACAGCAACAAACTTATGTCAATTATAAACAACAAAGAAGACCTCGTACTCTTCAAATGCAAAAATCAAACTCTACTCCTATTCCTTCTAATCGTTCAACAATATCACAACAACCACAACGTAGACCATCTATGGCATCTTCAATTGAATCAGATGCTTCTACAACTTCAAAGGTTTCATTGTCAAAAAGACTTCGAAAAGTATTTAGTATGAGTAATATTAGATCAAGTAAAGATCTATCAACACTCAAGGAAATAAATGGTTCTGTTGTCTCTATTCCTTCCTCTCTTTCTTCAACAGACAGCAGACCATCTTTAAGAAGAAGATCCATTGCTTCTCTTTCAAGTTTATTTCAAAAGCATTCAATACAAGAAGAACAAGAAACAGTGGGAAATAAAAATAAACCTGAATTAAAAGTAGATGTTAAACAAAGAAAGAAAGGTAAAATAAACAAGAGTTACTTTATTATTATTTACACATCAAGTAGGAATTAGCAATGATAATCACAACACTGTCACTCCTGATTCTCCTAATTCAGCCATCTCTTCTCGTTCTTTCACTCGGCTACCTCCCCCTGTGATTACCAATCAAAGATTTATCGAAGCACTTCCTTCACCGACGCCTTCCTCCTCTTCCTCCTCTTCCCATGAACTCAAAAAACCCCACGCGGTTGGTTTACATTATGGTATCGGCTTACACGCCTCACCGAAATTGAGACCAGCTGCTTCTTCCTCTTCAAGCTCACTTGTCATTAATGAAAAGAGAAAGATACAATTTTGCACAACAATTCAAGTACACGAAACATTTTCTGCACTTGATTATGATCGTCGTTGTAATCCAAATGCTACTTGCCAGAAATTAACACCAGTGATTGCAATGAAGGTTAAACAAGAATTGAACGAATACAAATTGTCTGAAATGGAAGTTCATGTAGAAAGCAGACAATACACTCACTTTTTTTTATAATAAATGCATGACATCAGAACCTTTTACAGGATTTTTCCAAGTTATTCGCCATTTGAAATTATGATGAGTTGACTGAGATTTTTCATTTTGTCGTGTTAAATAAAACAACTGACCATTTTATTTTTTACCTTGTTGCTTTATACAAGCTTATTATTCTTTTTAACAAAGATAAATGACCTATTCAACTAGAAAAGTCATAGAAAGAAGTGGATTTATAAACTTCTGTTAGTCAATCAAACATGGTTTCACCTTTGTTGCAATGATTTCTGTAAAAGGATGCTTTAATTGGTTTCACTATTCTTCAATAGGGTTTAATAATGAAAGAAGTGTCTATGATTAGATTACATATTTACATATGCTGTTTGACAAACGAACTAGTATAATGTGGTCATTTTGCATGGATTACAAAACAAAAACAAGACGCGAATTTTTAGAAGAGGTAAATATTCTATATAGCTTTTAAGCATCTAAACTTACATACAATCCATTATGTTCAAATTATAGCAAAAAAACTAATTAAAAGTTTTGAAGTACACATAAGAAAACGAAAAAGATGCTAACAAGATTTTTTTTTCCTCTGATGCATCGAAAAATCAAGATAGGAAAGAAAACAATCTGACTTTGACGTGAGTTGGCAAAGGACTTCAAAATTTGGCATTGCCTTTTGCCCATTAAAAAAGAACCTTTAAAATATTCAAATACTTTGTAATTATCTGAATAAAGTAATAGCTTTTGTCTCTGCCAAATGTTATTTAAAGAGCTAATGAAAGGATTTGAATCATGCCAAATTATGAAATCCTTTATTGATTGGGTTGAAATGTTTTGCCAAATATCTAAAATCGTTTGCCAATTTTGTGTAAAAGCTTTGCTAATCCTAGTAACAATTCTAGTACACATTTGTATACAAAGCTCGTGTAAACTGCAAAAAAAAAAAAAAAAAAAAAAAAAAAAAAAAAAAAAAAGAGGTGATGCAAAGAAGATGATCGTGTTAGGATTTCAATGGAGGTTTATATTAAGCTTTCGTGATTATTACTTTTTTTTACTGTTCAATTGAATAGGTTATTGCAATTCACTGGAAAAAGGAGAGTGCATAATTTTATTTTGTCATACAAAGATCATATTATTAATTTAGTCTTAATAAACCTTAATTCTCAAGTATCACTGCAATTCCTTTTATTGCAAACCATTCTATTCATAACCTACTTCCCCACCCTGTTTTATTAATAGTAAAATTTGTATTTTGGGAGAGCAGTACGAAACTGGTCAAAGTGGTTGTCTGATAAAAATAGTGCCAAATATTATTTGCTCATTCTTGACCTGTACAAATAGCGTGGTTTCTTCTCAACTTGAAGAAAATTGATTGCCAGACTTATTTTTTTTAATGAGCAACCCCATTCGTATGTAAAGCTAAACCCATCTGTATGCATGCCAATTGAAAGTTCAACATTGGATCATGAACTAAAGCGTAAATATTGCGCTTTTTTTTCAGTATCTGAAGAAGAAAATAGTTAAACATGAACAATACTATATACAGACAATATCAAATACACACTGCAGTAGCCTGTCCACTAATCTTGATCCCATTAGATGCACTGTATGAAAGGTTATCAAGGGGTTGGATTGGATGCTAATTGCCAGAATAGAGAATCTAAATGATAGAGATAAGATGCTCACCTTGCTATAGTTCGATAAGGTTTTTAAAAACAACTTGTCCATATCAAATAAATTCACTACTTGAGGAAAATATTTGGCTCTTGTCACGTTTAACCGTATTCCTATAATTTATTTCTGTTAGAAGGCATCAGTCGCCAGAGTTGACTATTGCCAGTCTCTCATTAAATAGACCTTCTTTTTTCTTAAAAGAAGTTATATACAATTAAGCAGTTATTAGATTTCTATTGCTTTCATTTTTTTTTTTAAAAAAAAAAAAAAAAAACGACCAGAGAATAAGATGTGTATTTCCAGAATAGCACATTTGTCTATGCACAGGATCTCTTCGAAATTATATACCATTTGAAACTATGAATGACAGGTTGTAATTATTCAGTTTGCCAAATCAAACGAATAATTGGTTAGCTGAGAAGTTTAACCTTTATTGCTCGCGTCTTATTATTAAAGACGTCTGTTTCTAATTTAGGACACCTAGTTTGTAGATTCTTTACAATTACCATCTAGCACGTTCTTTATAAAGTATCCTCGATGATAAGTCAGGGTTTGACAAGAAAGAGAATTAGTATAAAATAAGCTATTACTATTGCTCATATGCAGTACTGAGCATACAACATACAGTATTATGTATTCCTTTGTTAGTACAAATCATCTTCTAGAGACCTTGGATGCAGGCAAACCTTATGTTTATTCATAACAAATATACTGTTTGCCTTTTCTACACTGATCCTCGTCGACTTATAAATTTGGCATATGAAACTTAGTTTTGTGTATCATTTTTAGAATTTGAGGTTTCTTTTTGTGATAATCATCATGCTTTTGCTTTTAAGCAAACTTTTAGTTTCTAACTTTTTTTAAAAAATTGGGTTCAGCTTAAAGCAGAACTATTGTTTCACATACGCACACTTTTATTTCATCCATGTCAACACCTAACCATATAGCAGAAAAAATATTAAATCTAAAGAATGAAGAAGACATTGCAACAATTTCGAGAGATCAAGATGAATGGTACAATAGCTACATAAAGAATTCACGCAAGTAATAATAATAATAATAAACTCATTTCAAACATCTCTTAGCCTTGATGCTTACAGAGATTCCGAAAAGAGATTAGAAGCATTCAACAAATTTAGTAAAGCAAGATACCAAGATATATATCAACATTTTGAACAACATACCAAGTTGTTAAAGCAAATGAAAAAAGACATGAATTCAGTATTCACAAAACTTAGAAAAATCAAAAGTCAATTGAATGAAGCATATCCCGAGCAATATAAAGCTGCCGTAGACAAGCATCCTCCTCCTGTCATTGAAAACGATTAATTCTTGTGCTTTTGTATAATTCATATATTAATGCATACACAATTAAGTTAGTTTAATGTCCACATACTTTTTTTTTTTGGCTTTAATAAATATATCTTCATCCAAAACTGTATTAAAAAAATCAACAAAACAAACCGAAACTCGTTGATAGCTATTATAATTCGTAAAAGGAACAATTTGTATATTTGCATTATTGACTACAGTCTTAAATACAAATCATCAACTTTTGCTTTTTCAGGCACTGCAAGGCGTATTACGCAAAGTTTGAGAGTCCAAGTGAATAGAAAAAAGAAAAAGGTTTTTTTAATTTGGGCTATATTTAAAAAATTGGCTCGAAATTAATGAACCCCATGGTACTATTACTATTACTATTGTCATTATATAAATATAACTTTGAATGACGAAGACTTTTATCGTTGGATTCCTATTTAAATAACTTAGAAAACACAACTCTTTATCATTGTTATGTATCTTACAGCAAAATGTAAACAACTGTTTACTTTTGTGTCTGGAATGTCTTCCTTTTTATATTTTGTCATTGTTGTAAACACTTCTGGATATGCCATCATAAACTCAAATATTTTGACCCACGTATTACTTTCTTTCATCAAGTCCAATTGTAATAAATCACTTGGTTGATAAAGAATCAGTGACATGCTATTCTTGTTATAAAACCAACTGTTTTTATGATGCTGTCGTCCAACTTTTCGTTTGATAGCGCTTACTATCAATTTCCTTGCTTTTGTGAAAAAATCATGGTGTTTATTGTTGATGACCACCGGAAGTGACGAACAAGAAGATGATCCGCTTTGGTGTTGCTCACTTTTCGCAGGCATCAATTGAGCGACGCCGTCCAATCGTACGCAGGTGGGAGCAAAGATTATGGCGAGCGAATTTAAAGACATGTGGTTCTGATCTTGATATTGTTGAATGATGACCGCGATTTCGATAAGATATTGCAATAAGTGAAGGTGTTCATGAGGTAGTTGTTTGCATGCTTCTTTTAAACGTTTTTCAATAATTTCTTTTGTGAATTTTTCTTCATCTATACCAGTATGCTTAATACACATGTAAGTTCACACAATATATTTACCGAAGGCGGAAAGAAAACATTTTTGATATTGTTTTGGAATGACAGGTTCAGGCAACTGTTGAAGATAACGTTTGAGTAAACCAGCTACTGAATGACAATTTGTATTTTCAGGAAGTTTAATCTCAAATGGATCCTCAGTTGTTTCAAATTGTTTTTGTAATTGGTTGATAACAGCAGCAGAACCTGACTTACGGAATATACCTTCAAGCTGTAATCCTAAGTAAGCAAATGAACAACTGTTTCTTTTTTGAATTTAGAAATCATACGCATACCATTTCTTTGGATTTCACTAAAACATCGAGCAAGTATTCCAGGTATACATAAACCGGAAGAAGTTCTAACACTTGACCGAGCTAAAGCGGTAACAAGAGGTGATCCAAATAATGGAAGCGTCTGAACCATAGCAAAAAGTAAGAAAAAGAAGAAGAAGAAAAAAAAAAAGAGAGAATTGTTATAGTAAAAGGAAAAAAGAAATATATAAAAGAATGTTGCTTTTTTCATTTCAATCCAACAGGATACTTGATTTTTTTTTTTTTTTCATTGAAACTTTTTCTACTTCTTTATTTTTGTTATGTATCAATCCCTTTTTACCTAGCAATTTCTCTCTAAATTACAGGTTGGTGTATGTTTAGATTGCTCTCTATTTTCTGATCACTTGTCTTTTTTGATCTGTCGGAGGAATTTTGCTTTATTTTAAAATCACTTTTTACCTTAAAAATAAAAGCAAAAAAAAAAAGTGTGAAACATTTGGGGAAAACAGATTAAAGTAAATAAGGTATTCTATTATAATAATAAAGTAATAGAAATGGAATTGACTTTTTTGTTTTTCGGTAAATGTTAATTGATCTGTTTGTTTTATCATTAATTTTCATATGTATTCTTAATAAAACATATGAAATCAAATGATTCCAAAATACAAAATATAGCAAATGTATTGTTTAAGCTCTCCTTTCCCCTCGAGAAATGTAGTTCTCTGTTTCCATTGTTTAATAAACCGTGTTTCTTTATCCAAGCAGCTCTTTTTTAATATCAGCATTTATTTGATTGGACAGATTAAACCAGTAAAAAAATTTTTATTTTTCAGAGAAGGCGCGGAACCTAATTATTCCTTCTCTTTCTTTATATTATTATGGCTGGTATCACTGTAAAGGACGTCAACGCCCACGGTAAATAACATAAACATATGCTGGTCTAATGGTCTCCAGAGCAAAAGAAAAAAGAAAAAGATATACAAAAAAAGTACTGAAAAAGAGGGAGAGAGAAAGAGAGAAGAAAAAAAAAAAAGAATGTAGCAAATTGGAACATCTTGAAATTATTCAATTTTCTTTTCCTTCTTTTAACGTACTTTTTTTTGTTTATTTGAATTATATTGAAACAAAACACTATGTCAGTATACTTCTTTTCTCTTTTTCTTACAAGCTACTTTTCAGAAAGAAAAAAAAAATACTTATTTGAATATGTGGCTTGGCTCGACCTATTTACAGCATCCACCTTTATACATTAAACTCACACTTTACCTTAGCTTTCATCAAGGCTTATGCTGCTTATCTCAAGCGTACTGGTAAACTCGAAGTTCCCAAGTGGGTTGACCTTGTCAAGACTGGTACATTCAAGGAGTTGGCTCCCTATGATCCTGACTGGTACTATGTTCGTGCTGCCTCTGTTGCTCGTCACATTTACATTCGCAAGAATGTTGGTGTTGGTGCCTTGAACAAGGTTCACGGTGGCACTGTCAACCGTGGTTCTCGTCCTTCTCACCACGTCGATGCCTCTGGCTCTGTTAACCGCAAGGTCCTCCAATCTTTGGAAAAGATTGGTGTCTTGGAAAAGGACAAGAAGGGGTAAGTTGGATTACAAACAATGATAAACAGCAAACTAATTGTTTTTCGTGTAGTGGCCGTAAGATCACACAAGATGGTCAACGTGATTTGGATCGTATCGCTATGACTCTTGCCGAAGAATCCGATGAGGAATAAATAATAAAAAATACTTTTGTTTCTTGCTTTATAACACTATTTTTATTGCGTAATAAAAGTGCACAAAATTCTTTATTAAAATAGAGGAATGATAGTTAAAAGGCCCTTGTATTGTTGTTTGGTGGTGGTAAGATAGGTGGAGATGATGACGGACGATGATTGTTTTCAAACAAGAATTCAGTTAAAGGACGACCAATGATATGATTGGCAGGTAATTCTGATGGGGGTAAAGGAGAATCATGTTGTTGTCTTGGTGATGGTGGCAACCGGTAAGATTGCATATACCAATTAGATTGATGGTTGTCTTGTTTATATACATTTTCATTACTACTATTATTATTCTTCTATAATATAAATGTTAAGGCAAGGAAATACAGTGAGGTCTAACTTACCATACGTTGTTCATTGGCCATATCTGTATAGATCATATATGTAATATATGCATGCATCGCATTTCTTTTTATACGTGGATTTTGTTTCTATTGAGAAAAAATGAGTAAATAAGACGATGAAACAACCATGTATTTACCATGGATAAATACTGCCATGAAAATGTATGTTGTGATTCATCCTATAAAAATATGTCAAACAACAATAAGCACACATACAAACACCTCTTTACTTCTTTCAATTCCATTTCTTCATCTTCGGGTGTTATTGTCCTTGCAGGCATCCACGTGTCAGTTGAAGGCTGTCTTTGGTTAGGATGACGACGATATAAATCTATTGATGACTTCCTTTTAGTTACACCTAAATAAAAGGGGTTAAAAAAGTGATTAAATATCTAACAACGAAATTCTTACTGTGTCTTCTTGATTGTAATTTAATTTCTCTTCTTTTATAAGGTCTTCCATTATATCTTCCTTCATCATCATCAATAACAGCAGCAGCGGCAGCTAATAACATGATTGGATCAGGTTGTAAGCGTTGATGATTGATTCCGACGTCTCCTTATTTATTTTGAGTAAAATGTCATTTTGACTTAATAATAATAATATAATAATACCTTTATATTTAAGCGATTCACTGCCTACTTTCAAGTTAATATAGATAATGGAATATGATTAAATAATATATTACCTTTACCTACAAAGTTATGTAAGCTGGTATCTTGATTGGCTAAATCGATAAGTATACGACTTGCTTCAGCATCTACTTTATTTGAAGAATCAACATCTTCTTCTTGTGTATCTCTTGTAGAAGAAGAACGAGGTTGTACTTGTGTAGGATATTCTTGTAACATGATAATAATAAAATAAAAAGAAGAAGAAAAGAATAATGAAAAAGACTATGTATCTTTCTCTCTTTCTTTAACTGGTTATGTGTGAGTTTAAAAATATTGATACGTGCGTTGTGCAACTATTCCTTTTTACGTCACTCACTCATACTTGCCCCTCAATATATCACTCATATTGTCATAGTAACTAAATTATACTAAGCTTTTTCTTTTGAATTTGAAAAAGGTTTACTTAAAGCTTTTTATTTTTTCCAATGATTAGCATTTTACTTGTATAACTATCGATCATCACTAGCTACTTTAATTATCAACATAAACGAGTTGTTTACTTTCTATTGATCTGGTGAACGGTTATTAAATAAATTATCCACTAGATTCGAGAAAGCCAATATCATATTCTTTGTTAATGGGAGCATTGGTTCAAAACGGCATAAAAGCCTTTCGTTCAAAAATGGAAATTGAATTTTAAATAGGAGGCTGCATGTTTCAACTACGTCGCCTTCATTTAAAACCCAGTCGAAGTAAAAACGATTTCAGATTAGTTATTTTCAGACAATAAGTTTTTTTTAGACAACGAGAGTTGTTCTCAGGCATATCAAACATTGAAGTATATCGGTCATGTAGCAAATCATAGTCTGATGATGGATATTTTTACCAGTAAAATCAAAGCTCTTTGAAGAAAATACATCTTCATACCCAGCAACGTCAACTATTGAGAACTAATTGGTCAATAGCATGCGTCATTCTATTAGAGGACAAACAAAGAAGTTACCTCACATCAGTAATAAAGCCAAATTGGTGGGCATTCCAATTATTCTCACAAAAGAAACATTATCAATCCAACTGCAAGGTCAGCAAACCTTTAAAAAAAGAGCAGCATAGCCAAAAACATCGAACATGGTAGTATGTCTCAAGTTGTACGCCCTTGACAAGTACAGATAAAAGCTTCGCGCACCAGGCAGAGAGATTTTAAAAGCTTACTCTTTACCCATATTTCAAGCTACCAAATGAAATAGGGAAATTTGTAGGACTATAAGGGCTCTGTTTCTTTTGATTTGATAAATCAACAGCAATGTGTAGTTTGAAGCAGAGCAATACAGCCACTCAAGTTTTGAAATATGACTTGATTCACAGCCATATCCAAAATTATTTCACTGATGTCTTTAATTTTTCACTTCTTTTTCCTTTAAAAAAATTTACCCTATCAAATTATGCTGTCTAATAAAGCAATCAATTATTTAAAAGAAGAGTAGAAAGAAGCGTATCCAAATTGAAAGCAGTAAATTTACAAAACACTATCTTTTTATTATGATGAATGTTATTTAATATATTGTAATGATAGCAACTGAAGCAGTACTTGCAAACAAAGGTAGCTATTGATATCAACGTTATTGTTATTTTTTAATAAAAAAAAAAAGTAATTATAAAACCTAAAATCGTATCTTGTTGTATTGCAAACCCATTTAATCAAAATACTAACGTATATTATATGTGTTTCAGGTCAAAGAAAACGAAAAGAAAATACTAAAAATAATAATGAAATCAAAACTGAAAAAACTTAAAAAACGCCAGCGTTTGAATAATGAAAAATCCAGCAGTGATATCTCAACAGTTTCAAATAGTACATCTTGCGGTCAATCAAGACATGTTAACGCAAATAAGTGTAAAAATACAAACCGATTTTTAATGGATTTTTAAGCAATCAATTTGGTGGTCAATTCGAGCGCTTCATTCGCAAAGTATGCTTAAAATCTGTTATAAACCAGCGCATTAAGATAGTTTTGATGATAAAGTCACGAAACATAGTGAATTCACTGAAAACATTATCTTTCGTGCTCAGGTATTTTTAAATAGCTATGTGGTTCAATGTCAAGTCTTTAGTCGTGAGCAGCTGTTATAAAGTAACATTACTGAACGCTTCATGTGTTGTATTCACACGGATGATTTCGGTGTGTGCTTATATTCATCATAAGAAAGGCATATAATAATGTAATTAACAACAATAATATTTTTCAATCTGAAGGGCTTTCATACTGTGTAAATAGATGAATACTTTACGCCATGCACAGTTGATCCGGGAAGAGAGTACGTCTTCACAGTAGCTACTACTCACTCGTTAGAAGAGAAAGGGAGAAGA
>NW_027137828.1:1130011-1211370 GCF_000149305.1 Rhizopus delemar RA 99-880
ACCATTTAACTGCTTTATCAGTTTTTACAATCGGAAGTTTCCTGTCTCCCGTTTGAACATTAGCAAATCATTTTTGTCCAATTAGTTTGTCTTTTTTTTTATAAAAGTATGTACTTTATGTACAGTTTTCCAAATCCATTACCCCTATCTCTCGAAATACCACGTCGATTTACAGTTCTTTCATCCATTTCTGTGCAGGAAGTCATATTGTTTTTAAGAAAATATATCACTGTAGTCACTAATAAAGTAAAAAATAGCTGACGATACAGTTGTAGCAAATATGATCAGAATTAGATGCTCAAAGAACGTTATAGATGTTGTGAATAAATTAACATTAAGGGTTATTATATCATTATGGACAATGTTCTGATACATAAACCTATAACCGTCAGAGCTTGCATTGGTGAATGAGGATACAAGTATGTATACCTTACACCATATCGACCTTTTCTAAACCCTATTGAAGAATTTTGGTCAAACGCAAGATTTGGTATTGAAAACTTTTAACAGTGAGGATATTTCATCCCCAGAATTATGAAGTCATGCTCAGAAGTGACTCTGAAAGACTGTCAAGGATGAGTAAGACATTCTGCTTTGTTTTTTGAACGCTGCTCAGCTATGAAAGAAAAACTTTAATTGATAAAATATATTTTTCGCTTATAAATATATAATAAACTTTTACTAACATCAACACAGAACTTTTCTCAAAAACTCATGTTTTCCAAAATCTTGGATTAATCCTTTCCAATAACAATTTAAATTTCAGTATTCAGCTAAGTAAGTTTCTTTAAAAGGAAATTTTAAAGCAAAGCAAGAAAAAATCTGTGCCTTCTTTTTTTTTTCTATATAATTAAAAATGTCTGGTCCTGAAGCATCAAATGTTGATAGACAACTTAAGATTTTAAGCCCACCAAAGAATACACCTTCTATACGTAAGCTTTAAATTACACAATTTTCACAGAGAGAGTAACTTTTTTTTATATAAAAGCTGAATTGCCAGAATCCGCTTATAGATTAGATAACAATGAACTCAAGAAGTTGTATCAATCCAGCATAGAAAGAAGAGAAAAACTTGAAAATAGGTAGAAAAAAAAAAGATAATAAAGAAAAGGTGTTATATTAAATTAATCCAAACAGTCCATTAAAAACACAAAAGATGAGAGATGCAGAAGAACAAGAAAAATTAAAAAAGCATCCCAAGACAACTATTCGAGTTCGTATGCCTGATCATACAATTGTCCAAGCTACATTTCAGTCAAAAGAAAAGAGTAAAAAGAATATTTAATTTAATCCAGTTGTAATAATATCATTTGTGTTAGTATCTGATTTGTATGAATTTATACGCACCTTATTGGAAACACCAGAACGTAAATTTGTGCTATGTCTACCTCCTCGAACAAAACTTATTGACCCAATGATCAGCTTATATAAAGCTGGATTATCTCCAGCTTCAAATGTCTTGTTTGGTTGGATTGAAAAGGGTAATAATGATTCAGGTTTGAAGAAAGAATTTGTGGACATGAAACAAGAGCTATCTTTACCAAGTCAAGCAACAGAATCATCATCTCAAATCTCAGGTAGCAGCAGCACTAGTAGTAGCAGTAATCAGACAGCGTCCAACACTTCAACTAAAAAGGCCGTACCCAAATGGCTTCAAAAAGGTTTATTTAACAAGAAATAAAGAACACATGCATAATGGAATGTATAAACAGGTTTTTTTTAATTTATTTCTACTATTACAAAAGAAAAATACTTCTTTTTAAATTTGAGTGTTATTTACGATAAAAGGTATTTAGAATTGGTAACCAGTTTGTTCACTGTAGAGCTTTGCAGCTTCTTCTTCAGCTTGCTTCTTGGCCTTGTGGCGGTCAACCCAGTCCATACCCTTAGTTTCAGCAAGGTGGTCAACAGAAGCAGCAGCCAAAGCAGCGAGCAAGTTCTTGGCGACATGGTGATCGTTTTCAGGGTTAGCACCTTCTTCTTCCTTCTTCTTGTTATAGGCACGCATGGCAGCAAAACCACCGGCAGCAGCAAGGAGTTCATGAGTCCAGTCGGCCTTGTTTTCTTCGTTTTCGATCTTGTTGTAAGCTTCTTCGTGGTAGGACATGTTTATTTTAATGATTTGAATTTGTTACAAAATCACTCTCTTTTTATACTTTTCGTAGCATTAAGCATCGTAAGACCCTTTATTTTTAAACTTTTCCTTTTTCTGTCGAGCGTCCGGAAAAAGATTTTGGGCTAGTATTTTATATTCCCGAATACATGCAAACTGGTTCGCACAAATAAGTAAAAAAAACCTTTTTTCGGTAGAAAGACGCGTCTGTAATTCATGCTGTTTAAACTTTTTTAATAATAATCTAGAACCTCCTTCCTTTTACTAAAGGTATCCTTCTTTTACTGTTTTCACTTTCTATTTTTTGCTTCTTGATAAAATGAAATTTAATATAAAGTTCATATTAGTCTCTAGTGTAACTCATTAGCCTTAGTTTGCTTTTTCTTAATCTATGGTGAAACTCGAAAAATATTCGAGCTTTTAGTAGAAGAGCATCTAACCAAGTTGATATAGATTTATATTTACTCAATCTCTGTATATAAGCAATTTATGATAATCAAATTGTCTCTAAAAACGTTGTGATTCACAAAAGGCCTTTTTGCATAGTTCTTTAAACATATTCCTTTTTTATTTGAGGGCTTTGTTACATTAACCAATTACACAGTTTTAGCTCCTATCCAAAAAAAGTTACTCTATTTGAGACGCTTAATCGCCTCGCTTGGCACCCACATCTTGGACTTGACATCATTGTTCGGAAACGGGCTATAAACTTCTCTTTTTTTTTTTTTTTTTTTTTTTTTTTTTTTTTTTTTTTTTTTTTTTTTTTTTTTTTTTATACTTCGAGCTGTGATTTTTCAGTGACAAGTATATTTGTATGCCTAAAGGAATGAACATGCATATTATGATTTTCATTATAGCTCTATATTCGTTCGGCTTTATAGATAGAAAGGATATAAGATATGCTGGTAAAACATCCAAAAATGAAAGTCAAAAGAATAATGTGTTACATCAATTGTAAACAGAAAAAATGCTTTGTTTTCGTTCAACCATTGGTTCTCTTGTAACAAACAGATAAAAAGTAAATTTTCTAAAGCATAGTAACCAATCATTGTATTGAATATTAAACGGTAAATAATGTTCTAAATGGCTTAGTGCCATTAGAGCTTTTTTACCTACATACTATTGATACTATGCCTAGAGATAAGCGCCTTCTTCTATCTTCTTACCTCTTTTTCTTTAAAATATCACATTATTCAAACTTAACTGAGTTTCTAGTGATAAGAAGCTTATAGACGCATTTTACCATAAAATTTATACAAATTGTGCGCCTTCCTGTATTATAGAAAAATTAACGAGATGGAATTGCAGCCTGTTTTGATTTTTTTTTGTGTTATTCTGTCAGTATCACCGACAAAAGATAGACTACATTAATATTAATAATTTTCAACCTTTATAATAACTGATTTATCTCAGAATACCATAACAAATACCACACAGTGAGTCCATATTTTTTCTTTCCCAGCCATATGACAAGTGAACAAATTGCACAGGCTTATTAGTTGCCATTTCGCAACACTATTTTTGAATTACTTGTGATTTATGGAACATTCTTCAGTAGTAGCAACACTAGACTCTTTGAAGCTCAGATTGTTGAAGGATTTTCATTATCCAATTGGTTCCTGGTTTGATCGGGTCCCTAGGTTTTGCATTTTTTGCTGCGTTAATGATTCAAGCAGATGTTTTACTTTTAACTATTTCCTTTTAAATAAATAACTTATTATTCCTTTTTGCTTCATTTATTGAGGTCATTAACATAGACTTTCTTTTTCTTTCAACATTATAAAAGAATCTTCATATCAGTTTACTCGATAAAACATAATGAAAAAGGTACAACTGAAAAAAAAAAAAAAAGATATGGCATACTCTCTTTCTATAATAACAGAATAAGAAGCATAAATGTTTATATAGGATAGTTTATATAACAAATACAAGCACAAATAAGAAACTGATGTGAAATGCAAAATATCTAATGTCTTTTTTTTTATTTACTCTGGCTTTCCAATTAATCCCTTGCCCCAATTTTGGATTACACGAGAGCATTGACTTCTAATATGTCTTGATCTTGGATTGTTCCATAAACCCAAAGCATCCAACTGTCTAGCATGATGAACACATTGTTCCCAATAGAATTTAGCATAAATCCTGTTCTCAACAACATGCTTTAAAAACAGCAGTATTAGTTACTATTTTTCTATGAACAATACAATACTCACATCAAAATCTGATACTTCAGGAGCATGATTATCTGGCATTTGCACCACATAATCATCCGGCATCACATAAATTTCATTTCCTTGTAAATAACTCGAGAAAATACAAGCCGCTCTACTATCTAAGAATCTCTCTGAGCACCAAGGCTGAACCGTCTTACTCTCAATCACCACAGGCTCATAGTGAAATTCATATTTCTCAATCGAATATAATGTGTTGGCATCAATCCATTTATCCAAATCTGTTGGTCCCTCATTTTCTTTCCAGTGCTTATCATTTAATACCATCTTGCCTTCATGTAAGTTATTAATCAAATGCCCCTTATCAACTGGAATATCCTCCTTCTGCACATCCTTCTCTCTAAATGTAAAAGTTGGTAAGGCTAACAAATCACCAGCCTCTAACAATTCCTTGATCTTTTTCTTATTGGCTTCCAATGTACGACGTAGATCAGAAGCAGGAATCATATCAGAAGGTACATCCATGATGTATTCGGTTCTGGATAATAATCTGGCCAAGTTGCGTTCAGCATTACGGGGAAAAAGTACTGAAGGTTTTTCGCCGGGCACACGAACAAGATGAAGATCGACATTGTTATAAAGTTCTGGTATTTCTCTATACTCTTGTTCCAACCTTTCCATTGATAATTCATCTTGACTATCCAGATGAACAATAGCAGAGATGGGCCCTTTACAGTGTTGTTAATAAAAAAAAAAGATTGCTTATGATTTTATTACGCACCATCCCAATACACCGTCAATCGGAGTAAATTGGGCCATGTCTTTGCTGTAACGGCAGTAATGATGGAGACTTGATCATTTGAAGGAGTGTTGCTTGCCTTTAACCAGAAAGGTTGAATATTTTTTGCTGCATCATAGTAACTCTTTGAAAACAACTTGTGCATTTTCAGGCCGTGGGTCATTGAATCCAACAATGAATATGGTTTATCTACGCCAAGAAATATATTAAAACGTGTGTTACTTAATTTTTCTCTTTACCTTGATCGTATGTTCTTTGAGGTACCCAGTTATCATCAAATAGCTCCACTGTTTCTATATGCACACTAGGCGAAGAAGTTCCCATCAAATATTTCCACCCGTGATTTAAAGTCAAAAAGACTGAAAAGATCACATAAAACAAAGTCAAAAATCGTGTCATTCGAGATTGACAAAAGGCTGTGAGTAAGGAAGGTTTTGAAGTTCCACCAAAGGCAGCAGCATGTTTGGAATGTGGCAACAAAGGACCTGAAGGGTTTAAAAATGAGTGTACCTTGAAGATGAGCTGGTTGAATACTCCAGACGGTGACGATAGACCAGGTTTATGATAGTGACGTTTACTGTTTTCATTGTTGACATTGCTTAAAGTAGCAGCAGCAGTAACAGGATTATTAGTGTTGTGAATAAATGATTTTTGTTGAGCACTAAGAGAAGGTTTTCTTTGGTGTGAAATCGTACTGTTTTTTGTAATAGAAGTTGACCTCGAGTGCTTAGGTCTAACTTCAGTCATAGTTTATTATTAAATTATAAGGAAGAAGAGATAAAAATACATGTAAAAAAAAAATAAATTCATTCAATGTAGTCAACGTAGCACATTAAATTAGATATTCGAACTCCTATTCAAAAAATTTCTTTTTGTACTTCTCCTCCCCTTTCCCTTTCTCTCTTCTTTCTTTCTTTTTTCAACAAGAGAAAAATGTCTTACGCACCTCAAAACAACAGCTATTATGGAAATGCTCCTCAAGGCTATTATGCATCTCCTCCTCCACCTCAACAAGGCGGTTATTATCCTCCACCTCCACAACAAGGCGGTTATTATCAACCTGCGTAAATATATTTATCATATTAATGATCTACTGTTATCTTACACTCTTTATAGTCCTCCTCCTCAAACAGTAATTGTTCAACAACAACCTCAAAAACGTGATGATGATTGCTGTACTGCTTGTTTGGCCGGTATGCTTTGCTGCTGTTTACTAGAAGAATGCACTTAATAATTCAATGTATTATATACACACTCTCTCACACGCATACTTTCAATTCATGGGAAGCTTTTTTATACAAATAATTTTAATAATAATAACAAATAATAATCAATAAAAAAAACCATTCTTTAAAATAATGCATTATACAAAGTAAACGATATATACTTCAGGAACAGAGTGCTTTTACTCCTTAAAAGTGTTTATTTGTATATTCAACAATTGAATGATGTTTTGCGTATACCAACATGGTTCAAACGGCTAACCGGGATTTGTCAAAGTCACACATGTATGAATCTCTATTTTTTTTTGTTCTTCACGATTATAAAAATAGAAATATTTTTCTAGGATTAATTTGGCTCTTGATTTATACTCCTTTACAAGAATGGCAAAGAGCAAAAGTAATTTATATCAAATTTAGTATAAACATTATCAAAAATGTATTAGTATTTCTCTCCCTCCTTATTCGTACCCCACTATTTTAATATAAAGCTTGATCTTTGTGTGAACAGCTCTCGGTATGTTTCTGACTAGTTACTGTGAGAAATTCACATGCTTTAATGAAAGCCATTGACTCCTTTACAGAAACGTGGCTTTTATGAATTATTTAAAAGGGGATCTTACGAGTAGCTAACCAGAAATGCTTGTTTCTGTTACTCTTAATTTGTGTTACGGATTGTGTGGCTGCTGGCCACACATGCATGCTGGCTTTTTCCAGATAATTCGTTTATTTAAATAACCTTTCACTCAGTTGACGGAAACTGATTATTTAGCTTTTCAATTAAACTCATCTCAAATATTAGAGATACGCAAACTAACCGTGCTTTTCATTTCAGATTTAAACGATTATAAATTTTTTTAAACAAATTAAAGCTGAATTCTAGAAGTAAATTTCAAATTCAAAGATACCTACTCAGTATAATATGTGTTTTTATAACTAGAAAGTAATATATAAATACTTTTATATTTACTGAAGTATCTTTTATCATTACTAAAATGATATATCTAAATACTTGTAGGCATCGCCGAAATTTATGCCACTTACCAACCTTCATGATCGGCCAATGCTGCTATTTTCTATTTTTTTTATGTAATTGGGTATCAATAGCGTTCAATCATATCCATATTTATAGTAAAGAACGTAAATCAAATAAATCATAATGATAAACATCAACAGCACCAACTTTAAAAGAAAGATCTCAAAATGTCTGTTTGTATACTCTGACTCATTGAATACATGATTTGATCGATGCGTTAGGTTTAGCCATCAATATATTAATATCTATATTGATCAAATAGAAAGAGAGTTCTTTCTTTTACTATTATGATATATCTACTTGAATGCCCTATTTTCCTTGTTTTAAGTCCAAAGTCATTTATTGTAGCTTAAAATGTGTAAAATTACTATTGAAGCCAGACTACAATCAATTTTAGAAAAAAGAAGTCCGTGGTCATTAAAATGGTTTCACGGGGCAAAGTTCCCTAGCGAAGTGGTCAAGTTCTCTCTGCTGGATTAGTCTTTCGTCTGGCGGCACTAGTTCCAATCTCTATGGTCGTTCTCCGTTTGTTTGTTCGCGTGTTTAAACCCTGTTATTAAAAAATATTTCTTATGATGACCAGCTAAAAATGTGACATCCGAATAAAATCCTCATAAGCAAAAAAAAAAGGATTTCATGTTTTGATTTTCTAATAATAGATATAAAGTGCAACGTTACGGAAAGTTGGGACATTACAGAAAAGAATGTCATAGTGCCAAATATATAATTCAGAAATAATCAAAGATGTTAGAATTCATACGAATGATATAGCATTATGAGTTATGACTATTAAACGTTTTTATTATTAAACTTGGTATTGGTTGCTAGTTAAAATAAGTATTAGATATGGAGCAAGAGAAATGAAAGAACAAATAATAAAGAAAATGAACTTCTGTCAGATGCTCTAGCTGTTGTATAACAGTAACTGATTGTAGTTGGCATTGGTAAATATAAGTCTTCATACAAAATCATGCAATCAATTTCAAGTAAACATACTTTTTAGGATATATACATTGTATTAATGATGACTCTTTGATAAAAAAAAAAGCATCAACTAAAATAATAAATCTTCTCCTATTGTCAGAAATATCTCTAATCTTTCACATAATTGAAATAACGCGTAAGATAACGTTAAACGAAGAAGTCGAAGGTATGTGTATTAGCCATGCGGAGGAGCTGACATGTAGAACTATATGAGGATTTTTGAAGTTTTGGAAGAAGGGTATTTCTTGGGTTTGTCAGAGACTAGTAAGTTAAATATTAGTTCACGCGATTGCAGAACAGATTAGATGAGAGAAATAGCCAATGACGAAATTTTCCGCAGGATGGATTAATGAGGTAAGCGTGTTTGACTAGCATGTCTGAACAGCGTGAAGGATGGACATCAAGACGTGGACCGATAACGTCTGGGCTAATACGGGTCAAGGGGAGCTCATTGATCATGCTTGAGTTAAAGGCGTTCCAATCAATTTCGAGATCGATTTTGTCTATCGTAGTAAATAAAGCTTTGAAGCATCCCAATGGCTTGACGGTGATCGATTGATGATCAGAGAGCAAAAGAGGAAGCAAATGAGAAATTGATTAGGAAAAATGACTCAGACAGTGTCTAAGAGTGTTGGTGACAAAAATGTCGTAGAGCAGTTCATCATTGGAAGGAAGAAGCAAAAGCTGAAGCCAGCAAATTTGTAGAGCAGCATGTTCATTACCAAGGTAGATAAGGGCAATGCCACTTTCCTTACGTAGATATTGACAGGACTGAAAATTAACAGCTGAAAAAGATTGCCGTGAGATAAACTTGATGATGGGAAGAACGAACTTGAGCAAGAAACGATTGCAGGAGGGTGAGAATACGAATAGAATACCAAATTATGCTCACGATCAGAGAGTTGGCAACTAGGTTTCTACCTAAAATACAATGGCTGCGTTGTTACTGGAACAATCGTGCCATTGAGCAATTCCTAATGAGGAGAGAATAAGTTGCCAAGAATCTTGGGGAGGACGCCAGATAGGGATACAGCAAAAATTTTATGATAGTATAACCGAGCCTTCGATGCGCGTTTATATATAGAAAAAATAAACATAAGTAAGAGCATTAATTGTAGGAGCCAAAGCTGAAGTAGCAGACTGTTGTCGATGCGGTGGATTGCGAAAGACAAATCCAGGGAGCGCCGAAGAAGCATAGATGGTTCGCGGTAGAGGTTCCAAAATCAAATTGATTAGTAAGGGTGAAAGGGGATCACCTTGTCGTAGGCTTTGTCTTTGACCAAATGGAGCTGAAAGGAAATCGTTCAAACAATTTGAGTTCAAAAAAATGAACAGGTTTCCTTTTTTGGGTTAAGCTTACACCATTTTCAGGAATAAATGTCGCGTTTGCTTATCGCTTTTTCTATATATTGTATTATAAAGTTTGTAAAAGTGCGACTTTACTTTCTGAAAATGGTGTACAGTTATTTCGAGAAGTAAAGCCACTGGTTTTGAATTTGAAGTCCTGCAAAAATCTTTGTGTTCAGCAATGATGTCGGTTGATCCAAAAATAAGGACGTGCCTGGATTGGATGAACCTTGTTTATTCGTACATGTCGCCTATCGCTTAGTAATTATCCAATAATATTCTTGGCATTTCATTTGGTATAAATAGAAGTGATGGGCTCAGTCTCCTTTTTCTTCCTGATTTTCTATTTATTTTTATAGATTCTTAAAAATGGAGATGCAGTTTTTTTACGAGGATGGACAGGGCATGTTGTTGATGAACATGGAGTTGAGACAATGTATCTTTCTGTTGATGAGGAGCTTTTTGCTATCGAAACACTAAGTTCTCGTACTCAGTTTCTACAGAATAAACCTCCAGAGAGACCTCCTAAACCTACAGTATTACATTCAGCTGGTGATGAAAGGAGTCATATAGATGATTATATGGAGCTATGCAATAAGAGACGATATACATTCTACTCAGATGACGAAGAAGCTGGGGGTTTTCATTTATTTTTTAGTAAATGTCTCAGCGCTTCGGCTGCTGCAAGACAATTAGGTATTCATGTTCGTTCAGCCCAAATATGGGTCAAGCGTTATTACGAAGATCCTGAAAGCATTCTCGAGAAAAAGAAAAAAATCAGGGCGACGTCGTATTCTTGGGGAAGAGCATAAACAATTTATTTTAAATTACATTGATGAGAATCCTTCTGCTGTTGTAACTGAAGTAGTAGAAAGTTTACTGCAAAACTTTGTAATCTGAACGTTTCTCGTAGTACTGTCCATAACTTCATGACAACGCAGTGTAACTTATCCATTAAACAAGCTCAATTCCAACCTTTGGAAAGAAACAACGAAGAAAAAATTCAACAGAGGTATGATTGGGTCCAAAAATGGCAACAAACTGATTTGGACTTCACAACAAATTGTGTTTTCCTTGATGAATCAGCCTTTCATATTAATTTGAAACGAGGTATGACATGGTCAAGGAAAGGAACTCCTGCAGTAGTTACAGTGCCTATGACTAAAGCAAAAGCAACATCAATTTTAGGTGCAATATCTGCTACCGGTTTAATTAGTGTTAGTTTACGAGTTCCAAAACGAATTAAAAAAGGAAGCTTGGGTATGAGACTGATGCTTATAGCATAGGAATAGTGACAGGAAATTATCTGAGCTTTTTAAAAGCTACTCTTGATGAAATGGATAAGTATCCAGAAATGAAGGGACATTATCTTGTCATGGATAATGCTCCTATCCATAGCTCAGCTGACATAAGAAAGTATATTTACTCTCGAGGATACCGATGCGTATATCTTCCTCCATATTCTCCTGAACTAAATCCAATTGAGCAGTTTTAGTCAGTTGTCAAGAGTAAAGTGAAGCGACATAAGTTCTTGAAAAAAGAGACATTGATGACCGGAATCAGCGAAGCTTGTGATAGTTTATATATAAGTGACTTCAAATGTTTTGTTTCTCATTCTACTAAATGCTTTGGCAAGTGTCTGAACAAGGAGAGACTATAAAATTGACAAACTAAAAAAAAAAAAAAAAAAAAAAAAAAAAAAAAAAAAAAAAATCGAATCAATAAGAATGAATAGATGAATAATTTTTACCATACAGCATTTCGCACAAAAATTGAAATACACTTTGGTGCACTTCACCAAGATGCACTAACACAGAACAAAATTGAAATAGGATTTAACACAACGATTTAGCATGTCCCTTTTTTTATTTAATTATATGCAATCAATTTATATAGAAACAACTTAAGAGTATGTATACAATGTAAGTATAAGATAGTATTAGAGTGACGTGAGAGAGGGGGGACATAGCTCCTTAACTTGGTCGCTTTTGTTGACGGTGATGAGACCTGCTTGCTCTTTTTGCAAAGCTTTTGTAACTTTCTTTTGTCTAGGCACATTTTCTAAAATACAATAATGTTCGTAAGACAATTGTACCGGTGCTGTACCAGGACGAGTATAGTATGGTCGTTTGATTTTACCTTCAATTTCATTAGCAGCTCAAAAACTCTGACCCAGTGCAAGCGATCTTCCTAGTCAGTTGGTACTACAGCTGATCGGATTTCGATGCATGTGATGCGCATACCGACGAATTTGGTTGCCAAAAGAGTGATCTTATCACCAATCGCTTGTATAGCAAACATTTAGCGTCGTTTGAATGTTGTCAAGGAAGCATAACGATACTTCATCATATCCAGCTGTAAGCAGGCATTTGTGCACTCGAGAAGTTTCAGGAAGTCTTCCTGATTAAGCGGGGTATCCTGTTGACTAAACGGTTTGCGTTATCATCAAAAGTTATCACACCTTCCTTCTTTTTTTTTCTCTTACCATGAACATTCAATCAGCAAACGATCAACCTTGTCCTTAGTACTTGTTCCAAGTCCATCAAATAATTTTGATCCAATGCCGGGATGATATATTCCTAGCTGCTTGCATGTTGCCGAAGCTTTTTCGCACCTACAATAGTAAAGTGTGACTTCATTGAAGACTGATAATCAGCATAAACATAGTCTTACCAAATAAATGAAAGTATACCAGTCGCTGCGCTAAAATACTTGAAGATTGGCAAAATGGATTCGCAAAATGGGGTGTATTTGTTTGTGAGGGCCAATGGTTGGGGCTTCATGCAGTTCGCATGGAAATCACTAAGTATATACTTGGCCAGTCTGATTGCCTCAATGTCTTCCACAGGTGTGTTCGTGTCACAGTTATATGACCAAATATAATCGAGAAGCTTGGAGAGCGGCTGGTCCAGGGCATTTTCCAAGAACTTCATCGCAACTTTGAGACTGCCGAGCGACTGATTTGGACATTGATCATCCATGTTTTTTGCATATTCCGCATCAGTTTCAACGCAACCATGAATACCGTCAGCAACATGCGAATCAGTCAATTTTGCATAGTAATGTTGGTCCAGGAGTGTTGCATCCACATCATCAATGTTTGGCTTGTTGATCGATATCGAAGGAGTCAGTGTCAGCGGGGTAAAGACGAACGCCTTTTTGTTTTTCTTGACATGGGTGGGCTATCATTAAAAGTCGTGATTATTAGATCAATTGGTACAGCAAATAACTACATATAGGTCCTTACGTTGCTTTGGTCATCATATGTTTGCTTGCGTTTGCCGACAGAACTTGAATGTGCGGGCGTAGGAGTCTACATAGTGAGGAGTACTAATTAAGTATTTCATTTTCAATAAAACTTGAAGAACTTACCGATGGAAGATAGTTGTTTTGTGTAACTTAGTTGATCTTGTTTATCGATTCAGCCAGTTTTGACGCGTGAGTAGTAGGTTCAATTGCATCTTCGCAAAATAACTATAAATATGTATGAGCAAATCATCAATGACCTCAACAGTACATCCTTTTTATGCACACCTCAATGTTCGTATGAAATGAGTCGGCTGCTTTCTTAATTGATAGGCGTGTTTGGGAGATTTTCAGGAGATCCTGTTTCAATAATTCCTACACTGACTGGGATGGTATATTGTTATTGATTTTGTATGGCCCGTATGCGTCGACAACATCCTACTTGTTTGATTTCGTTTTATAAAAGTATGTTGACATGATAATGAAGGTGAAAAACGATTTTTCGTGGGAGTCAGAACATGCTAAGACGGAGCGCCTTTAGATACTCAGTAAAACGGAGTGGTCACAAAAAATGAAATGAGCTGTCAAATGGTGGAGATTGAAGTATCTAAGAAAGAATTGCAAAATATGTAAAAATCATATATAAATTCAATTTTTTTTTCGTTTTTTGGGAGGGCCAAGTAAAGCATATCAAGATCACCAGAAGTATCGATACCATGGGCGGGTATGTATCACATTTTCGGTCTTCGTTTTGTCAACATTGGTATTACTTGTCGTACCTAAACTAATCCCAGCTGACTCCACTCCGACCTCCAATGTGATACTGTTGTCTGTAGAAGAAAAAATTGAATGATTTATAGCAGCACTGGATGAGACTCGTAATGATGGTTTGTAGTAGAATTTTTCAAAGGTGTTGGAATTCAAACTCCAATTTGCGTGCTTCTTCAAGTCTTGAATTGAGTGTCCTAGTTCAACTGCCTTGGTGCTGGATGCTGACCGAATGGAATGTGCTTGAAAATGTTTTGTGTCAATACCTGCATCTTGCATTGCTGATTTTGTCCAATTGGCTATAGTAGATGGGCAGACGGATGATGATTTCTTGTCTTCTTGTTCCAAATAAGTAAGGAAGAGCGTATGATCTTCTGGTAAGTTCGTACGGTATTGGCTAGTCTTGTTCAGGCAAGATTGTAACGTCTGTACCGGACACAGTTGCTGGTCTTGATATGTATCTAAAGTGATCGACTTGACTTGAGCTTCTTTTGGAGTCCTTGTATGAATAATTGCTTGGATTTCTCCCTTGTGGTCGTTGTTGATGGTTATATCTCGATGCTGAAGACATCCAATATCCGATCTTGGTCTCCAGGTTGTTGCTATACAAAGTAGTAGTATTGTCTTTAACTGTTGATGCTGTAAAGAAAGGTTGCATGTTGGTGACATGGTATTCTGGATGTGCTGTAGTAAAATGGTAATGTCCTAAGTGAAAAGTTGCAGTGTTGTTGGTATTTTTACTGTTGATCTTCTTTTTACTGTAAAAAAGTCTTTGATAGGCTTGTGGCCTGCTATTGGTGGTTTG
Source organism: Rhizopus delemar RA 99-880 (assembly GCF_000149305.1). Lineage (NCBI taxonomy): Eukaryota > Fungi > Mucoromycota > Mucoromycetes > Mucorales > Rhizopodaceae > Rhizopus > Rhizopus delemar. Next base: position 1,144,501 of record NW_027137828.1, read on the forward strand.
GTTTCATGGATTACTGAGAATACTGAGGCAATTGCCGAACGAAGTGTGTTGAGGTAGTTGTTACTGTATGGTTGATTCGCCATCAAAAAAGCTAAAACATTTTGAGGATTGTAGTTACAAGGATCTTTACCCTGAGAGTGATACCAGTTTGACCATTGCTTCCAGCCATTATCATAAGCCCGTTGAGTTGATTTTCAGATTTTTTGATTAAGAAAGTTGACAGTGTCTTGATCTATACCATTGTTCTTCCTGAAGTTGTTGATAAGAGCCATGCGGCTAAAGACCATCTTGAGTTGAGCTTCCATATGATTGGTTTCTTGAGGTGTTTCATTTGCAGTATCATCGGGGTACCAAAATTGGCTTGACCACAGTGGCGTCACCAGAACTACTCTCTTGAGATGTTGGGATTTGATTTACTTCAAGACTCTTGGGATCAGTTTCCAAGATGGGTGAAGGTAAAGTCCTCTGATATTCCAGTTCTGTTGAAATGCATCGATTGCTGTTGCTTCTGGATCCAGATTCAGTGCTCAATATTGTTGTAGTTGCCGGTTGTGTCTCGCCGCGAATGCATCCACTTGAAGAGGTCTCCATAATCTGTTGATTAATTGGAAAATTTTCTTCGGAATCGTTGATTCGTAAAGTGGCTTCTTGATTCGACTCAATTGATCTGCTTGTGTGTTCTGTATCCCTGGAACGTGTTGGTAAATTACCTGAATCTGAAACTGGTTGTATAGATTCTGTATTTGTATCGCTAATTCTTGAAGTTGAAGCGACGTTGTCCCCCCTGATTTGGTTGTGTATTTGAGGGCTGTGATATTGTCAGAAAATATCTTGATCGCCGAATTTGCGCAGTCTTTTGTGTGGAGTTGGATTGCAAAGAGTATTGTCTTCAGTTCTCTGATGTTTATTAATTGTTGAGTTTCTTCCCATGTCCAAAATCCCGACGTTGTGACTAGAGGTGAGCTAATCCCCCAAGCTGGTATTTGAAGCATCTACGTGTATAATTACTTTTGGATTGGCAATCCGTTCTTCTTTGTGATGAATGTTTCCCACCATTGAATTTCTTGGAGGCTCGTACCGGATAAGTTGCATATTGTTTCCCAATTCTGATTCGAGTAGTGAAGAGATTTAGATAGGTCGCGTTGAAGGTATCTTAGGTGTAATAGTGCTTCCCCGACTGCTGGGATCATTGCTGTCATCCTTCTCAACAAACTCGCTATCCATCTGCAAGATCGATATTGTCCTGACTCCAATTGTTTGATCCTCTTCAACAGGTTGGTTATCTTCAGGCTTGGGACCGAAATCTCCATTTTCTTGGTGTTGAACTGAAAACCTAAGAACTCTTGAGTCTTGGCAGGAGTTAACAAGCTCTTGTTGAAATTGATGATGAAACCCAATCTCTGTAGATGTTGGGCTACTTTGTAGGTTAATTGTTGCATCTTCTCTTTCGACTTTTCTAGTCGACAAATATCGTCTAAATAGTAGACTAAGCGATGACCTTCGCTGCACAATGGTTCTATGGCGTATTTCATAATTTTTGAAAAAATTCAAGGTGCCACACTTAATCCGAAAGCGAGTGATTTGTAGCGATATACAGTGCCTTGGTTTTCGAAGCTTAGGTAATCTTGAGAGTCTGGATGGATAGGTATGACGACGTACGCATCTTTTAAGTCGATTTTGCAAATGTAATCGTTTTCTTCTATTATCTCGCGTAATGTCGGTACGCCCTCCATTTGGAAATGTTCCACTTGTAGAAATCTGTTGAGTTTTTGACGATCCAAAATCGGTCTTCTCTTGGTCTGTTCCTGTAAAGTAAAAAAGTTGGAAAGGAAATTCTTGTTTTGGGATGGTGATACTTCGATCATCTCGCCCGTTAAGAATTTTTGGATTGCTATATTTACGTGTAACTGGTCTTCGGCAGACAAGTGCTTTTTCGGTAGTTTCCAAGGTACTGGTTGTTTCGCAAATTGAATTTTGTATCCATGTTGAATTACGGATAGTGGCCAAGGGTGAGTTATTGTCGATCTCCATGCTGTTATAAATTGTTGTAAAAGGCCTCCAGGTGCAATCCCGTCGGTCGGTATTTCATAATTGGCTGATGGTAAGGACTGTTGTTGAAGTGCTGTGATTGGCAGAACTGTTGAAGTGGTGGGAACAGAGGCTGAGCACAAGGTTACTGTTTGTGCTCTGGATTGTTGGTTGCACTTGGATAAGTTGGGTTGTGGGAGGTGGAGTTGTTGAAGGTTGAGGTCCCACGTCCTCGTCTTCCAAGATAGTTTTTTTCTCCTCGTCCTGTTGAGAATGATTTTCCTCCTCGATATTGAGACCATGGTGTAAAATTTCCTCTTGGTTTTCCAACGTATCCACTGGCTGCTTTATCAAGTTTGTGTTGATGATTGGCAGTGTTGTATTCTCTAAGGAAATCAATGTTGAAGGCTTCTCTTTTACGTGAAGATTTTGTTTCCAAATGTTTAAGGCTTGGTGGGAGTCGAAGGGCTTTAAGTGCGTATCCTTTGGCTTCCTCGTCCTGTTGTTTGGCTTGGTACCAAGCGTAAATTGCCAGTCGTTTTGTGTTCTCAGAGCAAACCCAACAGTCCCTATTAAATTAACTTTAATACCCCAAAATCAAAAAGTTGTCACCCAACGGACCCTACTGGCGGCCCTGTTAAAGTTAATAGGAATTATCAGACCTATTATGAGATTGGAGTTTGTAAGGTTTTTGTAGTATAAAGTAGGCTTGTTATAAAGGGTTTTTGACTTGAAACCAAGTTTTTGAATAGTGTTTGGTTCCCAAATAGTAATAGATTGAATGTAAGTTCGCTTGTAATAAGTGACCACCAGAGCTAGTTAAGTAGAGCAAACTGTTTTGAGTAAAGTAAAATAAAAAGATAAAATAAAAGGGATTACAATGAAGTGCATATGCTTCAAGGAAATTCTTGTTCTTGACGTTAAGTAAAATAAAAGAAAAACAAAAGAAATTTACTTTGAGTGATATTTATTATTCATACGTATTTGTTTATATTTTTCTGGATTTGAACCAGTTAGATAGAGAAAAGTCAAAGTCTGCCAAAGTTTGCTGCACTGCGTTACACTATTATCTTTGGTGTAATGCTATATGTAAATCATCTTAATAATGGATCTTCAACTTTCTCGCTTATATATCATCTCAGAATGCATTCAGTTGACTTCTCCATACATTAAGAATGCAATAAGCTGATGGGTGATTGCGTTTTTAGATTAAATAAAGCTGAAATTTACTGCGATAAACATTGCAAAACAACTTCAACTACATCGCTGAATTTTCTGACATACGAAAATATTCATCTATGCAGTTGACATAGTAATCATGTGTTTTGAAGTGCATAGAGTGATATCCGTATTCATAAGCTATCTAGTGGGTGGCAGCTGCCGTTTTCTGGTAAGGTAAAAATCTAGCTTTGCTAGTAGTTTTGTACTTATACTGAAGAAAGCGGCAATCCTTAAGTTAAATGACTTTAATAATACTAATAAATACGCTTCAGCGCATTCTGAAGCGGCAGCAAAAAGCCTTTTTGACGTAGGTTGGTGATTACAAGAAGCCATCTGCAATGAGACGAAGACGATCCCCGATGCGATCTCGGCTGACAACTTTATGACCAGAAAATGACCTGATACAGTGGATTTCTTCGTCATATTCAAGATTAAAGCCTTTCAAAGCAAGAAGATACTAGTTTGCTACATTTTGGAACTGTTTAAATTTGCTGAATCGTTCTGCTATAGCTGCTTAAACATCGGCAGAGATCACGTCAATTTTAAAAGATATAGTGTAGAAATTTTAATAGGGTCCAACTTAATAGGAACCATAAAGTGACAACCTTACAAAAGGTATTAAATATTTAACTCCGACCGATTAAATTTAATACTTTAATAGGAACCGTTGGGTTTGCTCTAATCCCTTTTATTTTATCTTTTTATTTTACTTTACTCAAAACAGTTTGCTCTACTTAACTAGCTCTGGTGGTCACTTATTACAAGCGAACTTACATTCAATCTATTACTATTTGGGAACCAAACACTATTCAAAAACTTGGTTTCAAGTCAAAAACCCTTTATAACAAGCCTACTTTATACTACAAAAACCTTACAAACTCCAATCTCATAATAGGTCTGATAATTCCTATTAACTTTAACAGGGCCGCCAGTAGGGTCCGTTGGGTGACAACTTTTTGATTTTGGGGTATTAAAGTTAATTTAATAGGGACTGTTGGGTTTGCTCTTAAAAGACAAAATGTTTCTTTTTCTATTCGGATTATATATGTATATGTATTAACCTTTTTTTTTGGGTAAATATATTGAACGTATGTACCTTTACTAATTTGTTAGTTTCTACCAGGTTTTTCAAGATAATCTTTTGTTTTTAAAACAATGAAAAATTAGTTTTTGAACAAAACATAATACAAACCAACGGCAATACGCGCCCTGCTGTTTATTTTTAAAAAATGATTGCATCATCAAAACAATTCAAAACCGATTACATGTTCATCAAGATGAGCAAAAAACTTTGTGGGTTTTCTTTCCTTAAAAAAAACTTAGATGAGTGAAAGACGCACAAAACGACAAAAGATTTTACCTGATGACGCCAAGTGATGTATCGAAAATGCAATCAATCTGAATTTTTCGCAAGTTTGTTGAAAAATTTAACCCGATTGACCAAGCTATAGCCGAACAGCGATATGGTAATCTTGAGCGTGCATCGTTTGGCAAGTCTGATCAAGAACGTTTGCTGACCGCATTCAAGCAGTGGAAGTCTTCAATCGAATACTTTTTATTTGGTCTGACAGAAAGGTAGTCATCTCGCAGGAACGAACAAAGCGGTTGTGTCAAGAATATGTTGCAAAAGTAGCGTTTACCGAGGCCGCAAAGCTTACCGAGAATTATGATAGCGATAGTAGCAAGTCCTACAGTAATGAAGGTGGCATCAATGTATCCGAAAACAACATCATTAATGACAGAAGCAACGCCAGTGATAATGTTTTACCTCCCAACGATGACCTCTGGATTCACGACGGTAAAAATATCAATATTATGTTCGATCAATACAAGTCATTGGTGGACGAGCTTTTGTTGGTACATGAAAGGCTACCAATTGAAACGTATGTTGCCGAATTTGCAGCACTATCCCATGTGTTTTTATTATGCAAAAATCAGTATTCTCAAACGATCAGTGATATATTCACTGTAGACACCCTTGAAAAAATTACGGATACATTGGTCAAAAAAGACATTAATTGGAACCTGACTTTCTCACAATCTGAATTCATGGAACTATCGACTACCCTCACAGATCTTAGCTTCGGATTGAAAAAACGGCAGGACTGTATAATTGATCTCCTGATGATGTCTAGAAATGCTGGATATAGTCAAAATCGTGTTTTACAGGGCATTGCCAACTTAATCCAAAAATTACCAACAGCAGCCATCAAAGACAGCACAACCATTGGTAAGGCAGAACTTTAGAGCACTTATTTCGACCCAATATTATCTGTTCTAGTTGCTGATCCTGAAAAATCTGTACAGTTCCGATGGTCCAACACCTCATCACCCGAAAGTGGTAGTGACAAGCGACCAGACGCAATCATTAGTAACGTTACACAGCTTGAATTTGATTTGTATTAGGATTTGGAGAAGCCAAAAAAGTTGAAAAAAGTTGCAACGCAAATGGTCTTTGTCGCGACTTGCTGCGGTTGGCTGTTTTCACAAAAAAACATGATTGATATCAACAAATTAAATGCGTCATTATCATTCCAAATTCATGGTTTCAATATTTCATTTTTCCTAACAAGATTGGATCATCATGGCATTTATACCATGGTTGAAGTTGGCCATTTGAAATTTCCAAAATCCATCGAAGAACTACCATCTCTGGTTATCTTGCGTAATTTGAATATTCTCCTTGCCATCAATGATGCTTTTTGGAGATTATATCGATTATCCAAAGAACTTGAACTTATTAATGCTAGATATACTAAGACATCTGATTTTATTACAGATTTCATTGAGGGCAGCAAAGATAAGAACAGAATTTGCTCAATTCGTTTGGGTGAATGATGGTTTCCAATTGATTAAATAATTTTTCATCCACCGTGCCAGTACATATTGCAATACAAATACCCTTTTAACATATAATAAAACCTCTTTCATTGCTTTCTTGTTCTGTAATAATTTTGCAGTTTGATCCACATTTAAATGTTACTAACTCCAAACCCATACGATATGCATTTCCATTTTTTTTAATTGTATCATACTGATACTATAGTCGGACAAGATTATTTCTTGGTGCAAATAACTTTCTCCAGGAAAATTACTTCGATTTACTTCATTTTATTTTATTAAACAATGGTTGAAGGATATTTACAGACTCATTCTTTTAAGCCCGACTAGACAAAATTTACAAAAAATAGTGTAATGACTGAAGCATGCAATAATGTCCCTTCATTTCACCTTGTCAACATTGCTCAACACCCTAAAAACAGCAAAGTCCCTCTATGTTTAATGGAAATTCTCTACCATATATTAATTTTAGATTGGAGTTCACGGTGTGTTCTAATTGAAGTTCGAGAAACGCCCCAAATTAAGATCAAATTTCGTTCCATTTTATTTTCGAAAAATTTACCATCAAGTTCAAAAAATGTTCGATTTGTCACCTCTTCTGGTGATTTTAATGAACAGCCATTTGTTGATTCCTTTCTCTCGTTCTTGCAGTGGACTACTTATGATTCACGACAGTTCCGACTAACCCAAACCATGTTTCTTTTACCCTACAGTCTAGCAGTTACATTTGCCCCCCCCCCGGCTTCTTGGCTCTTTCTTTTGGAATCTCCCAATCGCACCAGAGGCACGATTTATATGATATCGACTGCTGTTTGGAAAAATTCACTATAATCAATCAGTTTCTGTTTTCTGTTTTCAACTATTCAATATTCCCATTCTGCTCCTTTTGTGGGACTGAAATCGAAGATCGCCAACACCTATTCATCCTGTGTCCTTACAAGCTACATGTATGGCAACTAGCATTGGCCTACTTTGCACCGCATTTGCATTTCTCAGAAAACGACCTCCTTGCTCTTGTTTTTGAACTCAAACACTTTTTACTAGTGGATAACCTCGCGTTGTATACTTTAGCCTCCAAAGTAATAAGATTTATTTGGCGATTCCACTGGCTTTTCATCAAAGAGAATGTACCATTCTAACCTGATTTGGTCGTTCAAAAAGTGTTTAATGCGAAACATAGATAGTTTTATTTTGATTTTTCTATTTTGTAAATTTTAACACTTAAGCGCACCACTCATTACAACATGTGACTCTAATACTAAACCTGATTATTATACATACAAAAAAAAAAAAAAAAAAAAAACCAATCGTACATCAAACAGACCTGAAAGTAAGCTAAACTATGAGCACAAAGCTCATCTTACAGACTTCTTGGACGAGAACCCGTCAACTGTCATCCAAGTTGCAGTCGAAAACTTGACCAAAAGCTTTGAAGGTCTGGAAATAAAGAAAAATAGAGTTTCAGAGTTCATGTAAGAGGATTGCAACCTCAGTATCAAAGTAGTCACCCGTCACCCTGTAGCCAGAAATAGCAACAAAATCTTGGAGGCTCGTGCCAAATTTGTTCAAGAATGGTCTGCTAAAGGGATGCATTATACGCACAATTGTGTCTTCCTTGACGAATCTGGCTTCGACAAAATATGCGTCGTTCAAGAGCTTGGTCACGTCGAGGAACTTCCGCCGTTATTGAATCACCCTCTGCTAAAGGGGGTTTCTCATACCGTTATCGGCGCGGTATCAGCATTTGGAGTTGTATATCTGAGTATCAGGGATCCAGGAAATGTAAAGAGAAGAAAGGTGGTAGGAGCTACAAATCGTAAGATACCTGGAGATGCGGCTTCAACCATTCCTAAAGGAACTACAGCTGGTCATTATCTCAAGTTCATTAGCGACACTTTGGATATCATGGACGAGCTCCTCAATATGAAGGGATTTCACATTATTATGGATAATGCCGCAATTCATAACCATAGCCTTGTGGATCCCTTAATTATAAAAAGAGGTTATGTACTCGTATATCTTCCACCATATTCACCTGAGCTTAACCCTATTGAGATGCTTTGGAAGGTGTTAAAGGATAAGGTTAGACAAAGTAAACGGAGCAATTTAGAAACCCTTACAACCAGAATTACTGAAGGCTGTCAAGACGATCCTATTGAACATTTACAGAATTTTATCCAGCATTCTGTTAATGCTTTTCCCAAATGCTTGAATAAAGAATTTTTATAACATTTTTTTAACCATAAGTTTGGCCATTTTAGTTGTAAGAAGTGGGCAAATTATTTTCGAAGAGTTGGGCAGATTAAGTTCAAACATTTAGGCAAACTACTTTTTTTTTCCTAGGCAATTTAACTTTACACAATTGGCCAAATTATTTCAAGAAACTGAGCGGAGTTTTCAAACATTCGGTAAATTAAGACTAGAAGTACAGTAAAAGTTTTTTTAGTTCCAAAAAAAGCAGCGGAGTAGTGACTGTTGGAATCTTTTTTTTACATGAAAAATGACATATTTTTATAAACTTTCTCTCTTTTTTACAGAAAAAAAGTATTTTTACAAATGGGTTTACAACCAAGAACCGCTGCATTTATTGGCGTTGGTGTTGCTGCTACAGCATGTCTTGGATATATGCTTTATTTTGATTATCAAAGACGCAATAATCCCGTCTTGAAAAAGAAAATTAGTAAGTCGTAAACAATGATCCCGCTATAATGAAGTTTTAACCTATAATCATTAGAAAAGGAAAAGAAGAAAGCCGAAAAAGAAGTCAAAAAAGCTCAAGAAAAGGTTAAATTGAATACTATACAAATTATTGAGTCTGTTATTGAAGCGGCTTCAGAGGAAACACTTCCTTCAACACCTGAAGAGAAGGAAAAATATTTCATGCAGCAAGTTGCATTGGGTGAAGGCCTTTGTAATAAAGGTAATGCATTTTTTTTTTTGCTGTAAAAGAAAATATGAACTAATTCAATTCATAGGCGAAGCTTTTTATAATGATGCTGTTTTACCTTTCTATTTGGCTTTAAGGGTTTATCCTGCACCCATGGAACTGATCATGATCTATCAAAAGACAGTCCCCGAACCCGTCTTCCAAATGATTATCAATGCGATGGCACTTGACGTAAATTTAAAAAAGGAAATAGTTTGACAGCAAGAAGAAACTAAATTATTTGAAATATAGCAACAAAAGCGTCAAAATCAATTTTATGAAAGCTTCCCTCCCAAAGAGACTAATACTAAATTAGCCGAGCTACCTGCTGGTACAAATGAAGAAGGAAAGCCTGTAGTTCGTCGTGGACTTGTTGTCAATAGGGACATTGCAGCAGATGAAATTATTTATGTGGAAAAACCTATTGTATCAGGTCTTTTCCCTGGATTGGAAGGTTCTCACTGTAATCTTTGTCTGAAGCGTTTAAATGATGTAAAGATCGAGTGCCCTGATTGCGATGTTGTTGCCTTTTGCAGCGACGAATGCTTGAACCATGCCAAGGAAGAATACCATCAGTATATTTGTCCGCAAAATAAGAAGGAGAAAAATGTTGATGCTTTGGAATTTCATGAGGCGTTAAAAAAGAACAATACAAAGTATCCCTCTATGATTGCCCGTTTCTTATCTGCAATGGTAGTTGAAGAGCTAAACAAATCAAAGGAGCAACAAAAGGTCGGCGAAGCCAGCTTTGGTGCTTGGGATCATGTTGATCGTTTTAGATATTTGGAAATTTCAGAAAATGAGGAAACAGCTGCAGAGATTGAAATGTTGAAAAAAGTGTTGGGCCCCAAGGTGCAAGGTATTAATGAATTCCTGTCGAAAGAGATCTACTTGATGCTCAAAGGAAAGCTACTTTTTAATGCTTATGCTATCCCTACAAACTCTGAGGATATTGAAGTAGAAGAATCAAAAGAACACGCTAGAAAATTAGATAACAGTGAAGCCAAGCATATTGGCGCTGCTCTTTATAAGATCTCTACCTATATTGGACAGTCCGAAGATGGTCCTAATGTAAAAATAGAATTTGAAAATGATGCAATCTCTGTTAGGGCACTCAGAGAAATTAAAGAAGACGAAGAGCTTGTTGCTGCTTATTCATTGCCTGTTTCAAAGAAATAGAATTTACTTGATCATTTATTTAAATAAATTGTCCGGACCGGAAATTTATGGTTCATTTTTCGCACATATTGTCAGGCTTCTAGGCACTTGTCAAATAATCTTTCTCTTTTTCCACTAGTTAGGCAAGTATATAAAAGAGAAAGAAGGATGAATGAGCCTTTTAATTATATAGAGTCCTCATTCACCTTATTTATGTGTTAATGGATGAATAAACTAACCTATTGATCATCTATTTATATTCTCAACTTTATATCACCACCTTCAACTTTTTTTAAATTCCCATTTTCTTTAAATTCCAACATTTCTGCATGAACTACAATTTCAACTTTCAATCTTCACTTTTCTGAACCTACAACAAATCATAAAAATAAACAGCTATGGGTCGTGTCATTCGTGCTCAGAGAAAGGGTGCTGGATCCATCTTCAAATCCCACACTGTTGGTCGCAAGGGCGCTGCCAAGTTGAGAGTTTTCGACTTTGCCGAGCGTCACGGTTATGTTCGTGGTATTGTTAAGGAAATTGTTCATGATCCTGGAAGAGGTGCTCCTCTTGCCAAGGTTGTTTTCCGTGACCCCTACAAGTAAGCAAATACATTCAAATTGGCGATTTTAAGTCTGATAGATTTTTATAAAAGGTACAAGCTTCGTACTGAAACCTTCATTGCCACCGAAGGTATGTACACTGGCCAATTCATCTATGCTGGTAAGAAGGCTTCTTTGAACATCGGTAATGTTATGCCCTTGGCTTCCATGCCCGAAGGTACCGTTATCTGTAACGTTGAAGAAAAGGTTGGTGACCGTGGTGCTATTGCTCGTACCTCTGGTAACTATGCCACCATCATTGGTCACGGTGATGATGGCAAGACCCGTATCCGTCTTCCCTCTGGTTCCAAGAAGGTCATTCCCTCTACCTCTCGTGCCGTTGTCGGTATTGTTGCTGGTGGTGGTCGTATTGACAAGCCCCTCTTGAAGGCTGGTCGTGCTTACCACAAATACAGAGTCAAGCGTAACAGCTGGCCCAAGACTCGTGGTGTTGCCATGAACCCCGTTGATCACCCTCACGGTGGTGGTAACCATCAACACATTGGTAAGGCTTCTACTATGGCCCGTGACTCTCCTGCTGGTCAAAAGGTTGGTTTGATTGCTGCTCGTCGTACTGGTCTCCTCCGTGGTACCAAGAAGGTCAAGGATGCTTAAATATCTTGTCGATAATAAATGCACAAAATCAGAAAAAAAAGCAGCATCAATTAAAAAAACAGCTTTTTGTTTCTATAAAAGAAAACCTTTATTGTGTGTGATGATCACTATGAAACAAAATATAAAAGAGAGACAAATAAGGGAGAAGAAAGGAGCTACTTTTTCTATATTGTTTATGTGAAAACTGAACTGACAGATTCCCCTAAACTTGATTTCTTCTTTCACGTTTTTCATGCAAAAACACTTTGGTAAAAAGAATTTGAGAAAGAAAAAAGGACTTCAAATTTTGTGTAACAAAATTAGGATAAATATTTAAGCATAACTGACAGATTATATTGCTTTTTTTTTTCTGTAATTTTGTTTCTGATGGGTAAGATCCATTTGAAAAATAACAAAAAGATTAAAGAGAATAAACTTATTGCTTTATTGTAAAAGCTGAAAGTACAAATGATTTTGTTGCAGGTAAATATAAAAAAAGAGAAAATAAAAAGAAAAAATACGATATAAACAAAAGAAGGCACACAATACAAATCAACTATTTTTATCTAAAAGGCTGGGTTAGTGGTGCAGCAGGAATCATTGTAGGAAGCCCTTTAGATGTTTTAAAAGTAAAAAGTTATAAACGTTTTACCCATGCAAAAGATGAATGATCCTTTCTCTCCTTATTTATAAAAATTCTGATATAGGCACGACTACAAGCACCTGCAGTTAATGATACGGAAAGATTTAGTCGGAAAAAACCATGGAATATAATGAAGAAGATGGTTCAAACAGAAGGGGTAAAAAAAGGGGGGAGTAGAGGGGTGTGTGTGTGTGTGTGTTTTTTTTTTTTTTTTTTCATTGACACATAATTCAAAGGTAGGATCGATGTTTAAAGGTATACTTTCCCCAGTTATTGGTTTAGCAGGGCTAAACGCAGTATTATTTGTCTCATATGGTTCTATCCTGCGATGCTTTGAACAACCTAATAAAAGCCCAAGTTTATGGGATGTGTATCTTGCTGGTACTGGTGCCGGATTTGCCTGCTTTTTAATCTCCACGCCAACGGACTTGGTGAAAATCAAGGCACAAATGACAAAGTTTCCAAAGACTAGCTTGCAAATCACAAAAGAGATATATCAAACAAATGGCTTGAAAGGTTATTATATTCATTGTGTATACAATGTATCTTCTTTGTTTACAGTTCCTGAATTTAGGTTTTTATCAAGGCGGCTTAATTACCATGATCCGTGACTCACCGAGTTATGGAATATATTTTTGGGTCTATGAAGGTTTGAAACGAATACTACAAGTCAATCCGAGTGAAAATGATGCCTGGAAACTCCTATTAGCAGGAGGCATGGCAGGGACAATATCATGGGCCTCTATTTATCCAATTGACGTCGTCAAGTCGCGTCTACAAATGCAGAAACAAGCTAAGGGGTATAATGAAGCTAAAATATTGCTGACTATGGATCAGCCTTATGCATCAATTAGAGACTGTTTCGTGCGATCTTATCGTACAGAAGGATTAAATGTTTTCTTTAGAGGGCTTTGGCCAACGTTGTTAAGAGCATTTCCCGTAAATGCAGTTACATTTTATATGTATGAAATGGTAATGGATATTTTGCAATAAACAAAAGCAAAGTAAAACTGTATTTTATATACTCAAATAATGCTTCTTACTCCCCTCTCCATTTTTTCTCCTTTTTTCTTCTTTTTACTTTTTACAATATAAACCCCTTTGAGATTTTATCTGTTGTACCACTCTGAAGCATATAAAATTGTTTGTGTGCCAAAAAGAGAGGTACATGTATAAAAGGACAACATGCAAAATGAAAAGAAGAAAACAAAATAATTTCTTCTTTTCTTCTCTACTCTTTCCATTTTCTTTCATCATGTCACTATGTTCTAATGCTTTAAAATCATCACAGTCTTCCAGAACAATTTCGGAAGATGTCACACTAAATAAGAAAAGGCCATTTTTATATAAATATAGATCCAGTCATACTTTTGTTTTTTGGACGGCTGCTGTTGGCTTATTCACAAGTGTAAAGAAAAGCAAATCAAAGATATACATATACCTAAACCTTTATTTATTTATTTATTCTTTCTTTTTATAGACTTTTGTTCACTCAATTCTATTCCCTCTATCACCGTTCATTGTTGCCCGTATAAGACACATTAATGATAAAACATGGACAGAACATTCAAAATCAACCGCTATAACATCAAATATTGAATTAACTTCTAGAGACACAGGAATATTAGTAGCACTATATGCCGTTGGATTATTAGGTATATACATCATTAGCCTTTTTTTTTTTTGAACTAGAGTGTGAATTAATTTTGATTATGTAGCCGGTTCACCTATCTTTGGTTGGTTAGGCGACAAAATAAAACAAAGAAGACTTCCGATGCTTTTAGGGACCGGTGCTTCTATAGTAGCCAATATCTTGTTCATGCTCAGTGTTACTTATCCCATGTTACTGGTTGCGCGCTTTTTACAGGGTATCTCAAATGCTTGTGTTTGGACAATGTGTTTATGTTTAATTGCTGATAATTGGCCAAGAGAGCAACTTGGTAAAGAGAAAAGAAAATGTTTACAATTGTTTCTTACGCCTTTTTATTTTCAAATTAGGTTCCCAAATGGGTAAACTGGTTGGATTTTATCCTTTAGGAATGATGGTAGGGCTGCCAGCTGGAGGATGTAAAGAAACATACAAGTTATTTTTTTTTGCGTTATCACTGACCGAACTTATATGTATTGGTAGTATTGTACAGCGAATTAGGTTATGAAGCACCTTTTATAGCATCAATGATTTTAAGTGGAATTGACTTTTTGATGAGGCTTGTTATTATTGAAGGACAACATATAGAAAAAGTTGAAAACGCAAAACCAGATGTACAAGAAGGGACAATAAAGACAGTAACTTGGCTTCAGTTATTAAAACAAAAAAGACTTATTGTATCACTTGGACTAACAATGGTTGTAGCAACTGTTATGAGTGCTTTTGAGGTAGTTATATATACATAAATCAATTATAAAAACTATATAATCTCTTTATTTAGCCAACGTTATCTATGCGACTTGCTCAAGAATGGGGCTTTGACGCAGCAGGCTGTAGTTTGATTGTTCTTGCTTATATGGTTCCCTCCATTATTGCTAGCGCTGTTTGCGGTAGATTGTGTGATATTTTTGGCACAAAAATAGTTGCTATCGTTTCCTTATTTTTTGCAACACCTTCCTGTATTCTAATCGGCATACCCAATAGAGAGCTTGGGTCATTTTGGGCACTTATACCAGGTTTAATTTTGGGTGGAATAACGATTGCGGGTTGTCAAGCACCTGTATTTCCCGAAATTGCTAAGGTTGTAGACAAAGAAAATGGAGGTTCTTCTACAAGTGATGGATTAGCAAGAAGCTATTCTTTATTTAATGCAGCCTATGGTGTTGGTAAGAAGAAAGCAGCTTTAAAAAATTAAGAAATTTTCTTACATTTATTTAGGTATGTGTTTTGGTCCTTTAATGGGAGGCTATGCATTTGCTGGAATAGGATTCTTTTGGCTGTGTACTATACTAAGTGTCTTCTTTTTTTGTTTCATTCCATTTGCATATTTCTTTATTGGTGATAGTCGAAAACTAATTTATCGCCGTCATCTTGAAGAACAAAAAGATGAGGAGAAACGACAGCCACCGAGAACAACGAATCGTCAAGAATCTAGTTTATCAGCACTTACAATCATAAATAATGAATCTGTTTTTAAAAAATAATTTCATTGTGTGTAAATAATGCAGTCGCGCGCTTGTAATACATAAATCACTTTTTTAACCATAAAATAATAAAAATGCCCTTGTTAGTTTGTATCAACCACGGTACTTTTACATACATGGCTCAAAGTTACAAAAGGAGCACTAACTGAAAAAAAATAATAATAACATAAAAAAACTCACGCACAGCATCTGCATGCGTGGATTTCCATTAGTATAGAAATAGTTGTCAGATCCTCATGCAAGTGTTCTGTATAACACTAAGCTGTTCCAAATGTTGACTTTCTTTGACATACAGTAAGCAATTTACTTAAAAAAAATAATTAAATACTTATCTACAAGCCTAGCTTACCAATATACATTATTTAATCTTGTTTGTATAATTTTAATTGTGTCTTCTTTTTCAAAAGAAAAGAAGGAGAAAATGTTCTGATTGTCTATTTCTTTGTTTTCTATAGTCACACCTGTATTAAAAAGCAATAAGTTGTACTGCATATGATCTGCTTACAATACTTGTATTATCTCATAAGTATAACATTAACTAAGAGAAAAATTATGTGGATTACTTAGCTTCTAAGTTTCGATTTATTGATTTATGGTTATCTAATAGTTAGGGAAAGATAGATTATGATATCTGGCCTTGTTTAATATCACAAGAGACAGGCCCTTGAGAGGTGACGAGTGGAATGCCTTTATAAGTAGCAATACCATTTTGATTTGTTTTCAAATATTGTACAACTTGTTCAAGTATTTTTTGCTTTGGTTTCAATACATCTACTGCCTCCCCTAAAGCAATACCTTCTAATTGAACCCTTTCACCCAAGGTTGCAGTGGATGGAGGTGATAAGGTCTCAACTTTATTTTCAAGTGAAGCAGCAAGTAGCATACCTTGGGATAATACCCCTCTAAATCTGCTTGCTTTCAAGTTGCTTACAACAATAACATTTCTATCCTGTTTTATACATGATCTATTAGTTTCTAGCTTTGTTATATATAGAAACCGAATGACCTGCAGTGATTCTTTTGACATGTATGGAACAAGCCCACTTACAATGGTGCGCGAATCTGTTTGTTCAGTAGAGAGATCCACTACAGCATAGTTCTGTTTAATTTTGTGCAATGCTTTGATTGATTAAAATGTACCTTTTTCAATGTACAAATGTGTTGCTTCTGGATGATTATTTATATCAATTATTTTGCCCACTCTTAAATCTATTTTATGTATAGGATCTTCGGCTGTTATAATACTTTCGCTTGACAAATAACGTTTAAACAGCACATTAAACGAATAGGGTGTAATCTTTGTACGCTGAGTGATTGATGAAATGAGCATTGTGTGAAGGGCAAGGAAAACGAAGTAGCACAAAGAGTTTAAGCCATTAAATTGACGGACTGTAAATACATTGAATTTTCAACATATTTTCTTATGTGGTTCCTGAATGTAATCATATATTGTATTCAACTTGAGCTTTTATGAATTGATTCATCATTTTCTATTGTTTCAAATAAAAAAAAACCATTGGTGTTACTTTGTTACTTCGCAAAAGAGAAAAATAAACAAATAACCTAGCGCTCAAAAGAGCTCTTAATAAATCAATTCAATCTTACATTATCTTGACTTTAGTTAGTAGTATGCATAGATCATACTACGATATAAAAGCAAAAAAGAGATTAAAGTACAATTAATTTGGTAGCTTAACTGATATGACAATATAACTAATTAGGTTTATCTAGTTGTTTGGCGCCATATCGCTTGACCATATAGTCTTCCCAAAATAACTACACAACTATATACAAAACAACAGTACACTTCATTCACATCCTATATTTAATAAGACTTTTGAGACTTTGATGTGTTTCAAATTTTTCTGTTTAACATAACATTTGCTTGAAATCATAATTTCGCGAAAACGTATAGCTTTTCTAGGATAATGCTGCGAGCAATTCCAAAACAAACGAGCTTCTGCTTCTCATACCAATTAGTACCTCTATTATTATGGATTTTCTTGATATACTAAGGAAGTTGAGTCTCTTCGATGATAGCCACTGTGTATTAATCATGCGTCGTTAACACTCAATTCTCACCACTGAAGTCAGGAAACTTAGATTTGATGGTGCTTACTTCGATTATGCAGTGAACGAGCCATGTTATATGATTCTGAAGGCAAATAAATGATAAATTCGGAAAGAACCTTTTTATCATTTTCTGCTAACAAAATAAGTATTCCCAACAAAATCTAGTTATAGTTGTTACGAGCAAAACTACATTCAATCTATCACTACTTTGAGAGCCAAACTCTATTCAAAACCTTAGTCTCGCAACAAAATCTTTTAAATCAAGCCTACATAACACTATATATAAACCTTACAAACTCCGATTTCACACTGCCAAATCAAGTAACATTTTGTCGTTTTGACAACCTTTTTTTTTTTTATAAAAACTCTTTGATCTTTACCTTATCATACAAGTAGGTCAAGTTCCTTGAAGTCAATAATCTTCATTTTATCCCCCCATCCTTTTTTTTTACTCAAATCAAATTACTTTATCTTTTAAAACAATTTTGATCTACTTCACAAGAACTGGTGGCCACTTATAACAAATGAATCTACTTACTCTCATCCACTTTTATATTCAAGTTTTACCAGAAACTCATATCTCAAGGCCTAGAAACCAAACTTAATTATGAACTTTACAGCAATAGTAACAAGGTCAAATCAAGCCACGGTCATGGCTACATGTTGTAACTAAATTTCATTTGAAGTTTGTTTTTATTTCAACTTTATTTTATTTAGACTTTATATCTTTTTTGGGTTTGCTTTCTGATTGAAGAATCCTTTTCTCAAGCTTTATACTTTTTGAATATAAAAAAGACGACCTTTTTATTCCTTTTAACTTACTTCTCTGTCATATTTTTATATAAATATCCAATAATTCAAACTATGTCTATAATCTATTTAATATTAGTCTTTAAATGCAATCAAAACAATTTCCTTGAAGCAATAAGCCTCCTCATTACAAACCACTCCAAGCCCTTATTAAGCTATTTCATCATACTTCAAGCCTGATCTATTTTACAAGATCTGATAATCATTTATAGAATCAAAGCACCTTTGAAACTCTATATTAAAGCCTTGTTTTTCAAGTTTATTATTAATTCAAAACTATCAACTTACCAGAATTTAATATAATATCCTAATAAATTATTCAAAATTGATATCGTTAATCAAATACAAACAGACATTAATTCACATGGCGATGCAATGATGCAGATTTTGGTTTCGACTGTAATAATATCAGTGACCACATTATGTATCAGTAGCCTAACTACTGAATTACAAAAAATTAAGAATCGAGCCTTTTTTATGGTATATTCTTTATTAATTTGATCGTTTTATCTCTATAACGCCAATTAATATTATTATTTGGGACACTATATTTTAACTCCAATAGCCGGTTGGATTATTTCATGATTAATACATTCATTAAAATACACAATAAATTAAATTATGCTGTTAACCCATGGATGGTGACAGCAGTAGATCATTAGATCTAATATCAAGGACTGGAATTCTTACTAATAAATTTTTTATGCATTATTACTAAACTTTGATACCGTAAGCTTATTAATATACCTTTTTATAGGTCGATTGATGCAATCATCTTTAAAAAAAAAAAAATTTTTTTTTTTTTAAAAAAAAAAAAAATTTTGGGGGGGGGGCCTTTTTTTTTTGGGGGGGGGGGGGGGTTTTTTTAAAAATCCCCAAAAAACAGACCCCCTTTTAAGGGAACCCCTTTCCAAAAAACACAAAGGGGGGGGGGAAAAAAAAAACCCTTTTTTTTTTTTTTTTTTTTGGAACCCCTTTGGGGCCAAAAAAAAAAAAAAAAAAAAAAAAAAAAAAAAAAAAAAAAAAAAAAAAAAAAAAAAAAAAAAAAAAAAAAAAAAAAAAAAAAAAAAAAACCCAACACTTGTGAAAAATGACTCGAATGTCAATGATTATATTTATGACCTTACTAACGGACTCAACTTGTGTAACTTTGTTTTAGTATAGCTTTTGTATATAAATATTGTTCAATTCTTTTCACTGTGCTCATTTTATATTATACTCAAATAATGGATTTAACTCAAACAAAGGTACGACGTATTATAGTTTGTCTTGATGGAACATGGGAGACGCCTTCAGGTACACAATGCAAATCGATTAAAAGTAGAGCTATATGTTACGCTTGTTTATTTTGTTGATTTAGAAAAAACCAATGTCTATGAATTTTCACAATCGTTAGTTAATGGAGATGTATATGATTCGAAGGGAAAACTTTGGGAGCAAATACATACGTACTATTCTGGGCTAGGTACAGGCAAATACCGAATGCTTGGAGGTGTATTTGGGTATGGAATTAGTGGGCAAATAACGTCGGCCTACAAATACATTTGCAAAAATTACAGAAATGAACAAGATGAAATTTGGCTACTTGGATTTAGTAGAGGAGGTAATTAATACGAAAGCTCTATTTCATTTGCATGAAAGATAATTCCTATTTTTTAATTAGCCTATGCTGTTAGAAGCCTAGCAGGAATGATTAATAATGTCGGTCTCTTACCAAAAGAAAAATTGTCAAAGACCGAAGAAGCTTACATGCTATATAGAAACCGAGGCAAACATCATCGGCCTAGTGGCATTGATTCAATCAAATTTCGAAAAGATAACCGTTGTCAAATGCCATATATTTACTTCTTGGGATGCTTTGATACAGTTGGTACACTTGGTGTACCAAAGTTGCCTTGGTATCTTGGTGGGCCCATTTGTAAGAAATTTAAATTAATTTTTAAAAAATCAATTCTCATTGCTATTCTTAGTTTATAATTTGTTTAACAGATTTCACAGCTTTCATGATACCAAGCTGACACCTATCGTTAAGCATGCGTATCATGCGCTGTCTATTCATGATCAGCGTGCCTGGTTTCGTCCAACCCTGATGCACTTTTCCGATAAGCAACAACTCAATTCCAAATTCCAGATATTAGAACAAGTTTGGTTTCCTGGTATGCATGCAGATGTCGGGGGCCAAAAGACGTCAAGCTGCACAGGGAATATTATCTCTTGTCACTCATTATGGTGGATGATGTCAAAAGCTAGAAAGCTAGGCTTAGTCTTTAAAGAGGATAGGCTACTGCAGACACCTGACTTTCGTGACTGCAAATTTTTCTACCAAGATAGTTATCTTAGCGCTTTGATTTACAGAATTATGCCGAGAGAGGATAGGGTGATCGCAAAGGATGAAAACACTTTTACTTATGACCCGAAGCTGCAACTATACAGAGAAGGGAATTTTCTGTCATTTATAACACAGAATGATTTACAAAGATACAAATCAAAGACATTGACAGTGTTTTATCAAAATGTACTCAATAGCCATAAAATATAAAAAGGTTTAAGTATTTATAAACAACGTTGTAAAGTAAATTCTCGTTGAAATTATGAGATAATCTACTAAGTTCTTAATGTAACTAATAAAATAAGTGTAACTTGTGTCTTTAAAGCTTTCATGTTTGTTGTACTCATACGGCTATAAAGAAGTATCTTGTCTATATAAATGTTTTACTTAGCCACATATAATTTGGTACATGTAAAATAAATATTTAGATCTGGGTTTTCACACTTTAACATTTACTGATAATCAAATAGCAATGAAGCCACATGCCCATTTTTTTTATAAACACGGTCAAAACATACCTAAGCTTCAATTCCTTCTTTCAGTCTTACTGAATTCTTTTATTTTATTTTTCTCCTGTTAGATTAATGCTTTTATGTTTATGATTTCTAGGGAATTCGATGTAACTGATGACAAGCAATGTGGTCGGTTCAATATTGTTTTTAAGGCCCTGTCGTACGCTTATTTTTTAAAAAAAAATTATATCCATGCTGCCAGTAAATAAGTATTCATGTGTAATTTTAGCATCACAGAATTAGAATTAACCAAAAATCCCTAACAGATTTACTATTTCCTTCTTTGCTCTAAAGAATATTTTGAAAACATGTTTTACTGATTATAGATCGTCGTAGCTTTAATCAGCGAATACTATCGATGCAGCGATTAATGTATCTTATTGTTTCTTGACTCTTTAAGAAGATAATGACTAATGTCTATCCACTATCTTTTTTTATGTCTTCTATTAGTGATTTCTATCAATAAATTATACATAGCATATAGACCCATAAATTGTTAATTTTTTATTTTCTCTATTAGCTTTTGTCTCTTTTATTATACTGAATAAAAGAATGAACATTACCACATAAGCACCGGCTACTTATGTTGGAATATTCCTTGATTGTAGACAGATTACGGAAAATTCCAGCTCTTAAATCCATCTAGTCTATAATGCGGTTGTTCATAGTAGTGTAAATATAATCTCAACTCAAATATACGGTATCATATAAATACTCAACCTTCCTCATAAGGCGATATAAGAAGAACGCTGTAATTTTGTATGGCATATCTATGTTATGTTGCTATTTTTTCTTTCTTTCTTTCTTTTCTTGTATTACCTCACTAAAAAATGTGAACCACGTTTTGCATATTTTTGAATATTCTAAAAGTTATCATAATTCTGATGACATGCGCCTACAAATTACAGATATTTTCAGCCATTAACTGAGAATACAATAGGACTTGGTTCATCTAAAAATTGTTATTAGTAAATTGACTGCATCGCTTACTATAACATGGTAAGTAAGACCATCGTTATGCTAACTGTTATATCCCATTAAAAAAACAGGTGTCAAAATCGAGAGTATAGATTCAAAATATCTGTTTACTCATTAGCTCTAAATTCAACCGTGATTCTTGTATATCTAATAGATTGGCTTTTGTTATCAACGTAGAGCTATGAATAGCTATGTGAATACAGCTATAGTACCTTGACCTCTACATCAAGTAAAATAGCATCTTTTTTTTTTTGGCTTTAGTACAAGACATTTCGTACATTGACTATAGTTTATCTTTTGTATTTAATATTATATTTAAATATACACATAATGACTCTGTTACCGCCATTTGCCATACTTGGTTTCAAGAAAGATCAGTTTGTATGATCCATAACAATTCAATGAAAAGTTTTTCTTTTCGAAATGTAAAGAAAGAAAAAAAAACTGTTGAGTAGAGCAAACTGTTATGAATAAGATAAAATAAAATGATGGAATAGAAGAGGGTTACAATGAAGTGTATATGCTTCAAGGGACTTCTTGTTTTTGATATTAAGTAAAGACAAAAGACGTTTATTTTCGATGATATTTATTTAAAAATAATCAAAGATGGAATAATTAAGATAAGTATATTGTAGGAAGTAAAGTTAAAAATATAAGATATTGAAGTTATTCTTTGGATTTTCTGATTATATGCTGTTTTTGATGATTTTGTAGGTATTCTATTTTTTTCATAGTTTCCTGTATTTGCACCAGTTAGAGAGAAGTCAAAAGCTACCAAAGTTTGCTGTATTGTGTCTTAATTCTTTCCTTTTGTTATATGGTCTTAAGAGCTTAGAAGTAAACACGATTTTTCTTTAAAAGAATTTGAGATCAAAGATTTGTATTCAGATTTGTAAATTTGATTTGCTTATAATAAGTAACCACCAAATCTTCTATAGTAGATCAAACAGTAAAAAGTATTACAGAGTTTCCTTGTTAAGATAACATAAAATTGATACTCTGGAGATAATTTGACTTTAAAAGGTTTGACCTGTTGAATTCATTAAAGATCAAAAAAAAAACTATATGTAAGCTCTTGAAGATATTCTTTTTATTGAAAGTAGAATTCATAAGAATATAATTGAGGTCTTGTCAAAAATGAAGTAAAATCAAAAGCAATATTCTAAGAGGAGATATTTATATGATTATAACTTTTTGTTTATCTTCAGGGACTGAGGTGTTGTAGAACAGCAACTGATTGTAGTTGACATTAATAAATATAAGTCTTAATACAAGATCATAATTAAAATAAAATATAAGTTTATTTAAATAAGATCATACAATCAATTCCAATTAAACATGTTCTTTTAGAATATGTATTGTATTCATGAGAGTTCTTTGATAAGAAGAAGTATCAACTAAAATAACCAAATCCAATGCAATGTCAGGAATATTGCTAACCTTTCACATAATTGAAATAACGCGTAAAATAACGTTATTCAATTCAGTGAGGAATTCCCAGAATAAAAGATAATCTATGACAGACATACAAAAGAACAAATGAAAAGTTTTCATAATCATAATTATAGATGACACTTGCTAAAGTACCTGAAGATTAGAAGAACGATCACAATACAAGATATCAAGCCACTCACTCAATAAGATATACAGTGGGTCAAAAAACTGCACCAGCGCAACTCAGTTTTTCGGAAATACCAGTATAATTCTGTCAGTTTAAGAGTAAACATTACGAAACTTGGAACAAAAAGAGTTACTGCTGTTACTATTTATTGACAAAAGTTTCAAAGTCAGTTGCGGAGTATTGATATAAAGAGCACTCAGCAAAAAGAGGAGGTCGGTTGGTGCAGTTTTTTGACTTTTAAAATGAAAAGGTATTTGATATCATATGTCCGGACTGAGACTATTCCGGCAGATTTAATCTAATTTTTATTTTACCTTGTCACACTGGTAACCTTAAAATAAAGTTTTTTGCAATTGTTTTCTTTTTTTTTTCTTTTCTACTTTACCCAAAACCATCGTACATCGTCAGTATTGATTTATCCAAGAGAATAAAAAGGAATAAGAGAGGACGAGACTCGATAAAGAGATTGTTTTATTTAATAAAAAAATTGTACTCTATTTATACTTTTCATACATGGATAATATTTCATGTCATGGATTAATAATTAATGAGTATCATATAGCTGATGACAAATAGATAAGGGTTACGTGTTCTTCTATTGTTATATTTGTCATAGAATACTCGTATATCATTGACTGCGGCTGACTGTGATTTAGCTCCTGGATTTAATATAATTTAACCGTGCAATTACGCAGCATCTTATCCTTAATGAAGATTATCCGAATTAACCTGTAGCCTATCTATTGGATATATTTTACATGTAGCTTATTAATACTGTTTTCATATCGAGTTATGAATGATGGATATATCACCAAGTCTTATATACGTAAGCAGATTATTAATGGTACCCTCAAGACTGCGAAGGCTGTCCATAAGTATCTAGTATGCACTGGCCACACTATCAGTTACTCGGGCACCATTAAGGTTATGAAAAGCATGAACTTCCATGCTAAGATAAAGATAAAAAAGCCTTTATTGACTAATGTTCAGAAGGCAAGACGACTAGCATGGGCGGAAGAGCACAAACACTGGACAAGCGATGACTGGAGACGCATGGTATTCAGTGACGAAACAAAAGTCAATGTTTATGGCTCAGATGGTTGCAGGTACTTTTGGAGTCGACCTGATGATAATCTTCAACCCCATCATCTCGACTTAACAGTTAAAGGAGGGGACGGTAGCATTATGGTATGGGGTTGTATTACCTATGACGGATGTGGTTATGCATGCTGGATTAGTGAAGGCACAATGAAGGCTTCTGATTATGTCGGAGTACATGGTATAACTCTTATGGATAGCCTTGAGTACTACGGTTACCATCCTCACAACATCTATTTTCAGCAGGATAACGATCCTAAACGCACGTCTAAGCTAGCTAGGCAATGGTTCAAGGACAATAACTTCAAGTGTGATCATACCTTCAACTGGCCTTCACAAAGTCCAGATCTAAACCCAATAGAGCACATCTGGCACCACCTTAAGCTCAAGTTAAGTGCCTATGATACTAGGGCAAAAGGTGTGCATGAATTATGGAATCGCGTTGAAAAAGAATGGTCTACTTTTACAGCAGAAGACTGTAGGAGATACATAGATAGTATGTCAGATCGCTGTAGGGCTGTAATTGCTGCAAAAGGCGGTCATACAGGATATTAATAAAATAATGCACATAGTGGAAAAATGGTTCCAATGTTGGTTTTTGTATTTAGTCTTAATTTTTTCCTGATTGTGTAACAATACAAGCAAAATTTTTTTTCAGTAATATTAGCTGTAAAGGCGCTACAAAATGCATGTTTTTGTGAGTCGTTACCATTTGTAGTTCCAAAGATATAAAGCTTTAAAGTTGCAAATCGAAAACATTGGAACCATTTTTCCACCCACTGTATTAATGCTCTTTTATCTTCTATTGACCGAATGCCTTTACCAAAAATATCTGAACTCATTGAAGAATTAAAAGGAGCTTCAGTATATTCCACTCTGTATCTTAAATCCGCATTTAACTCTTTAAGGTTGCGAGAGAATCATGCTCATAAATTAGCATTCTCATGGAATAATGTACAATACGTGCCAATTATTACCCCATTTTGGTTTGAAACACGTATCTAGAAGAGCACACAGCTTCTTAATAAAAACATTACTTTTTTGCAAAAATCGGAATATGGAATTTTTCACGTATCGTAAGCCTTTTCTCCTCAGCAAGTGTCATACAAGTCATTTTAATAGCATTAATATACAGTGAGCGACAAAACTGTCCCAATATTTTGTAATTTTCTCTTTTATGGCTTGTAGCGTTATGGTCACCAAATTAGTCTATGGCTTGTCGTATATCATTCAATAGCCAAGGTCATGTAAAAGTAAATAACATATAGCAAAAACCGATTAAAGTGCCGCAAATGGAGATAGAGGGGATCGAAAACAAGCGGTGCATTGGGACAGTTGTGTTATGTTCTGGTAAAGTAAAAGGTAATAACAAAGATAAACCAAAAGAATACTTTTTGAGACTGAACTTTATTTAAGACAATCTTAATTGTTAAAAAGAAAACATTACAAAGTCTACTATTTATATTCTTCATGGTTCTTTCCGACAAAAATAATTTCAACCAGAAAAGTGGCTTAGCCGAGTCGCCTCAACTCAACACCAAGGCTACATCAACGTCCAAAACATCAGCACAACGATCTTGGGCACGGGTAGTGACCAAAAACCGTAAATCACTGTTACATTCGACTAATTCTTCCTCGACGGCTAACATGGTTACGCCCACACCGAGCACTTTGGATGCCCCGATGATCTCTAAGACCAGTATATGGCGAACAGGCCATGGTTCAGGCAGTGTCTTTATCGATATGACAGGTCGCAAGGAATCGAAAATCGAGTTTCTCCATTTGGTTGCTCAACAATATCCTTCTCGCGTAGGAGTCCTCACTCAACAAGTTGGAACTCTTAAGTTTGCTGAGATTAATTTTGCACCTGATGACGACGCATTAAGTGAATGCCTGGCGAACGGTATTACTTTTGCAGATAAATCAACTATCTTACCTTGTCGAGCGCTTGACACTCACATGCAGGCTAAATGAAAGATTTACCGTCCATCTTTTTGGAAGCCTGTAGCGGAGCTAAAATTAAGCGTACAGACGTACTCTATACATCATTCGAAAGCTTCGGTTGTCTATTTTTAGATACTGTAACATTCGTCTTTAAAAAAAAGGCAATGTGCTGAAAATAATGAGGAAAGAAAATAGGCGCTATAGGCCGTCCATTGGTATCTTTGCTGACAACCGTCTTAGAAGATGCCACTTGTCGTATTTACCCCATTAAATACTTATTATTCGTATGAGATTACTCAAATCTTATATAAAAAATAACAAGTACTGAATACATAGTATTATATATTACATATTCTCTAAGACTCATCTACAATATTAACCATATACAATATTTATATTATTCAAGTTCAATACTAAAATTGACCTTGAACTCACTTCGGTCCCTGAATAATTTTATTTCCTATATAAAGGCGTAGTTTGATTAAATGAGTTCTCTCTCTCGTCTTGAAATCTAATAAAGAGGTTACATAGAGACTCATTCACTAGTTTTCAAGTACCATCTCCTTTTAATTCTCAAATTTTTATCTGCAAATATCTCACCACTGGTGATCAGGGCGATGAGGAACCCTTTATTTTTATCTCATACGAAGATTCCAATAGCGAATCCGACGAAAATGATACTTCTGCTCCTAGTACAGCAGTGAAGAAACTTCGAACTGCTTAAAATAAACCTTTCATTGTAGCCATAAAGATACCAATGGACGGCCTATAGCGCCTATTTTCTTTCCTCATTATTTTCAGCACATTGCCTTTTTTTTAAAGACGAATGTTACAGTATCTAAAAATAGACAACCGAAGCTTTCGAATGATGTATAGAGTACGTCTGTACGCTTAATTTTAGCTCCGCTACAGGCTTCCAAAAAGATGGACGGTAAATCTTTCATTTAGCCTTAGAATCTCTTTTAAAGCAATGAATGCATCAGTGTGTTCTTGTGTCCAGTTGTTTTCTACATCAGGATCATTACGAAGTCTGTCGATAGGTGCAGCTACACGAGAGATTAAAGGTATAAAGTCTCTCATATATGATAAAATGCCCATTAATCGCATCACTTCTTTTTTATTGCGTGGTATAGGCCAACTATCGATGTTTGTTAGGCGGCGTGGATCTACTTTGATGATACCACCACTCTCAACTACAAATCCTAAAAGATAAATTGATCGTTGATACCAACTGCACTTCTTTACATTGATTTTTAGGTTGACGGAAGTTAATCGTTCAATCACCTTTTTTACGTTTGAAGCATGATTATCAGCTGTTCCTTTGATTACACAGTCATCAACATAGGTTTCAATGAAATCCATATCTGCGAAGAGTATTTTCATCACTTTACAGAATATTGCAGTAACTGTCTTTAGACCGAAACAACATCCTTGAAAGGTATATGTTCGATTCTTAAATTGGAAGGAGAGTTTGTGTTGATCTTTAGGGACTACAAGGAAACTATTGTATGCATTTTTCAAGTCAATCTTAGTGAATACTTCACCACCAGCTAAGTTATCAAATATGCTTCTTATTTTTGGAACAGGATAAACGACATCAGGGATTAGTTTGTTGATACCACGAACATCTAAACACACTCTGTGGCTCGTTATCTCATTGTTCTCATCTTTCTTTGGTACCATTAATAAAGGACTGTTAAAGGATGTGTTAGCGCGGTTCTCTTTAATGATACCTGCTTTTAACCATTCATTTATTTGCTCTTCTAATTCAGGCATTTGTCGGTGAGCAATCGGATATTGTCTCTTAAAGGACTTTGCTCCCTTTTCCATTGGTAATTCTACTACAGATTCTGGTACTGTGCAGAAAGATCCAGCAGGAATATTTTGATTGTCATCAATTGCATTCTGGATATAAGCCATGAATTGCTTTTGTTGATCTTCGGTACCATAGGGTGAGTTGTTAGGTTCAATCTCATTATTAGCATCAAAATTCATATTAAGAAATTGTGCGTCTTCCTTTAATCTATTTGAATAATCATCTTCATTACCTGGGTACTTGTATGCTACTCCAGTAAGACCGATATTCATCTTTCCCAGAACATCAGTTCCAAGCAAGACATCAAATTCTTGTGTCATTGTCTCATTAAAATTTACAACTTCAAAAGAATGTTTAAAAGAGATGTTATTCATGTATGTTAAAGTGAGAGGATCAGTTTGCCCAATTCGTTTACAATTATTATCTGAAGACAAAAAATTTAAAGAACCATTTACAGAATTCACTTTGTCAATATTCAATTTATTATTCAAGCAAATTTTTGATATGCAAGTGATATCACTGCCAGTGTCAATCTTGCCAATTAATTTCTTGCCCTCTATTAATATAGGAGTCAAAAGTTTAAAAGGATTAGTATCTTCATCTTCAGTTATTTTATTTCATAATGCCTTACAGTCATATGAATTATTTTCAGCTTCTGTCATATCATGATCATTTTCAATTTCATCATTTACAGTACGAACAATGGCATAAATCGACTTGTCCGAATCTCTTGGTCTATTTGGATCGACATGAAGTTTTCTTTTATAATCTGCGTATTCTTGACATTGATGGCCATGGGACCAACTTCTACCACAATATCGACAGGGTTTACTTGTGCTTGCTTTTTGAGGAAGATTTTTATTGCCATAATACTTATTTTTTATGGTCGACGCAGCATCATTTTTCTTGTTTGCTTTGCTAAAGCAATCATCTTCATTGTGATTTGCATTAGCACCACCATGTTTGGAACAAAAGAAAGCACCAGACGAACCATGACCTTTGTTTCTTTTTTGAACACTGACAGGACCAGCATTTGTGTGAATTTTTTTGCTACCACTGGCGACATTGACATAGGATGCTCCTGTATACGTTCTTGGGTCATCTCCTAATAGATTTCTTGCTATTTCAGCAGCTCTCTCTACAGTCCATGGTACATTTTTATTTTCTTTCAAAACAAAAGCTGTCTTACACTTCTCAAGAACAGGTTCAGAGAATGATGCTTTAAATCTAGCATCCACCATCGGATCATTTTTATTTGCCCCAGCCTCAATACAGGTGCTTAAAAATCGGGTCATATACGAGGAGACAGATTCATTTTTATTCATTGTCATTGTGAATAGACGATGCATAGCATCTGTTCTAGCATTATCAGTCAAGAATTTGTTTGTAAATACAATTCTAGCTGTATTCCATGTGTCACATCTCTTTAGGTCTTTTTCAATCCAATCATCATGGTCGAAAGCCAAAGAAACAGGGAGATACCGGCGCCAAACCTCTTGAATGTCCAAGGCAGTAGAATATATGACCTTTTCGAAGGACCGCAAAAAGTGTTCGACTGATTCATAGCATTTTTCACCAGGGAATGGTATATCAGGCCAAGAGGTAAGCTGGAATTTTGGAATATCATTTTGTGTCAGACGCAAACCAATTTCCTTCTTGACAGGATTAATCGCAGGAGAAACAAGTTTACCAGAGAGAGTAAGCAACTGTGCGCCATATTTTCTCATTTTTTGAAACGCCAAGTCTGCCTTTTCTTCTTCACCAGCCATGATATACTTTTGGTATAACCGAGCAGATTCTTCCTTTTTATACCTTATGAGTTTTGAAACTTCAGCATCAATGTCATCATGACCAGACGTAATTTCCTGCACATTTGCATTTTCGATAGGGGTTTCTTCAGAGCCATCTTCAGTAAGAGAAGGGTCTTGATCTACTTGTTCGATCTCCATGTCAGTAGCACCAAGCTCCATGGGTCTGTCTTCTTGTTTGGGGTTTTCCATAGCAGTTTACCAGGGTAAGAACCAGAAGGATGATTAATTTTAAAAAATGTTTTAATCGTAAGATTAAATAAAAAATTAAACAAAAAAACAATAACAGCAATATAAAATTAAAATCCTTCTTTATTGCAGATTTCTTTATATTGCAAAAGAGCCCCGTTTAATGGATAAAAAGTTGACATCTATTTATATTCTTTGTGAGCGTAGATATAAAAGATATAGACTCGGTAACGATGTCGTGCTGAAGAACCAATGATTAAGCTAAAGCTTGTCGATGTTCTAATATATGCATCTGAAGTTGAACAATAGAAATAATAACCAGTCAATTAACTTTGATCTAATTACTTTTGGGGTTGACAATTGATTAGACTCGCTAGGATGACAAATACTGATCTTATTGTTCTAAATTTGGAAAAGTGTGGAATTGTTCAATCATAGTTTAATCTTTTGTGTATCGTTATTTATTTTAATACAACTGATATCTTATAGAAAATAACTATGTTTACAACATGGTGCATTGGCATTTAACTTTGTTGTTGGTGGCGTTCATTCCAAAAAAAGTAATATTCAGGATTTAGTAGAGGAATAAGATAGAAAAAAATGCGTGATCAAAAAAATTAAAGCAAATATACTAAATTTGGAAGTTGGTTCCTAAACAGTAACAATTTTACGTGTTCAAAAGAACTAGTTTTTTTTTCCCTTGCTTTGTTTCAGAGAGCATAGTTAACATTGAGGATACAAACGATATAAAAAAAAACTCAACAACGGTTCAAATGTAAGCTTATAAAAAAATAATAACAACCAAGTTTAATGTCGTTTTCTTTTTTCTTTTCTTTTTTTTTACATTAGGAATTCCTAATGGTACGCATTTGGATGACGAACATGAACCTCATGGGCAAATTTGTTCTTTCCAACAGGATGAAACTATAAGAATATCAAACCTATGTTACTGCTCGTTGCTGAAAAGTTCTTTTTGGTAAAGAAAGTTGTCATTGCTAACATCTCTAATGACTAATGGCTAATGACTAATGGCAAATTACACCCATGTGCAAACATAAAGTAAGTAATAAACTAGTATCAGCTTAAAAAATATATATTCTATTATATTATCCGTTATAAAAAAACAATAAAGCCATCCATTTATTTGAAAAACAAACAAGTTTTGTATGTATTTGTTAATTATAGCTGCCTTGTAACAAAATGTTAGCAAAGATTCTTTATTTTTTTATTCTTTTTAAAATACACGCGTATTCTTTTGTTATAATATAAAGGCATTTGCATTTCTATAAAGTATATTTGTTGCTATATTATTGTTTTCATTTTAACAATGAACTTTCTATTGCTATACTCTTTTTTTTTTTTACTTAATCTATTTTTTTTACTTAGTCCTTTTTTTTCAAACACGACTATTTTGTTACGTTCTGTAACACGTTTGTAATGATCTAAGCCAAAAACCACAGACTGCCTTCCTAATATGTATTCTTCTGAGCAAAATAAACGCAAATTACTTTTGATTTCCGCATTTTGCCCTCAAAAATAAAAAAAAAGAAGGCGTCGGTCTTTGAACAATAGAGAGGAACAGGATTTCCAAAAAAAGATCATTTGAAAAAAAAAAGACTCGTTTTTAAAACGTGAATAACTTTATGAATACTTTCCCTACAAAAAAAACAAAACTATTGTTAAATTTATTTTTTTCGCATCTAAACCTTTTTTCAAATTTCAAAAAGGTGCAATACAGCAAGGTATAATGGTTTCTCATAGAAAAATTATAAAATCTACGGGTCTATAATTGTTAGGTCTGTTAAAATTCTACGTCAAAGTCCCTACATTATTTGCAGTGACACACTGCAAATAATTGTTATCTATGGAGTAGGATAGCTGTCAGGTATAATTTAGCTAGTCGGGATATATAATAAATTATGCAGCATTATTGCGGTATGTCCAGTTGAGCTTGTTTACGTTGAATGTTAACTATTGTAACTCGATAACCAAGTATTACTGTTTGACAACGCGCCGCTTCATTCTTTTTTTAACAACAAAGTACAAGCAAACGCCTTTCTATTGGGCCTTACATGCTTGTGTTTCTCTTTAATACAACTTCGTTATTGGCTTGTTGCCTTTTCGTAATACTTTCTTATTCGTCTATTACTCTTTAGCAATGCTTCCTTATTGGCTTATTGTGGCTATATTTAGCTTTGGATGATTTACATTAGGAAATAAAATAGGCTTAAAATACGGTATTATTGGTTAAAAATGTAGTTTTATTCATTTATTTTGGGGCTTTATTGCCATATTGATTATATATTATTGGCTCATTCCAGTATCACAAAAGGGTAGGGGAAGGAGGGAGAACAAGCAGGGGATCCATGGAAGCGATGAAATAAAACATTTTATTTGAAAAAAAAAATTGTGGAAAATGCACTTACCTTTACCATAGAAGCAGCAAACAAAAGAGCGTAGTAAATAAAGCCCATAAATAAAAGGGAGCCAGCAGTAACCAAGATCCAAAGCAGTAGGAGATTGGAGACAACCGGAAACAACAGAAGCCAAAGCGTCTAAAGTTGCATAAAGTAAAATATTAATAAAAGTAAATCATGATGTACTCGATTTCTTTACCTTAAAGCTCTTTTGCTAACAAAACAGGATGCCAAGACATTCATAAAGGTTCAGCCACGAACTAAAGGAATCTAAATTTTACTTTTAATAAAGATTATTGAAAGCTATGAATGTATTTACCTTTTGAAAAGATATATAAATAACCAAAGGAACTACAGCAGCCATGAGTACATGTATGGGTATCTACTACAGCACATTAGAACCAAAGTTTTCTTCTTTCTTTTTTTTTACTTACCTTGGGATGACCGGAGCAATGTTGAAAAAGGAAATTGCTGAAGAAAAAGAAAAAAAAAGGAACAAGATTTCGAAAAGGAAATCTTTTTATATTTTTTTTTTGGTATAGTTAGACTGAGCTTCATTGTAAACGCGACAGTATTTAAGCAAGATTCAACTTTGATGTCAAGTTCATTTATCTTTATTTCAAAGTACTTTTATAACACTATGTCTGATCGCGTTATTCAATTCAACCCTGCTCCTGCCAATCCTCGTGGTTCTAGCTCTGTTGGGCAACCAATCGCTGTTCCTTCGCGTGTTGTTGTTCCTGAGCTTGCTTCAAGTGATGCCATTCCCGATAGCTTTGCCTATCCTAAGCCTGTTTTGTTGTATAATGGTTTAAGTAGTAAAAGAAAAGGTAAAAACAAAGATCAAGAAACAGTTTGGGTACTTTTTGGGACTGATCTTTATTTCAGTTTAAGTTAAAGTAAAAATTATTCTAATTGAAGGCAGGTATTTATATCTTATTGAGTGAGTGGCTTGATATCTTGTATTGTGATCGCTCTTCTAATCTTCAGGTACTTTAGCAAGTGTCATCTATAATTATGATTATGAAAACTTTTCATTTGTTCTTTTGTATGTCTGTCATAGATTATCTTTTATTCTGGGAATTCCTCACTGAATTGAATAACGTTATTTTACGCGTTATTTCAATTATGTGAAAGATTAGCAATATTCCTGACATTGGATTGGATTTGGTTATTTTAGTTGATACGTCTTCTTATCAAAGAACTCTCATGAATACAATATATATTCTAAAAGAAGATGTTTAATTGGAATTGATTGTATGATCTTATTTAAATAAACTTGTATTTTATTTTATTTTAATTATGATCTTGTATTAAGACTTATATTTATTAATGTCAACTAGGGTGATTGGCACTTCAGGCCACGATGGATAAATCATAATATCTACAGCTATAGCGGAGATAGAATAACAATCCAAAAATAGAAACTAAGGTTATAAGGCAAGCAGAATCGAATGGCGCTGTTTAATTTTTGAAGTTCCGAATATTTGCCGATTTAGTCTAGAATAATGGGGTGTTTCTTATGTGAAGCAACTTTGATCCCAGTTAGTTTTATATCATTTGGTACATCGGTAATTTTCAAAAACAGTAAGCACCATATAATATTTTTAAACATGTTTAACGGTCGTCAAAATATTTATGGAAGTCCATTGGATGTTTATAAACCGCTTTTTTTCAGGAATTACAAAATAGCTTACCTGGAAATATTGCTCATTTGAATCTTGATGTCACGAGTTCAATCCACGCAATGACCATTTTATACTTTTGCGATAACGGATTAAGTTTTCCCTTTTATTTATTTTAGAGCTGAAATGTTTTTGTAGGTCACAAAAACTTCTTTTTGAGGCTTGCTGTTGTGATAAAGAAGTCAAAAAAATGGTGTGACAAAGAAGTCAAAAAATGAAAAAAGTCAAGAAAACGAAAAAAGTCAAAAAGAAAAAAAAAATTAACAATATAAATATCCCAACTATTTAGATGAAGAAAAAGGACAGTACAGTTCTACTCACATTTTTATTTTATATATTTTATTCAATAAACAGGCAACCTTCTCATAAAAAGTTCCTGATCCCTTTATTTGATTTTAAATAAAAGATCTGGTGGTCGCTACAGTATCTTACTTTCAAAATTTCAAAAAAAACTTCTATATAACACTCAACTCAAAAAACAAACCAACAAAAAATAGCAATAGAAAAAATTAAAAGATAAAAGATTATAAAAAATGTTAAAGACAAAAAATGTTGAAAATATAAAAATGGTCAAAAAAATAAGAAAAGCAAAAAAGAAAAAAAATATTATACATATGTATATATCCCATCTTTTTGTGAAGAAATTGTTGGTCAGTTTAAATAAATCATATGTTTTTACGCAGTAAATAACAAACTTTAACAAGAGAGTCCCTGTTTACCTAAACTTTTTACTCTACTTTAACTTTTATCAAGAAACATCGTATTGATCTTACACATAAGATCTGGTGGTCACTACTTATCAAACATCTGCTTAAACTCTATATAAAACAACAACTTACAAGGCAATCACAACCTTAAATCAAGCTTTACAAGCAAACTTAACTCAAATTAACTCACTTACAGAAAGACAACCTTAAATAGCAGCATAACTATATGCTAACTTTAATTTGCAAAGCAAAAGCGCTATTATCATGTGCTCTTGCTTAATTATAATTTTTCTTTGCCTAAAACGTACTCACTGTTGTGATTTTTTCACTGCACCTACCATGTGTTGTAGAACAGAGTCTGATCATAACGGACATTGAATAATCACAACTAAAAGAAGTATATTAAAATTGATAAAAGATAATAATTTAAATCTTTATTAAATAAAATATATTCTTCTTCCTTTTTATATAAAACTACCACTATTAGATTCATTCTACAAAGTAAACATGAACACTAAATAAGTCATGATCTTTACTATTCATCATTTCTGTAAATGAATAATAATGGATTAGGTACCTAGTCAACTTTGATCTGACTGGAGGCATTTCATATAAATATATCTTTCCTCTCATTGAAGACGGGACAATTCTCCCAGATCAGTTAAAGAACAATAAGATCTATAAAAACAACGAATTAAAAATTTTCATAATCGATTCAGTGATCATTCTTCAATCAAACGTGTCAATTATTGGATCTACGATCATAACTACTCATTTACCCGCCAACTGATAGAAGAATATAAATAGTAGACTTTGTAATGTTTTCTTTTTAACAATTAAAATTGTCTTAAATAAAGTTCAGTCTCAAAAAGTATTCTTTGGTTTATCTTTGTTATTACCTTTACCAGAACATAACACTATGAACTATAAACACACATCGAAAAACAAAAAAAATAGCAAAGAAATGTACCAAATCCAATAAAAAATAATTTACAGTTTTTTTTTTAATTCAAATTATAATGAGAATAACACATTTTATTAGAACATTTAAATTTAACTAAGAATAGATTTGTAATCAACAAAACATTATAAAAACGATAAGCATTAATATTTTTAAATGATATTCAAGAATAATATCACGATATTATATAACAGTATATAGGTTATTACTGTTGTAGAACAGTAACTGATTGTAGTTAACGTTGATAAATATAAGTCTTAATACAAGATCATAGTTAAAATAAAATAAATTCAAGTTTATTTAAATAAGATCATACAATCAATTCCAATTAAACATCTTCTTTTAGAATATCTATTGTATTCGTGAAAGTTCTTTGATAAGAAGACGTATCAACTAAAATAACCAAATCCAATCCAATGTCAGGAATATTGCTAATCTTTCACATAATTGAAATAACGCGTAAAATAACGTTATTCAATTCAGTGAGGAATTCCCAGAATAAAAGATAATCTATGACAGTCATACAAAAGAACAAATGAAAAGTTTTCATAATCATAAATAGAGATAACACTTGATAAAGCACCTGAAAGAGTAGAAGAACGTTTACAGTACAAGATATCAAGCCATTCACTCAATAAGATATAAATATCTGCCTTCAATTAGAATAATTTTTACTTTAACTTAAACTGAAATAAAGATCAGACTCGAAACGTTCACAAACTGTTTCTTTATTTTTGTTTTTACCTCTTGTTTTCTATTATCTTAACAATTACAATTAGTTTTTTTACGACTAATGTTTGAACCATAATGAAGAAATAACGATATTTTAAGAATCGAGGAAGCAATGTGATTCTTACATAATATCAATGATGTTATTTAGTTAAAAAACTTAGTATCTATATTACATTCATCAAAAGATGCTTAGGAATAAGCTTCCATTTGGTATGCATGCTCGGACAGTGGATGATGCCACTTTACAAGACATCCTTATTATAGCATATACGCTAAGAACCCTAAATCGGTCGCAAAAATTTTAGCGGCCATATCGATGTTTCATATAACTACCATACATCAGTAATGTTAGAATTCAAGAAATATACAAAGGAGTTGGCGATTGCTAATCCTTCACAAAAGTAAATGAGGGCAAGCTGAGGAAATCAGATGCTTACAGTGCCAGATGAGCTCCAAAATTCAATTTTTCAGATTCCATTCAAACTGTTACCCAATATAGCGTACTATTAGATAAGTCATTTCCCAAAATCTCGGAGTGTGAAAGCAAATATTCGCTCCGCAATCATAAAAAAAGTGCAGACATGCTATAAATTTAAGGGTCACATAAAATTGTTTCTATTCGATGGTTTTTAGTAAAAATTTGCATACCATAAGCTCTAACTGATTAAAGTATTTGGGCGAAATCTCCGCCAAAATCCCCGACATTTTTATTTCTTTATTGCTGTTTTTTACATATTTCTCTTTATCAAATACAGATATTTTAACAAAACCAAAACGTCTATTGTTGGAACATATAGTTACACAAATGTTCAAAGTTCTATTAAAATCTGTAAAGAAGTCATTGATATAGAGCGTGCCCAAAAAAATTGCATACCGCCTATTTTCAAGCGCAGATATCTACAACAAATAGTCGGAATTGGAAAACGAAAATGGTACCAATCGATGCGCAATGTCCAAAAATATATATTTCCATATTTGGAATGTAGTTATAGCGCCGATTAAACCGTAAATATCATGATTTATCCATCGTGGCCTGAAGTGCCAATTGTCCGTCAACTACAATCAGTTACTGTTCTACAACATGGTTTTCCTCCTATGATCCATGTTCAGAAGCGAATGCGCCAAGCTGAAGACATGGAGACCGATGAAGCATCTCTTTCTTTTGCCGTTTATATGGAGATAAGAAAAGAAAACTATGATTTGAAGGAGATGCTTCGAAAAGATCAAGAGGAAAAACAGGCCTTGCAAGTGGCATACAGCAAGCTCAAAGAAGCATATGACGAGCTTGAAGCCGAATCAGGCAAAGGCGCAAAACCGATTGCTACTGCAGTCAAAGTAAGAACATTAAATTCAATTTTAAACAAATATATTAATTGCTTCTCTCTGAAATATAGGATGCTGTGAGAAATCACTACAACAACCTGCCGCCATCATCTCAGTATGTTCTTGAAAAGCCTCTAAAGTCTACTGAAAACCAAAAAGTATTCAAACTATTGCAAGATTATGTGAGTAGTCATTATTCATATAAAAATACCAACAACCGCGATTCACGCAAGTACCTCGAGCGTCAATATTATACGAAGAAGGCCGGGATATCCACTGGTGAAGAGATAGATCCAGCTGAAGAGTTCATGAGAAAAAGAAAAGCAGCAAAAGTCACTCGTAGAAGTGCAGTAAGTGCTACATAAAGTATTGTAATCGTATAACTGACTTTAATTTTTGTAGAAAACCAGGGCTCGTAAGGCTATCTATGAACAATACAAGGATCAAAATGTTTACGAAAAATATCCCAACTGTGAGTATTTGCTTCAACAGCAATACATGTCTGAAGAAGAAGATATGTACAATAGCGATACAATGGACAAGGTGGAGGAAGTTCTTCTGGAGCAAAATCCAGAGAGAACAACTCCTTTTACCGAAAAGGAACGCATGTTTGTCTTGTGTAAGCAAACCGTTGATTATTTTGAAGTTCGAGTACCAAAGTACAGATCACCTGCTGTAAGTTTGACTAGTATCTTTTAAGTGCAATCAGCTAATTATCCAATATTCAGTGTACCGAATTCTTCAAGCTTTTGGATGATCAGATAGCAAGTGACAAGGCAAAGAGGCAAAGAACTGGAAATAGCAGCATCCAGTTTCTTCCTCGTATACAAAGAAAATGTTCTCTGCCTGTTCCTGACTTCATAAAGAAAGAAAATATAACTGAAGAGGGTATCGCTTGGGCTTTTGGTTTTGAAATGGAGTTAGATGAAGGCAACTTGCTATTTTAAAAAAAAACTTGTAAAATAAATTAAACAAAAAAAAATAAAGAAACACGGTGTTCGGATTTTTAAATTTTAATTTTTTTTTTACTTGTACTTCTTTTACTTTTACTTTATTTTTTTATTTTATTTTTTTATTTTATTTTTTTTATTTTATTTTTTTTATTTTATTTTATTTTTTTACAAACCAATGGTTTTCCTTGGGAGAGGTAAAAAAACAACATGATTATTAGGATAACCTTGCTTCATAGCAACACAAGTTAAGATACGCGATACTGGAAGAATACAGTCTGAACCAGCTGGTCGAAAAGAGTTGTGGTAGTATGCGGCACCAAGACATTCAAATCCTTGAAAGGGATGAAGAGGAGCGTTGTACCAACGTACAAAAGCAAAGAGGTGTTCATCAAAAGCATTTGGTGCAAAGACCCGACCGTTTGGAATAATACTTTTCTTCATTTGAAGCTGATGGCTAAAATAGTATTGAACTTTGTCGTATTTACCTTAATAATTTTCTTAATGTCGTGTGAGATCACTCAAAAGATTCTTAAACTAATAATTTGACTGTATATCATATATAGCCCAAAGTGCTATATACGATAAACAGTCCACACAATTTATACCGTACTACCTCGGACCCTAAATCATATGTGGAATAGGCGTGTTATTTCTCTCGATTAATAAAAGTAATAAAATAAGTCGAAAATCGATGAGCCTCTTGAACCTCTTTATTGAGTAAGGACGAGAGAGAGAGCCCATTCAATACAAACTACGTCTTAGAATATAATAATGTGATTTAGGGTCCGAGGTAGTACGGTATAAATTGTGTGGGCTGTTTATCGTATATAGCACTTTGGGCTATATATGATATACAGTCAAATTATTAGTTGAAGAATCTTTTGAGTGATCTCACACGACATTAAGAAAATTATTAAGGTAAATACGACATCATATTATTATATTCTAAGACGTAGTTTGTATTGAATGGGCTCTCTCTCTCGTCCTTACTCAATAAAGAGGTTCAAGAGGCTCATCGATTTTCGACTTATTTTATTACTTTTATTAATCGAGAGAAATAACACGCCTATTCCACAGCTTGACTGGTAAATACATTACCATCTCTATCTTTGAATCCATTCCAAAGTTGACCATCATAGATATCATACATGGTGTTGTTATGACGAGTACGATAGCGCCATGCTTCAATTGCTGATTCAAAGCCTGGTCGTGAGAACATCACAGTCAAAGCATACTTGATGGAGTTGAATGCAGAGACCTTGTTGGCGTACATTTTGCTTGCACGAATCGTAACAAGCTTGAAGAGTGGGG
Organism: Rhizopus delemar RA 99-880; assembly: GCF_000149305.1. Lineage (NCBI taxonomy): Eukaryota > Fungi > Mucoromycota > Mucoromycetes > Mucorales > Rhizopodaceae > Rhizopus > Rhizopus delemar. The sequence goes on from NW_027137828.1 coordinate 1,184,913, forward strand.
CATTACATGTGATACGAAATTCAGAAAAGGTGCATTTCGAATCACAGTGTACTTCTTCAGGCTGGTACAGGGTATGACATTCGGGACAGACAACAAGGCGAAACATGCCCTTGTAAGTATAATCAATTCCAACAGCGTTACGTATGGTATCCAATTTTGCGGGAAAAATTGGTTGATGGTTTAAGAGAAGTGCAAGATCATTGGCAAATTTCATTACTATTTCAGCAGCATATTCCGATATGAAAAATAACTGGAAATAGGTCAAGAAGACAGTAATAAAAGCAACAACATCATTTTGGAATCCCTTGATTTCAACTAAAAAATTAACGATGTAAGTAATCTATTTTCTATAATAGTAATCTACTTTTAGGAAATAATTACCTTGAGGCATTTCAAATTCAACAATATCCATACTATCAGATACATTCACTTCATCATTTTCCATCACTTCCCAATTTGAAACGTCTTCTGCACCATCATCATCAGAATCGCTTTTATTTGCTTCAATCATCTCATTATTGGCATCAATTTCTTGGACCTTTTCTGATTCATCTATGCATATTTAACGCGTCAGTAAAAATATTATCTAAATGTAAGTGAACTACCTTTAGCAGCTTCCTTTTTTTTATGGCGAGCAAGGGTTCATCGAGCAACCAATTGGTACTTGCCAATTTTCCCTTCAGAACATTGGCTACAGTAGCATTTAAATTTGTATTGGGTTGAAGAATTCATTGTAAATATAATAAAAGATTATTTTATAAGCTTGATCCATTATTTTACGCGTTTATATATGATTTCAAAAACAATAGCCAAGGAGAATTGATATTCAGTTGAAAATCTAAAAATAAAGCAAAGCATTATGATTGGTGTAGCCAAAATACTTACATCATACCAACAATCGCTGGATAGTAGATTTGGTTGCAGATAAAGTAAGTTTGCCGTTTATATTGTGGGCTTTGAATCTTTTTTTAGATTTCTGTGTGATGCTTTTCACCTTCGCCATATTTGGTCCACTTTTATTTTTTAATGAAAAAAAAAATTCAAAGTACTTTTTTTTTTAACCCAAATTTAAAACGCTGCGTTTTTCATTCAAGTTAAAACAGTACAATGAATAGAAATTCCTTTTGTAATGTCAATGCTGGGAATGTAATTTTTTTTTTTTTTTTTTTTTGCTCACTTGTCACTAAAATTAATCGCCTTTTTTATTTAATAAAGTCTTTTTTTGGTAAAATACGACATGAGAGCTGAAAAATGCTTAAAAAGAGAACGCCACGACTCAATCACTTGAATTTCCGAGCTTATACGCCAATAGAAATGCTTTTTGGGTCTTTGTTGAATTTAAGAAACCTTGCACTGAAGTTGAAAAAGGATGGTCTTCCCAATTTGTAATCTTGTATGGCATCATGTAGCACAAAAGAAAAATGTTTATTTTTTTAAAAATACAATGTCTTTTTATTCAACAAACGTATTATATACTTTTGTTTATTTTTATAGATTTAAAATATATTTTTTTCAAGCTTTCTTCTGATATAAAAATCAGGCTTCTAACATTGAAATCCACGTTCTCATTCCTTTAATAGAATTACCACTATTAAAAAAGATCACCTTTATCAATTTGGATAACCAGGTTTGGGTGCAGTGGCATTTATAACAAACTATTATTTGTTAATACTCTCTCAAGCACAACAAATCTGTCGTGTCAAAGGTTAGAAGATTCAAGCCTACTGTACTAAGCGGGTCTCAAAAGCACTGCAGGGATCGGAGATCAAAGGCGGGTCCTAGTCTCAAAATTAATTCATGCAAGCAGTGACTATCAGTTAATATATTATTGCAACTTTATCAATATTAATAAAAGTATCTTTCTTTTGCAACTCCTATTTTTTAGTTGTTTTCCAAAAGGCACAAATAGTTGTTGGCTGACAATTGGTAGCATCTGTTTGCTTATTTGTAATGTCTGAACAACCAGAAAGAAAAGGATGGCCTGCTATGTACATGGATGCTAGTTCTAGTGTTGATAAAGATGCTTCTATTGGAGAAGGTACTGGTAATAATGGTCAAAGTGTTACTTTGGATAATGAAGTTGTCAAAAAATTGTTGTCTGCTCTGTCTGATGGAGCTTTTGCTTCGCATAGGATAAAGGTGCGGGAGCCTGATTTGTTTTATGGAGAGCGTTCGTCTTTAGCGGTTACTACTTGGCTGGATTGCCTTAAAACTTACTTTGAATTGACAAAATTGAATAATTCGGAAAAGATGTTGTATACTGTTACTCTACTTCGTGGTGATGCTCAATTATGGTGGTCACGTACTAAGACCTCACCAATGTCTCCTAAGCATTGGGATGCTTTCTGTATTGCTTTTGCTCGTGAATTCAAGCCTTTGAATAGTGAATTGGCTGCTCGTGATAAGTTAGCTGCGCTTTATCAACATGGGTCTGTGTCAAGGTATATCACAGAATCTCGTTCAATTCAGCTTCAATTGGATGACCTTTCAAAAGGGGATGCACAAGATAAATTTGTACGTGGCCTTAAAAAGAATATTCGTGTTGTTGTTCGTGCTCGTTTTCCTTCATCTTTAGAAACTGCGGAATCTATGGCCTTGGCTATTGAAAGTGCTGCGGGTGAAATGATGATGCCTTACAACCAAGAACAGATGGCGACGGGAAATAGGAATGTCATGCAATCAACAATTCCTGTTCACTCTGACTCTTATCAAGATGATCCCATGGACCTAGATACTATTCGACAAGCACTAAATGCTATGGCTTATTCACGATCCAATAGAAGAACGCGCTCTTCATACCAACAAGGTCGTCAACAAGTACGTTGCTTTGGGTGTCAAGGCTATGGTCATATTAAATCTGAGTGTCCTACATGGCGTAAGAATGGTTTGGATAATCGACGTGGGGGCCGTTTCACAAGCAATAACAAGAATGGGCATTTGAACTCTGTGGTACCTGTAAAGAACCAATCAAGTCAAGCACCTCTCTCTCATGCTTCTGCTAACCTTGACTGTGATATGGATAGTAACAACTTAGCTAAGGACCAATCATATATTTTAAACATTGAAAGTAAAGAAACTGACCTTCCCTTGTACGAGTTTGGTATTAATGTGGGTAATGTAGTACACGCAATCAAGGCTCTGTTGGACACTGGTGCAAGTGCCAACTATATCTCGCCTCATCTGGTTAATGATAATATGAAGGTCATTTCATTACGACAAGCTCGTCAAGTCGAAACTGCTGGAGGTCATATCATCGATATTAAACATAAGGTTGAATTTTCTCTTGTTGCTCAAGGTCTAGTGTCGTATTTATCTTAATAATTTTCTTAATGTCGTGTGAGATCACTCAAAAGATTCTTCAACTAATAATTTGACTGTATATCATATATAGCCCAAAGTGCTATATACGATAAACAGCCCACACAATTTATACCGTACTACCTCGGACCCTAAATCACATTATTATATTCTAAGACGTAGTTTGTATTGAATGGGCTCGCTCTCTCGTCCTTACTCAATAAAGAGGTTCAAGAGACTCATCGATTTTTCGACTTATTTTATTACTTTTATTAATCGAGAGAAATAACACGCCTATTCCACATTTTTTTCGATGAATTCTGACGTCGAACCTAACCCACAACCGCCGCCAGCACGCTCATCTCCAGATGAAGTTGCCACCTCGTTGGACAAGATATCCATCTCATCCAGCGATAATATGATCCATCCAACAATCGAAGAAGACACTCCCATGACCGAAGCGTCTTCATCCAACAACAACGCTGAAACCCTCTCACCTGAGGATTTTATTAATAAACTTCGTAGTCAAAAAGCTGCCATGTTGAAAATTATTGACAGCATTAATGACCAAAATATTCAATTCGTAATGCAAAACAATTTCGAAGGATTGGAGTCCAATGATAAAAAGTTGGCCTTCGCTACAAAGTCCTTAGAACGTTTTGATAAGTTAATAGCTGATCAAGTGAATATTATTTCCCTTAATAGTGCGATGAAAGAGACTCCTGTCTCACGTCACATTAATAATAAGTACAGTAGGTCAAAAAACTGCTGCAAGGAATCCATTTTTCTTGGTTTTTGTAGCGCACATCCTGTTACAATGGCACAAACTGCCTCTGTTTCCACATAGTAAATCTTCTACATGTCTTGAAAAATCCGAAAGAGTTTAAGCCCTATTGGATAAGTATTGAAGTAAGTATGAGATGCGCAATTTGAAAATTTGGAAAAACGAAAATTTGAACGGAATGAATTTATTTATTAATATTTAGTTGAACCTCCTTTTCTATTAATAATCTCTTGAGTTCTTCTCAAAATGTTATCTACATGCCTTTGGCAAAGTTATTTATCGAAGTCAATTCATATTTCATCAACTCGTTCCCAAAGCACATCTGTGTTCTTTGCTCTACGTTCGTAATAATTGAGCTACAACTTCAATGGATGCCATACGTGCTCGATTGAATTTAAGTCCGGGCTCTGAGCTGGCCAATCGTTAATATAGCTCTCTTGGTTACTACATAACTAGGCCATTGTAAATTATGCCTTGTGCTTTGGGTCATTGTCATGCTAAAATTAAATGTTGGACCAGTCGAAATTGTAGTACTTCATAGTACCACAAAGCGTAGTGTTCAAAATATGCTGGTAAACACCCGAGTACAACTTTCCATCGTAAATTCAGCAAGCATATCCTGGTCCTTCAGAGGTTATACAACACCAGGTCATCAATTTGCTAGCTTCATGCTGAATTACAAAATCCAGGTCATGATGTTGAAAAAGGTCACTTGGCCTTTTCCGATAGTGATTATCACCATCAAAGCCCTATACGTTGATCTTGGTTTCATTAAAGTAAACGATTTGTTGTCAGTCAACCATTGCCCAATCCTGATGCTCCTTGTTCCATTTCAACTGATGCTACGTATGCACTTTTGTCTGAAATGGCTCCTTTTTTTCTATCAGAAAATGGAACTCCATTGATTTCAGTACGTTAATTTCTGACTGGTATGAGATATCGTAGCCAAATCCAACAGGCTCCCGGTATACCTCTTTGGAAGTCTTTAAAACCCGTTCAATGACTTTTCTTTTGATTAACCGCTTCGTCACTTTGGAGACTACTGCAGGTCTATCACCTGTGCTCACTGTCCTACTTGAAAACAACGTTATAAAGTATCTACTAACAGTTGATTCATGTAATCCAGTCTCCTTAGCAATATCATATTTTGATGTGGATCCGGTTAATGTCTGTTTGAGATCGTTTACTTTCTCCTCTGACAGTGATTTATGCATGCAATTGACGAGAGGCTAAAAACGAGAAATAATTTAAACAAGGGAATATAAAATTTAAAATAAAGAAATTGTAAGCACTCTTAAATACAGATAACATTCTAATCACGTCAAAAGTGAGAAAAACTGTGATGGCAACCGGTTGGGTTGTATTAAAATTCATTATTTCAAACATACAGTGGCTACCAAAACCGTTCGCACAAAACGTATTTTTTCCTTTCTGAATCTTTTGTGACCTATTGCGCATAAAAGATACCATATCTAATACATATTTCCTAAGAGTACAAACTCTTGGCTTTCTGATGAAGTATAAAATGTCACCCTATGCGCACCCTAACTCGTACTACGGAGAATCAAAACTCAAAGGCACATTCGAACGGTTTTGGGGCCACATATTTTAAAAGCGAAATGAATTAAAATAAGTTTATTTAATATCCAATATACAAGCCATCAGCCTCAATAACTGCACTACATCGATCGGGCATACTTTTAATAAACCTTTGGCATTCTTCAGCCGTGATTTGGTACCAAGTGTGTCCTATACGATCCCATAGCTCATGTATACCACATGGAGGGCAGTCATAATTTTTAAACAGCCGTCTTTTAAGTAATTGCCACATGTTTTCAATTGGGTTCAAGTCTGGTGATTGTGGTGGCCATTTCATTACATAAAACTCTTGCTCATTTAGCCATTTTGATACGACTTTAGCTGTATGTTTGGGGTCGTTGTCCTGCATAAAGATAAATTTACTCGTAGATTTTCCACTTTCTTCCATATACCAGGCCAAAGGCTTCATCAAGTCATCTTGTAAAACCTCCAAATAAACGTCCTTTGTCATGTTCTTGCCCACATCCACAATATAGCCTGGACCGTACCAGCTAATGCAGCTCCATACCATTATAGAGCCTCCTCCATGCTTCACTGTCTCACAAACCTGGTGCTTTTTTAACGGTTGGCCTGGCACTTTCCATGCATAAGACTTCCCGTCGGACCCAAAACGATTGACTTTGGTTTCGTCAGACCATATGACGTTCATCCAATCGTTTAATGTCCAGTCAATGTGCTGACGAGCCCATTGGAGCCTCTTCTTTCTATTTCTTTCATTAATTAAAGGTTTCTTTGGCCTGACAAATGAGACCAAACCAGCATCTCTTAACGCTCTACGTACAGTATTTACAGAAACTGACTTGCCCAAGTTCTGCTCTAACGACTGCTGTGCTTGTACAGCATTTTCGAGACCATCTACTGTTACAGCACGAACGAGATGCTGCTGTTCCCGCTTAGTGAGCGCTTTTGGCCTACCACCTTTGTCAATTCGAGCAGGCAAGCCTAACTCCAAACGAATTTTATGAACAGTAGAGGATGATACTTTGACTAACTTTGCAATTTTATGATAAGAAAAACCTTGACGAAGGTAAAACTCGATAGTGTTCTTGCGATCTTCTGTTAATGGTTGCATGTTGGGTAATTACTTGGTAGATGTCGAGATGTCGAAATGAGAATGTGCGAATGACAAAGAAAAAAAGGCAAAAAAATAATGCGCAGTGGTGAATTAGTAAGCAGCGAAAGTTCTGGAAGAATTGGAGGGTGCAGTGACTGCGTTTATCGCAATCGAAGAATTCCTCAAGCGTGGCCCCAAAACCGTTCGAATGTGCCTTTGAGTTTTGATTCTCCGTAGTACGAGTTAGGGTGCGCATAGGGTGACATTTTATACTTCATCAGAAAGCCAAGAGTTTGTACTCTTAGGAAATATGTATTAGATATGGTATCTTTTATGCGCAATAGGTCACAAAAGATTCAGAAAGGAAAAAATACGTTTTGTGCGAACGGTTTTGGTAGCCACTGTATGTAAACAAGTAAAAAATACCGGATGTTTAAAATACTACCTTTAGCAGTATCAGATTCCACCAATAAACATTGCCCATATCCGATAATCGACGAATAAACGCACTTTCTATTGAGGTACAAACAGTCAAAGTTTGAGATAGTTTGGTGCAGTATCCATGGACAAGCAGCTGTAAAACATGAATTTTGCAATTCCTTGCAGCAGTTTTTTGACCTACTGTATATTCCCAGCAAAGAACTTCCCAAGTTTAATGTCAACCCAACTGCAAGTGCGATGTATCAACTCACTCAGCATTCGGGTAACAAAAATAATAACAATGCCACTAATGAGCCATCTTTAGAAATGTTCCTGAGAGAGTTCGAAAGAGCTTTCAGGGATCATAATGTCTCAATTCAAGATCATTGGTTATCAAACTTGGAAATCTGCTTTGAATCTTGCGACAATAATCTCCACTTCGATTGGTTTTGCCGCTATGTCAAAAAGCCTGTTGTTGAATTAAAAAGAAAAGTTACCTGGGATGATGCTAAGGCCCTTTTACAAGAAAAGTTTGACCTTGCCTCTCAAACCACACCTCAAGCATGGATGAAGCTACTCCTTAACTTCAAGCAAAGGCCTGATCAATCCTTCGCTGATGCTTTACATCACTTTCGTCTTTTTTCAATTGGTGCTAAGGTTTCATCCACTGAAGGCAATCTCCTCAATTCTCTTTTTGTATCAAGACTCTACACAACAAAGTTTCAAGATACTGTTATGGCTATAATTACTAACCATACAAAAAATTTACCTTCGACTGAGCCCGCACATCCAGGTCTTAGTATTCATGCTCCTTGTAATGCTCCCTCGCCATTAAATATGTCTTGGGACAACTTTGAAGCTATTTTAATGAAAAATATGGCCAATCTAGAAAGCTCTCTTCTGTATATCCAAAAGGAGATGCAGAGGGAACAAGTAAAGAAGCCAACTAATGATGATAGTGAAAATTATAAAAAAAGAAAATTAGCAGCTTTCTCACCACCCATCAATGAAAGAATTACTACTGTCAAGACTCTTCCTACCAGCAGTAACAACAACCACAGCAATAACAACAACAGAAAGCACACTGACTTTTATGAAAAAATTGCTGATCTCAAGCGTCGTGGTATCTGTACTTTTTGTGAATCTGCCAAATACACCACTGCTCATGCTGAAAATTGTGCTCAACGCAAACGCTATGATCAACGTAAATCGAACAATCAGCACAACAATAAACCTGTAAGTAGTAACTCTTTAAATAATACAGACAAAGCTATTGCTAGTCTTGAGTTAACGCTCGAGCCTAACACTGCCTGTCAAAACCTTAATAAGAGCGAGACTAATAATCTTCACTCTTCTACTATTTCTAGTCAAAATAATAATACACTACCTCAAAAAATTGTTCATTTTGAACCGCCTTTTACACATTTCATACTGAATCTGCTTCGCATAATCTCCAATCAGCACTCAGCACAAACCATTATGAAGCACTGTTTCTCAGCTATTTACTACACCGTAAGCATATCACGTGCTATGCGTAAAGGCTGGAAAATATCCAATCAAAAACCAAAATCAAAATGAACAATTTTTTGGGTTTTTGTCGGCATTTTTTATTTTATTAGCTAATAATTAATCTCGCCGCCCTTTTCTTTCAGAACAAGTTGTAATCTTCGCGGCGTGCTGCATACTAACTGCTCGCAGTATTCCTTTGTAATTTCATTGTACCAAATATCTGCAACCCGTTCAAATAGTTCTTTCATACTTAAGGGTGCAGTTTCATAAGCATACAGCCGGACTTTTAAGTAATCCCATAAGTTTTCTATAGGATTCAAGTCAGGTGAATATACTGGCCAATTCAGTAGCTGTACCTTAGTATCTACGAACCATTTTTGTGTTAATCTAGATGTATGCTTTGGATCGTTATCATGTTGAAATATAATGTCATCATTTAACATATCGTATTCTTCTAATGAAGGGAGCATATCCTCCGTCATAATCTTGCAATACAGCTCTGAATCTAAGTCTCCGAGCACTTGAACGATATATCCAACTCCGTTTGCTGTCAAACAGCTCCAAATTAGTGTACTATCACCTCTATGCTTATAAGTTTGGTTGGAGTTGTGATCCTGCAGAGGCCTTCCTTCTTGTACTCAAGTCTATTGTTTACCATCTGAACCAAAGCGATTGATTTTTGTTTCGTCGCTAAAGACTACTCCTTTCCAGGCTTCCTCTGTCCAATCCTTATACTGCTTGGCAAACTGAAGGCGTGCCTTTTTGGCAGAACGCGTTAAAGGAAGAGCTGTTGGTTTTCGTCGAGATTTAAATTTGGAGCTTTTAAGAAGGTTTCGCACGGTCTGGCTGCAAATATCCGAACCTAAGCCACTTAAGTCTCTGGCAGCGTGCTCTCCGGTCTTGTACACACCAGGATTGAACCTGCGCAATACAAGGCGCGCGTCGTATATGTTAAGTTTCTTGGGTTGACCTGCTTGCAATACGGAGTGATGGTCTACTTCTTTCGCAATGTTCGAAATAGACCCTTTAGAAACATGTAACTCGTTGCTGATAGCATCGTACGACTTTCCTCTTCTTAAAACAGAAATAATTGCATTTCGTTGGGTTTCTGAAATTTCGCAATTTACCATTACTTGAAATGTCGAGATGGAGCAATGAGAGATTACAATGGGAAAACAAAAAAACCCAAAATCGACCAGGGCTGCCTTGGAATAGCAGAAGTAGTCACGGGTAAAAATTATGATAGCAGTCACGAGTTAGTCCTATGTTATTTGGGAATATAGGCGTAAATTTAGTTCATATTCAAAAAAACCCAAAAAATTGTTCATTTTGATTTTGGTTTTTGATTGGATATTTTCCAGCCTTTACGCATAGCACGTGATATGCTTACGGTGTAGTAAATAGCTGAGAAACAGTGCTTCATAATGGTTTGTGCTGAGTGCTGATTGGAGATTATGCGAAGCAGATTCAGTACGAAATGTGTAAAAGGCGGTTCAAAATGAACAATTTTTTGAGGTAGTGTATCAGCTCTGGTTCTCCCTCTTGCGACTCTTCTTCTGAAGACGAATACGATAGAATTTATAAAGAATTTGACAGATCTTTGATCTCGCCCTATTTATTTGACCATTTTGACTTTGAGACCATTAATGACGTTAATATTTTTGCTCTGCGTAATAATCATGTTGGAGACATTGACAATCCATTTAATTCTGACAGTGTGTCTTTTTCACCTGTTACCCCAATAACTCTTAACGGTGTTAACGCTTACGGTATCATTGATACAGGTGCTAATATCTCTGTTATGAACAAAAAATTCGCTAATGATAATAATATTGAGTTCAACCCTGTTCCCGGTAATCTCATCCTTGCTAATGGTTCGACGATTCCGCGAATGCAAACAACTCATTTCGTCAATGTCGAGTACGATAATGTTGATCAAGTAATTCCGCATAGATTTGATGTCATTGATAATAGTATTCTTTCTTATGAAAATAAGATTTTAATTGGTATAGATCTTCTACCAAAGCTCTCTATCCACTTAATGAATGTAGCCATTAAACACAAGAGTACTGAAAAGGAAATTGATGATTCTATCGTCGACAAAGCCTATGAGCCTAACATCTCTCGCGCTGGTACTGACAAAGAACAAAAAACGTTTGATCTGGCTATTAAATCTTATGTCGAAGCTAACAAAAAACTAAATAAGAACACGTTATGTAACATAGAGGACGCAGTTTTGCATTTACCTACTCCTGAAAACTATGTTGCTAATGTAAAACAATATCCCATTCCTTATTCGGTTCAACCTAAAGTGATGGAAATAATTAATAGTTGGCTCGATGACGGTATCATTGTCCCCGCAAAACCTTCTGCATGGAATTTACCAATGACCGTAACGTTTAAGAAAAACCTTGATGGCACTAAGACAGATAAAATTAGATTAGTTTTAGATCCTCGTATGTTAAATAAGGTTTTACCTGTGGATAATCATCAACTTCCACTAATTAATGACATTTTTAACTCAATGACTGATGCAGTTGTCTTTTCTACACTGGACCTTAAATCAGCGTTCAATCAGTTCCCTGTTTTTGGCCCTGATCAACACAAGACTACATTTACTGCTCCTAATAATTTACAATACATGTACCGAGGTGCTCCTTTTGGCATTTCTACAATCAGTCAATTATTTTCTCGTATAATGTTAAATTTGTTTAAGGACTTGCCTTATGTGAAGTGTTTTGTGGACGATATCTGTGTTTTCAGCTCTTCCATACATGCGCATTTCCTTCATGTAAAGAAAGTTTTACAAATCCTCACAAATGCAAATTTAAGAGTTAATTTTGAAAAAACTTACCTCGCAAAATCAGCAGTTTATCTTTTGGGTTATTGTATCTCCGCTGAAGGAAAGAAAATTGATACCCGTAAACTTTCGAACATTCATGAATGGCCGAGACCGACCACTCAGAAGCAAGTTCAAAGCTTCTTAGGATTTGTAAATTATTTTAGACAGCATACACCTAATGCTTCATTTTTAATGGCTCCTCTGGATGCTTTACGTTCTCATGATGAGAAAATTAATGGTCCCTTTATTTGGACTTCTACACACCAGATGCATTTTGACAGCATAAAACGTATCTTATCCTCCGAATTGATTTTATCACATCCGGATATGTCACATCCTTTTTGCATAGCCACTGATTCTTCAGATTTTGGCACTGGTTGTTGTTTATATCAAGAGTTTGAAGTGACTCAATCTAATGGCGAAACATCTAAAATCAAAAGATATATTGGTTTTATGTCTCATTCTCTATCAAGAAGTGAAAAACGTTACAGTGTCACAATGCGTGAATTGCTTGGTGTAGTTTATGCCTTAACCCAATTTCACAAATTTATATGGGGCACACGATTTACGTTATACACTGACCATAAAGCTTTATGCTATATTCATTCCCAAAAGAATGCCAATAGTATGCTTATTAAATGGCTTGACGTTATTCTTGACTATAATTTCAATGTGGTTCATGTTCGAGGATTAGATAATATCCTTCCCGATAAACTCTCTAGGTTATACCCGCCAAAGGAGCCGGTTGAACATGAACAAGATCTTAATGAAGGAAAAAGAATTGCTTCCTTTCGTGGTAATTACGCTACTTCCAATAATATTAATAATAAGAAAAGACATAGAGCTCATGTCAAACATAACGTTTCTATTAACGTTGTTTTAGTGGACCACAAGCCCACGACTTCAGATGCACTACCGTACGTCTACCCAGCCACACATAGTGACGACACTGTTAATTACAACAGGAATTTAGACATTTCTAGTAATTTCCATTCTTTTAACAAAAAATCTAATGACTCTAATGAGTATAATGACTTTAATCGGCTTCACGACAAAAACATCTTTTATGTTCAGTCTGCTCATTCAGTTTTCAAGGACTATTTCGTGCCCCCAGATTCTGAACATCGTGAGTTAATGACAGATGCCCACAACAAAGTTGGTCATTACGGTGCAGAGCAAATGGTTAAACGTCTTCACAATGAGGGTATTCATTGGCCAAATTTAATATCTGACTGTGTGAAGTTTGTCAGACAATGTAATGAATGCATGAAACATAATATCGAGAAAAAGGGATATCACCCTCTGCGTAGTATATACAGTTATTATCCTGGTGATCATTACGCTATCGACTTAGGTGGTCCTATGCATACCACCTCAATATCTAATAATAACTATTTTATGGTTATCATTGACGTTTGTACACGGTTCTGTATACTTCGTGCCCTGCCCGACAAAAAAGCAGATACAATTTTACGTGCACTGATCGATGTCTTTTGCATAATGGGGTTTCCTACAAAACTTCAAAGTGATAATGGGACTGAATTTAAGAATTCCCTCTCTAAAGATTTAGCTAACGCTATGGGTTATGATCATCGATTTATCACTCCTTTGCATCCTTCTGCTAATGGTTTAAGTGAACGCTTTGTTCAAACTGTTAAAAAATTACTCGCTAAATCTACGAATGGTGTTGGCAATGACTGGGATGTATTCCTTCCTTCCATTCAACTTGCAATGAATAACCGTATATCTAAACGCTTAAATTCTACACCTTTTTCTCTCATGTTTGCACGCAAAATGATTGAACCTTATGGCTTTAGATCTGATAAAGACAAGCTTAAGGAAGTCAAGGGTAAACCACCTATGTCGCATGAAGAATTAATGAAACGTATCGACTATATGACTGATATTGTTTTCCCTGCTATTGCTGCTAAAACGAAAGCTCAAGTTGAACTTGAACAAGCTAAATTTAACGATTCGCACCGATTAGCTGATTATGCACCTGGCTCTCATGTCATGGTTCGTATTCCAACTAAATCCGGTCAACTCGCTCCAGCTTATGAAGGGCCATTTACAGTTGTGCGTAAGAATCAAGGTAATGCCTATATCTTACGTGATGAAACTGGTGTCCTGATGCCTCGTTCTTATACCACTACTGAGCTGAAATTAATTTCCAATGAAGAGATTATTGAACTTGATGATGAAGGCAATGAAATTCAAAGCTATGAAATTGAAGCAGTTCTTAATCACCGAGGTCCTTGTCGTGTTTGGTCATTAATGATGTCTTTATTTATTATTTTATTATTGATCTCAGTCCAGCCTACGTCAGACTATACAATTAATAGTCAGACGATATAATCCAGGGTTCATTCTAAATTATTAGTTCCTCTCCTTTTTCTTACTTAATAAATAGTAGTTGTTAGCTATTGACTTCTTACTGTTTTTACATTATAAGTACCAAATATCATATTTTTTTCAATAAGCCACTCCAACTGCTACTACCTTTATAACATGGCCGTCATCACCCGCAACAACCGCCCCACTCGCACATCTCGTGCTTCCATCTCTTCTGTTTCCTCTTTGTCCTCTGTTGTTTCTGAGGTTGCTTCCTCTTGTCCTGCTTCCCCTGTGGCCCCTGGCCTGGACAACTTTTCTGACCGTCCTGGGTCGCCTTCCTACGTGGAAATGGTCACTGGTTCCCGTTCTCGTTCGCCTTCTCCTGCTGACTCAGTCAGTGGTGCTATAGGAGAGAGACTTAACTCTCTTTCCATAAAGAAGGACGAATCGTCCTTAGTACGTGGTGACGCAATTAGTCTGTCCACTGCTGAAGATGACGTTGTGATGGAGGATGCACCTCTGAACAACGCTCGCCACGCCATTAGTGGTGAGAAAAAGAACGCCTCGCGTTCTTCTAAGTCTGTTTCGAAAAGTAAGAGCAGCATCCCTGAGAAGTTAAAACGCTTTAATCGTAAGTACGATGAGACAGCTGACTTGCTCGACAAGTTAGTTGAGAAGCGTGATCTTGAAGAAGATGAGTCAAAAAGAAAGGCTCTTAAGATCCAAATACGCGAGTATAGGGAAGATTTGGATTATTACGAGGAGCGTATTACCAAGCTTGAGGTTAGCGCTAATGAAATTAGCCAAAAGATAAATGAGGTTGGGAACAATACCAACAATACTCGTGAGTCTGAGCCTACTGTCCCCATCAAGGTCATACCTCCCTTTCGCCTGTTGGTCAGTGCTGCTTACAATCCTAAGTATTACTCTTCCAGCAAGGTCAGTCCTGATGATGTGAAGAATGACAATGCCTTTAAGACAGTAAAGGACTTCATCAGGAAGTTTGAGGCCATCGTGAAACATTATGGTGTCAACATTGACAAGAACTGGCTAGGATATCTCCAGTTGTCCATTGAAAATGGCCAGGATGATAGGAGCATCAATTGGCTCCAACATAAGCTGACTGTCGCTGATTTTAAGAACAGCAATTGGGAAGGTGCCAAGACCGCTCTCATAGGCAAGTTTGGTGAGTCCTTCACCTACTTGCAGTATCGTCAAAAGCTGATGAGAATCAAGCAGCCCAACGGCGAGTACTTGAACATGTATGTGGACAGATACATAGATCTTTTGACCAAAGCCAAGTTTGCGGACAGTCCGCTGGCAGTGATGCACTTCCTGGGCACATTGCTTCCACCTGTCAAGGATTGTTTGGAAAGAAGACTGGCTGAAATACGCGCCAAGAAGAATGCTGATTTCATCTTGGAAGATGATACGTTGTCGAAAATCCAGACAATCATAGAAAACAACAAGATGCATTTCATAGAAGAATGCAAGAAGATCTTCCCTGGTTTGAAAAATCAGGAACGATCTCAGTTCAAGCCTGCCGACAAGAAGGCACCAAGGCAAATAGAAACGAAAAGAAAGTTTCATGGCGACGAGCAGAGGTACTTTCCCGAAAACAAGAATAGGGAAAGGAATTTCCATAAAAGGCCGGCACACAGCACGCCTAAATGTCGCTATTGTGGGGAGAAATATACCCCAGGTCACCTCGACAAATGTCGAGAAA
This sequence comes from Rhizopus delemar RA 99-880, assembly GCF_000149305.1. NCBI lineage: Eukaryota > Fungi > Mucoromycota > Mucoromycetes > Mucorales > Rhizopodaceae > Rhizopus > Rhizopus delemar. Next base: position 1,200,478 of record NW_027137828.1, read on the forward strand.
TGGAAAAACGTCGTGACCATTACTTGAATAAAGATACGGGTTTTAGAGCACGCAAAGATGCACCCAAAAACTACACTGGTAATTTTTCCCAAAGGCGTAGATCATTTGAAGAGAAAATTCATAATGCAAATGATTCACGTATAACGGTTCATAATATTGAGAAGGTTGAGAAACAGACCGCTACTGAACCAGAGATCATGCAAACACATCCTGCGGATGAGGTTATGAATGACCTCTTAAATGATGATGAAATCATCAGTCCGTTTCAAAAAGCGTTAAAACAAATTCGGGAGAAAAAGAAGCACAAGCAAGGTAATATTCGTTGCTATAGTTTAAAAACAAAAGAGGAGACACATCCTACTATGCTTCAAAGCCCTTACTCATTACACACTCCTTTCTTATTGAACAATCATAGATTAATAGCTCTCGTCGACACAGGCGCAGATGTTTCTTTCATAAGCAAAAATGTTGTTAATAAATTGAAACTGCGTATTATTCCAGTTCATGGTTCATTACTGTTAGCAGATAAAGAAAAAACTGTTAAACGATTGGGTGTGACCGATAAATTAAATGTCGGATACAAAGGGCAAACTGTAGCTCATGAATTTGAGGTGTTAAATATGCATGATAAAGTAGACGCTATTTTCGGGAGGGATATTTTACCAAGTTTAGGAATTCACCTTGTTGGTGTTGCCACTAATTGGGATGATAACAAAGTCAAATTTGATGATTCTATTGAAGACTCAGAATACATTCCAAATGTTTCCAATGCTGGCACACCAGATGAACATGAAGCTTTACTAAAAGCACTGCAATCTCACATTGATAAAAATCAGCAGATTGATGTTCATTCCTTATGTAATCTACCAGAAGCAGTAGTGAAGTTAGACACCTCTCATGGAAAACATGCACATGTCCGGCAGTATCCTATTGCAAATAAGATGATGCCAATCTTTGATGAGGCTGTAAAAACATGGCTCGAGAACGGTGTCATTGTACGTGCACCACCCTCACCATGGAACAGTCCAATCACATTTGCTCCAAAAAAGGATGCGAATGGTAATCCCACTGATTACAGACCATGTATTGATCCTCGTAAAATCAATGCTCTATTGGAATCTGATAACTATCCATTGCCGTTGATTGACGACATTTTTCATGATCTTGCGGGTTCTACAATTTTCACCTCACTCGATCTCAAAAGTGCATTCCATCGATTACCCATTCGTAAATCAGATCAGGTCAAAACCACTTTTACTCACAGAAACAAACAATACATGTTTCGTTCAGCACCATTTGGATTAAAACATGTCTCTAGCCATTTCATGCGCATCATGAACCTCATCCTAAGTGATCTATCCAATGTTCATGTATACGTGGATGATATTGTGATTGGCACTACAGGTGATTCCATGGAGAAGCATTACCAAGCTGTCAGTGCAGTCATTGATAGACTCACTCAACATAACATGATCCTCAATCCTCAGAAATGTCACTTTGGCAAAAGAAGTGTTCATCTGTTGGGTTTCTGCATTTCTGAAAAAGGGAAAAGCTTGGATCCACGTAAATTGACCAATATTGCTGACTGGCCCCGTCCCAAGACCGGCAGAGAAATGATGCAATGGCTGGGCACTGTCAATTACTTTCGTGCACACATCCCTTGTGCTGCCACACTCACCGCTCCTCTAGATGCGTTACGAAATGTTGCGTTCATAGATGATATCAATTGGACACGCGAACTGCAAGTTCACTTTCAAAGCATCAAAGATATATTATGTTCCAACGTTGTTTTGAGTCCATACGATCCTACCAAGTCTCTTTACGTTGCCACTGATGCATCTAACACTGGTGTTGGTGCAGTTCTGTTCCAGAAATTTGACGAAAAACAGTCGGATGGACTCACTGTTACCACCATCAAATACCTCGGCTTCATGGCACGCTCTTTATCCCAATCTGAACGAAATTATTCTGTCACTCGACGTGAACTCCTCGCTATTGTGTTTGCTTTGAAAAAGTTTCACAAATTTCTATATGGTCATCACTTTACCTTATATTCTGATCATCGAGCACTCACATACTTGTTCACGTCCGATGAACTCAACCCCATGATGGTGGGTTGGATGGACACATTATTGTCCTATGATTTTGACATCGTCCATATACCCGGTGTACAAAATGTTTTACCTGATGCTCTTTCACGTCTTTTTCCTCCTGAAAAAGAACTGGCAGGGAGTGATTCTAATAGCAGCACAGTAAAACACCAAAATCTTGCTTACAAACCAAATCTAAAAAAGGAACATGAATTAAAAATGAAAAAAGAGAACCGAAAAGTGTTCTATGTCCAAAGTCCTACCAAATTCAGTGACAAGGATTATATCACTCCACCATATGAGGATCGACAAGAGATTCTTGATGGAGTCCATAAATTCGGACATTTTGGAGCTGATCATATTGTAAAATCAATCCACAACCAAAACCTACATTGGCCAAATTTATTAGCCGATGCAGTAAACTATGTAAGCAAGTGCAATACCTGTCAAAAGTACAATATTGCTAAAAAGGGTTATAATCCTCATCGACCTGTCTACGCCTATGTTCCTGGGGATGCCTATGCTTTTGATTTAATTGGGCCTTTTCAATCCAGTAGCAACATGTATACATACGTGTTGATTCTAGTCGACATTTGCACCAGATTCTGCGTATTGAAACCCCTAGTAGACAAAAAGGCAAAAACCGTCGCAGGTGCCATGGTTGATACATTTTCCTTACTCGGCTATCCTAGACACTTTGTATGTAGCGATAACGGCTCTGAATTCAAAAATGAAATTTTAGAGAATCTGTTCAATGCAATGGGTATCGACAAAAGATACACTACTCCTTACCATCCCTCAGCAAATGGAGCTGCTGAACGTTACGTTCAATCTGCTAAAAAGATATTAGCAAAGTTCCTTGAAGGTGCCACCGAAGATTGGCATCATTACATTCCATCTGTACAGCTCATGATCAACAATAAGATCTCCACACGCTTGCAGACCACACCTTTTTCATTGATGTTTGCTCGCAACATAAATGACTTCATTGAATACAGGGATGATGCTGGTGAATTAAAAAAGAAGGAGTACATGCCGCACGATGAGTTGCTGAAAAGAATCGACTATATGTCGCAAGTTGTCTTCCCTGCTATACAGGATAGGACCGACCTTTACACCAAAAGGCAAAAGGAAAAAGCTGACAGCAAAAATCGTCAGTCCACATTCCCGGAAGGAAGTTACGTAATGGTGCGTGACAGAGAGCAGTACAATAGCCTCTCCCCGGTTTACAAAGGTCCATATCGTGTTGTACGCCAAGTACAAGGTGGTGCTTATATACTTCGTGATGTTGACGAAACGCTCATGTCTCGAAATTATTCTCCAGAAGAATTAAAGCTTATTTCACAGGATGAAATCATTCCAAAAGATGAATTGTACGAAATTGAGGCAATCATCAATCATAGAGGCGAACCTGGAAATAGAGAATACCTCGTACGCTGGAAAAACTATAGCAAAGACGATGACAGCTGGTTAACTGCTGAGGCATTCACTGATCCCGAGTCAATTAACATTTATTGGCACAAGCTGGGTAAATCCATAAATCAAAATGGTGAAGTAGTAAAAAAGAAAAATAATGAGGCTGAAAAGAATAAAAAGCAAAAATTGCCCTCAGACTACGCCCCTAGTAAATTATTGACTACGACAATTATGAATGAACAGTCAAAGTCTGGAACTATGTCGCACAATAGACAATCTCATAATACAAAAGAAAAAAAGAAAGCTCAACCCAAACGTAATGGCAATGCTTTATCCAGATATCCCAAACGAAGACTACAACAAAGTCAAGAAGGCTTTGATCGAAAAACAGATCATCATGAAAGCTCTGTAAAAAATGCTGTGACTGCAAATAGTAATCTTAGGCACAGCAAGCGCATAAAGAGAAATTAGGTCACACAAAAATTTATAACTGTTCAAACACTTCCTATTCAACTTCCAAACGTTGATACCAACTGGTAGGGGATGATGTCGTGTTTGGTCATTAATGATGTCTTTATTTATTATTTTATTATTGATCTCAGTCCAGCCTACGTCAGACTATACAATTAATAGTCAGACGATATAATCCAGGGTTCATTCTAAATTATTAGTTCCTCTCCTTTTTCTTACTTAATAAATAGTAGTTGTTAGCTATTGACTTCTTACTGTTTTTACATTATAAGTACCAAATATCATAGTCCTCCAAAAAACCGTGAGTACCTTGTACGTTGGAAAAACTACAGCAGTGAATGGGATGAATGGCTGACAGCTGATAAATTTAATGATCCAGACATTCTACGTAAATATTGGAAAAACATGGGACAAAAGTATGTTCCTCCTAAAACCGCTAAAATCACAAATTCTCCTTCTTCTTCTAAGGTACTAAAGACTAACCCATCTGGTACGATTAGCACTATGATGAAGTCTGTATCCCTAGATGATGACAATTCTAATTTGGCTGATGTCGCTGCACATTCAACCAATCCAAATTCTAAACGTTCATATCCTCACTCGATATCGCGCCAGTCTAAAAAAGCTCGTCGTGATAAACAACACAGACATTCCACTCCAAATGTGCCAGTTGCTGCTACTCGTACCAGCAAGAGATTGCGAAATTCCTCTTCATAAAAAAAAAAAAAAAAAAAAAAAAAAAGTGTTTTTCAAAACAAGTCACTTTTTTACCGTAATCTCACACTGGTAGGGGGCTATGTCGTATTTACCTTAATAATTTTCTTAATGTCGTGTGAGATCACTCAAAAGATTCTTCAACTAATAATTTGACTGTATATCATATATAGCCCAAAGTGCTATATACGATAAACAGCCCACACAATTTATACCGTACTACCTCGGACCCTAAATCACATTATTATATTCTAAGACGTAGTTTGTATTGAATGGGCTCGCTCTCTCGTCCTTACTCAATAAAGAGGTTCAAGAGACTCATCGATTTTTCGACTTATTTTATTACTTTTATTAATCGAGAGAAATAACACGCCTATTCCACATCTAGAGTATAAGGTGCAAGCTTACGTGTTTGAAATGAAGTTTGATGTCATTTTGGGTCAACAGTGGTTCCGTGATGCTCGTCCTATTCCTGATTGGGGAAATTGTACGTGGTTATTGCCTGCTCGTAGTGGAGTTGAGAAGGTGATTTTGTCTCCAATTCAAGTTGCTGCTTCGGTGCCTCAGGACTTGGTCTATCTGATTTCAAAGAAGCAAGTGCAACGCATCATTAAAAAGAACAAAACTGACGAAATTTATTTGGTGCACTTCTCCAATTCTGATCAAGATGAAAAGGAACAGTGCACCGCAAGGGTGACGTTGCAAAGGGAACTATTAAACGAGTTTAACGATGTCTTTAGAGATGATTTACCACCAGGGTTGCCTCCTGTCCGTATAGTGGAACATGTTATTGACACTGGTGATTCCAAGCCTATTAGTCGCCCTCCGTTCAAGATGAGTCCCAGGGAGCTTGATGAATTGCAAAAGCAGTTGAAGGAACTGTTGACACTGGGGCTGATACGTCCAAGCTCTTCTCCTTGGGGTGCACCGGTGCTCTTTGTTAGGAAGAAGGATGGAACCCTTCGTATGTGCATCGACTACCGTGCTGTCAACTCGTTGACTCGTCGTCTGAATACACCATTGCCAAGAATCGATGAGTGTTTGGAACGTCTAGGAGGATCCAAATATTTTTCAAGTATTGACTTAAAGAGTGGATACCATCAAGTACGTATCAAGGATGTGGACATTGCCAAGACTGCGTTCAATACAAGATATGGTTCATTCGAGTTCCTTGTACTGCCTTTTGGTTTGACAAACAGCCCACCTACTTTCCAGAAGATGATGAATGCTGTCCTTGAAGATTACCTGGACAAGTTTGTACTGGTCTACCTTGATGACATCTTGGTCTACAGCAAGTCTGAGGAGGAGCACTTGGAGCACTTGCGTTTGGTCTTACAGAAGCTTCGTGAAAACAAACTTTTTGCCAATCCAAAAAAATGTATTTTTAACCAAACAAGTGTTGAGTTCTTAGGTTATCGTGTATCAGCTAAAGGTATTTTGCCTTCTGAATCAAAGATTGTTGCTGTCAAAGACTGGCCACGGCCTACGAATGTTCAGGAAGTACAGTAGGTCAAAAAACTGCTGCAAGGAATTGCAAAATTCAGGTTTTACAGCTGGTTGTCCATGGGTACTGCACCAAACTATCTCAAACTTTGACTGTTTGTGCCACAATAGGAAGGGAATTTATTCGTTAATTTTCGGATGTGGGCAATGGTTATTGGTGGAATTTGATACTGCTAAAGGTAGTATTTTAAACATCCGGTATTTTTTACTTGTTTACATATGTTTGACATAATGAATTTTAATATGAACCAACCGGTTGCCATCACAATTTTTCTCTCTTTTGACGTGATTAGAATGCTATCTGTATTTAAGAGTGCTTACAATTCCTTTATTTTAAATTTTATATTCCCTTGTTTAAATTATTTCTCTTTTTTACCCTCTCGTCAATCGTATGCATAAATGACTGTCAAAGGAGAAAGTAAACGATCTCAAACAGACATTAACCGAATCCACATCAAAATATGATATTGCTAAGGAGGCTGGATTACATGAATCAACTGTTAGTAGATACTTTATAACGTTGTTTTCAAGTAGGACAGTGAGCACAGGTGGTGGACCTACAGTAGTCTCCAAAGTGACGAAGCGGTTAATCAAAAGAAAAGTCATTGAACGGGTTTTAAAGACTTCCAAAGAGGTATACCGGGAGCCTGTTGGATTTGGCTACGATATCTCATACCAGTCAGAAATTAACGTACTGAAATCAATGGAGTTCCATTTTCTGATAGAAAAAAAGGAGCCATTTCAGACAAAAGTGCATACGTAGCATCAGTTGAAATGGAACAAGGAGCATCAGGATTAGGCAATGAGTGACTGACAGCAAACAGTGTACTTTAATGAAACCAAGATCAACGTATAGGGCTTTGATGGTGATAATCACTATCGGAAAAGGCCAAGTGACCTTTTTCAACATCATGACCTGGATTTTGTAATCCAGCATGAAGCTAGCAAATTGATGTCCTGGTGTTGTATAACCTCTGAAGGACCAGGATATGCTTGCTAAATTCACGATGGAAAGTTGTACTCGGGTGTTTACTAGCATATTTTGAACACTACGCTTCGTGATAGTATGAAGTACTACAATTTCGACTGGTCCAACATTTACTTTTAGCATGACAATGACCCAAAACACAAGGCATAATTTACAATGGCCTAGTTCTGTAGTAACCAAGAGAGCTACATTAACGATTGGCCAGCTCAGAGCCCGGACTTAAATTCAATCGAGCACGTATGGCATCAATTGAAGTTGAATCTCAAATATTACGAACGTAGAGCAAAGAACACGAATGTGCTTTGGGAACAAGTTGATAAAATATGAATTGATTTCGATAAATATCTTTTCGGAAGTCATGTAGATAACATTTCGAAAAGAACTCAAGAGATTATTAATAGAAAAGGAGGTTCAACTAAATATTAATAAATAAATTCATTCCATTCAAATTTTCGTTTTTCCAAATTTTCAAATTGCGCATCTCATACTTCATTCAATACTTATCCAATAGGGCTTAAACTCTTTCGGATTTTTCAAGACATGTAGAAGATTTACTATGTGGGAACGGAGGCAGTTTGTGCCATTGTAACAGGATGTGCGCTACAAAAACCAAGAAAAATGGATTCCTTGCAGCAGTTTTTTGACCTACTGTACGTCAGTTTGTTGGTCTCTGCTCTCACTACCGCAGGTTTATACCTGGTTTCTCGTCCGTTGCTGCTCCCTTAACCGATCTCACAAAAGGGGTCGGAGCAAAGCGTAGATCAATTGAATGGTCGGCTGTGTGTCAAGATGCTTTTGACAAGATGAAGGCGCTGATGACTTCCTCACCTGTACTACAGCACCCTGACTTGAGCAAGCCTTTTGTGATTGAGACTGACGCGTCTGACTTTGGCGTCGGTGCTGTTCTGCTGCAGCGGGATGACAATGATGTGCTTCATCCTCTTGCCTATGAGTCGAAGAAACTGTCGTCTACAGAAAAAGGGTATCCAATACAAGAACGGGAGCTGCTGGCAGTCCTTCATGCCTTGCGTACTTGGAGATGTTTTGTTGATGGTGCTAAATATGTTGTATACACTGACCATAATCCGTTGCAGTACTTACGCTCACAGACCAAACCAACTCCTCGATTGGTAAGGTGGATCTCAGAGATTGAAACGTACAGCCCAACCATCAAGTACAAACCAGGAAAGGAAAATGGTGTGCCCGATTCTCTGAGTCGTTGTTGTGATGCTGATACTTCAGGTAATATGTTGAATATGGAGCCTGATTACTTATCCGTCGCAAAGGAGCTGCCTGAAGCTGACTGGCCATTATATTATAATCTTGAAATGCCCAACAATATCTCTGATGCCATGAAGCAACGGATAGCAAGGGAGAAGGACAAGTTCGTGGTCCAAGATGGTCAAGTATGGAGGAGAGTAAAGGTTGGTACAAGGGTGTCACTGGTTCAATTCTGCCCCTTTTCAAGACGTGCCGACTTGGTATCTCAGTTTCACGAAGGCTTTGGACATGCTGGGCAGGCTACAGTGTTTGACCTATTGAAGAAACGTTGGTGGTGGCCAACAATGCGATTGGACTTGAATAACTGGTTGTCATCTTGCCAACAATGTCAGCTTGCTGCTGGTGCCGGAAAGAGCAAACACCATGCCCCAATGATCCCATCTGACGTTCCTTCGGTCTTTGCTCGATGGCACCTTGACTTCGTAGGAGAGTTACCCACTACCAAAAGAGGAAACCGGTGGCTTTTGACTGCTGTTGACTTTGCAACGAATTGGCCAATTGCTCGTGCCGTACCCGATGCCACTGCTGAAGCTGTTGCTGACTTCATTTACGAAGAGATTGTCATGCGTTTTGGTTGTCCAGCTGAGATTGTCACGGACAGGGGAGCGAACTTCACCTCAAAACTTGTCAAACAGTATACGGATCGGGTCAAGGTGACTCACAAGTTAACCTCAGCATTTCATCCAAGAACAAACGGGAAATGTGAGCGGCTGAATGGTGCATTGAAGGTCATGTTGAGAAAATATGTTCACGGTGCGATCCATATGTGGGATGAATTTGTTGATGCTGCTCTGTTTGCTGCCAGGGTTCGTAAACACCGTTCGGCGGGGTATTCACCTTTCTTTTTGGTATATGGGCGTAAACCAGTTTTACCTGGGGACTTGTTGCGACCTTACCTTGTCTCTGAAGTGGCAAATGACCCTAGGACAGTGGCTGAATATACTGCTAGGGAACTGGAGGGCCTTGGACAAGTTCGTGCTGCGGCTGAAAAAAGAATGTTGGTTGTTTCTGAGTATGATAAGAAGAGGTGGGATGCTGCCATCACCAAGGTGGATTTTGAAATTGGGGACCATGTACTGCTGCGAAATGAACAGAAATACGGTTTAGAATACAATTGGATGGGGCCGTTCCTTGTGGTGAACAAGAATGAAGAAACAAACATCTACAAGCTGGTGTCAATTGGGGGAGAACCTTACACTTCGTGGGTGCATGTTGATCGTTTGAAAGGTGTCAAGGCAGAAGAAATAAAGGAAGCTTGGTATAATCCAACAGTGTCTCGGGCGGCTTGGCGTGCAGAGATGGGTTTGTCTTCTGGTGCTGCTGACAGTTCTGGTGTTGTTAGTGTTGTAGAACAGTAACTGATTGTAGTTGACATTAATAAATATAAGTCTTAATACAAGATCATAATTAAAATAAAATAAAATATAAGTTTATTTAAATAAGATCATACAATCAATTCCAATTAAACATGTTCTTTTAGAATATGTATTGTATTCATGAGAGTTCTTTGATAAGAAGAAGTATCAACTAAAATAACCAAATCCAATCCAATGTCAGGAATATTGCTAATCTTTCACATAATTGAAATAACGCGTAAAATAACGTTATTCAATTCAGTGAGGAATTCCCAGAATAAAAGATAATCTATGACAGACATACAAAAGAACAAATGAAAAGTTTTCATAATCATAATTATAGATAACACTTGCTAAAGTACCTGAATATTAGAAGAACGATAACAATAGAAGATATCAAGCCACTCACTCAATAAGATATAAATACCTACCTTCAATTAGAATAATTTTTACTTTAACTTAAACTGAAATAAAGATCAGTCTCAAAAAGTACCCAAACTGTTTCTTGATCTTTGTTTTTACCTTTTCCTTTATTATTTAAACCATTATACAACAGTTAGCTCTTCTGGTGTCGCTGATGTTGCTGTGGATCGAGGTCGACCACAAGGCTTAGGGGGGAATGATGTCGTGTCAAAGGTTAGAAGATTCAAGCCTACTGTACTAAGCGGGTCTCAAAAGCACTGCAGGGATCGGAGATCAAAGGCGGGTCCTAGTCTCAAAATTAATTCATGCAAGCAGTGACTATCAGTTAATATATTATTGCAACTTTATCAATATTAATAAAAGTATCTTTCTTTTGCAACTCCTATTTTTTAGTTGTTTTTCAAAAGGCATAAATAGTTGTTGGCTGACAAATTGATATATGCTTTTCCCCTGATTATGCTTTACCTTGAATAGCTTGAAATTTAAAGCAGTAACCAGGAAAAAGAGAACTAGTATTGACTTTAAAGGCGTAAAGTAAGTGTAAAAAGAAATATAATAAAAAGAAAAGAGAAGACTGTATATCGTTTATTCAATAAAAATCAAACATCCTTTTATACTTTTCATTGGCTGCTAGCCACTCCGTTATACATCT
>NW_027137828.1:1226537-1264446 GCF_000149305.1 Rhizopus delemar RA 99-880
TTTTAAGAGTGTTATACCAAAAGATTCAGGGATAAAGATACTTGATTTATTGGTTATTTATATATAAAAATATAACAAAGAGAAGTTAAGATAAGTGAAGTAAAATAGAAATAAAAATTTGTCTATTGTAACTTTAACGTTTTTGTTGTAATGGCCTTAAGAGTTTAGAAGTAAATTTGACTTTTCTTTAGAGTTTAAAAGAATTTGAGATCAAAGATTTGTGTTTAAATGAATAAATTTGGTTTGCTTGTAGTAAGTGACCACCAGATCTTGTATTGTAGATCAAACAGTAAAAGGTAATAAAGAGTTTTCTTGATAAGAGAATATAAAAGTGATACGATGAAGATAATTTGACTTCAAAGGACTTGACTTGCTTGAGTTATAAAATAAAAATAAAGAGTTTTGATAAAGAGGAACTCGATGTTTATTTGAATAAAAGATATTTTTTAAAAGTGAAGTTCAGTCAAATTATAAGAGGGGATATTTATATGATTATTATATTTTTTTTTTGTTTATCTTTAGGGACTGAGGTCCCTCCTTCGACTGAGTCCCTCCTAGGACTGAGTCCTTCCTAGGACTGAGTCCTTTCTTCAGCAAAAGTTACACCAACTGCGTCACAATATTGTTAAATTTTTTTTTTTTTTTTCTCTTTTTGACTTTTTTCATTTTTTTGACTTCTTTGTCACAGTGTTACAATATGACAGTGTGTCATGCCTTTTGCTGATATTTTTGATAACAATGAACTATCAACATGACTCACAAAATATAATTATTACTGTATATAACTCTTGTTTGAAAAATAATATAAATACTCGAAGAATTTGAATATCAAGAAAACAAGACCTTAAAAACTTTATTTATTATTTTAAAGAGTAAAAACATAAGTTCAAGCACGACAATTGGTAGCATCTGTTGTAGTCAAACAATTTACAACAGATATAATATAAGTTTATGTCAAACGGCAGTTTATCACAACAGCAACGAATATTTGAAATAGAAGAAAGAGTACACGAATTACTTAATCCTGAACTTAAAGAAAAATTTATATCCTATCGTCAAGTTACGACATTTCCAGAAGATCAAAGAAAACAATTAAGTAGATTACAATTCACATATATAGACAGAGAAGCAGAGAAATTAGCAACTGAATTTACACTCAACAATAGTAATCAATTATCGACAAGCGAAATAAAATTCAAATTAAACAAGATGGATTCCAACAACGTAAATATGCAGGATCTAGCACAGTTGATCGCTACTGCTGTTGCATCAGCAATAAACAATAAACCAGAAAACAATCAGAATAGTGTCCGTATTCCCATTCCTTCTACATACAGTGGTGAAAGAAGTGCTGCAGTAATTAACTTATGGATACAAGAAGTCGAGCGTTATCTCAGTTTCTACAGTGTACATCCAAATCGTTGGATTGCATATGCAGTAACTCTACTTAGAGGAAGATCACAAAAATGGTGGAATCACATAACTCAGAAACAAGAAGAACCACAAACATGGGAGAAGTTTAAACATGATTTAGAGTACGCCTTCAAACCTTCATATTCTGAACAAGCTGCAAGAGATAGATTAGCAAATATCAAGCAAACCTCATCCATAACAGAATATGCTGATGCATTTCAGGATATACTATTGGATTTACCAAGAGTTTCTGATGATGAAGCATTAGACCGATTTGTTAGAGGATTAAAGGATAAAGCAAGGATACATGTTTTGACAAGAGAACCCCGATCACTTGAAGAAGCTATCAGGTATTCGATATCATACGATAGTGCACAACAAGCTGGAATAGTTCTTCCTCAACAAGTACACGAACAATTTCAAAATGATCCAATGGATTTATCTGCTTTAATGCATCAAGTAAATGCAATAATAAGATCCAACAATAATAACAATCGTTATAATCAACAAGACAGAAGAAATACTAGATTCAACAAGAAAAACATCATTTGTCACTGGTGTAGCAAACCTGGACATGTTGTAGCAGAATGTAGAGCAAGATTAAGAGAAGTCAGAGAGTTTGAGCAAAGTAAATTGAAACAAAGTCGATTCAAAGGTAACCAGAGATCATTTGGTCAAAATCAAGTGTACCATGCGGACCTGATTGAAATGGATACGAGTAATAATCGTACTATAACCAAACAAACTAGTGATTCGTCCTTTTTTGATAGTGTCAATAAAGATTCTTTAATTGATCTTTCCCCTTACTCCTTTGACTTTTCTAATGATCGAAACTTTCTGATGAATGCAACTTCTCGTAACTCTCCACTGCCTACTTATGAAGTTTTCATTCAAGGACAACCGTACTATGCATTAATCGATAGTGGTGCCAGTGCCAATTATATTCATCCTAAGGTCCTCAAGAATGCAGATGCCTTTAGATCAATCAACAATCAAGCGGTAGAAACTGCAAATGGGGAACAAACGATGATAACTGGTGAAGCTACATGTACAATGAAAATCGAAGGGGAGGGTAAGAACTTTATTGATACATTCAAGGCGTTTGTATTTGAATCAAAGTTTGATATCATCCTTGGCAATGAATGGCTAAAAAGAATAAAACCTAAACCAGATTGGTTTGAAAGTGCTTGGTCAATTACTTTACCTGATCTCTCAACGGTGATAATGAAACCCAATGACTTCAAAAGTAAAGTTGAAGCGAAACAAGAAAATATCAATACGATCGTCTCAGCCAAACAACTAAATAGGCTATTCAAGAAAAATCAGATAGAAGAGTGCTACTTGATACATGCTTCAATTAGTGAATCAGGAGTAACATATTTGAATCATATAAATGAAACTGACATAAATTGGGCTACAGAGTTTAGTAAGGAATTCCCTGATGTATTTAAAGGTCATATCTCTGGTCTGCCGCCAGTTAGGGACACTCAAGAAATTATAGTCACTAAACCTGATGCTGTACCTGTTTCAAGACCTCCATACAAAATGTCGCCTTTGGAACTAACTGAACTACGCAAACAATTGGATGAATTACTACAAAAAGGATTAATTGAACCTTGTGCTTCAGAATGGTCAAATCCAGTACTATTCGTTAGAAAACCAAATGGTGATTTGCGTATGTGCTGTGATTACAGAATGTTGAATAAAGTGACGCTCAAGCAAAAGATTCAATTGCCTCGCATAGATGAATGCTTAGAACGATTACACAAGGCAAAATATTTCACTTCTTTGGACTTAACGAATGGTTTTCATCAGCAGCGACTATCGGAAACGGATTCAATTAAGACTGCTATCAGCACAAGATATGGTCAATTCTGTTGGAAAGTAGTTCCTTTTGGTCTATCTAATAGTGGACCTGCTTTTCAAAAAATGATGAATTCTATTTTGGCTGATTATATTGACAAGTTTGTGATGGTTTACCTGGATGATATTCTGATATTTTCGACAGGAGATGAAGAGCAACACAAAAAGCATGTTAGACTAGTATTAAAAAAACTTGATGAAGCCAAATTGATTATCAATAAGAAGAAATGCCGTTTCAACAGAAAAGAGCTAACTTTTCTTGGTTTTAATATTAGCGCTGAAGGTATCAAGCCTGCTCCAGAAAAGGTTAAAGCTGTTTTTGATTGGCCTACTCCTACTAATGTACAGCAAGTCAGACAATTTATTGGTCTTGCACAGCATTATCGAAGATTTATCTCTGGTTTCGCTGGTATTGCTGCTCCTCTAACAAATCTTACAAAGGGATCTGGGCCTAAACGTCGTGCTATAACTTGGACCGAAGATTGTCAGAAAAGCTTTGACCTAATTAAAAGGAAGCTATCCAGTGCGCCTGTATTGATGACGCCTGACATGACCAAACCTTTTAGAATTGAATGTGATGCCAGTGACTTTGCTATTGGTGCTGTCTTATTACAAGAAGAAGAAAACGGTGTATGGAAACCTCTGGCTTTTGAATCCAAGAAACTATCCCAAGCTGAACGAAACTATCCTGCCCAAGAAAGAGAATTGCTCAGCATTTTACATGCATTACGAACATGGAGATGTTTTATTGAAGGTAATGAATATCAAGTTTTCACAGATCATCTACCTTTAAAATATTTGCGATCGCAAAATAAGCCCACACCAAGATTGGTTCGCTGGCTCAGTGAAATCGAACTCTATGATCCTGATATATTGTACAAGCCGGGTACTGAAAATCATGTACCTGATTTACTGTCAAGAAGAGATGGTGTAGAAGCTAAGCCGGAGAAAGAATCTATGCAGCCTCGATATTTATATCACATTTCTGCAGCTGTCAAGTCCTTATCTATTCTTGATCAAGATCCTATCCAAGATTGGCCATTACACTATCTGTCTTCTCCAGAAAGATGGCCTAACAAGATTAAAAATGAACTGGACAAATTGAAACACCATTTTGTAATCAGAGATAATCAAGTTTACCGCAAAGAAAAAATTCCAAAGAATGAAGATTACGTTGAACTCAAATTTATTCCTTTTGTAAGACGTGCTGATATGGTAGATAACTTTCATGTAGGATATGGCCATTCTGGTCAAACCAATGTCTATAGTTTAATGAAATCAAGAGTCTGGTGGCCAAAGATGCAAAATGATATTAACGCCTGGATATCTAAATGCCCTCAATGTCAACTTGCCGGACCTGCTGATAAAATTAAACATCATGCTCCAATGAAACCATTGGAAGTGCCTCCTGCTTTTTCAAGATGGCATCTTGATTTCATTGGCGAATTACCGTCAACAAAAAATGGTAACAGATGGATTCTTATGGCTGTTGACTATACTACGAATTGGCCTATTGCTCGAGCACTGCAAAATGCTACTGGAGAGGAAATAGTCAAGTTTATATATGAAGAAATAGTTTTGCGTTTCGGATGTCCTAATGAAATTCTAACGGATCGAGGGGCAAACTTCATGTCTAAAGTTGTCAAGCAATACATTTCTAGAATCAAGACCAAACATAATTTGACCAGTGCCTTTCATCCCAGATCTAATGGCAAATGTGAAAGACTTAACCAATTGTTCAAGAAGATGCTGACAAAATATGTTAATGGTAATGTTCATAGCTGGGATGATTATATGGATGCTGCACTTTTTGCTTGTAGGATAAGAAAACATGCGACTACTGGATTCAGTCCGTTCTTTTTAACTTATGGAGTGGAGCCTCGAATTCCTGGTGATCATCATCGTCCTTTTATGAATGAATTTATTGAACAAGATCAAGAAATCATGTCACAAGATGTTATGGTGCACTTACGTAAATTACGAGAAGCAAGATACACAGCTGAAGACAGATTAAGGAAACAAGCTGAAATTGACAAGTCTCGCTGGGATTCTTTGCTCAAGGACAAGATACAAATATTTGAAATTGGTGATTACGTATTGTTAAGGCATGAAAGCAAGAAAGGTCTAGAATTCAATTGGATGGGTCCATATAAAGTCATCAAACGCAACCTAGACTTTAACACATATCAAATTCAAGAAATTAATGGAAAAACATATCAATCTTGGGTTCACACAGATCGTCTTCATCCAGTCAAATATGTTGGTACATCAATTGACAAGTCATGGTATATTCCACGAATGGCTAGAATTGATACGGATGCGAAATTGAATAATCAACACTAAAAAAAAAAAAAAAAAAAAACTTTCACTTTGGAGTCTGGTTGCTAAGGGTCTATCAACACTTTGAAAAGGGGGTATTGTCATGCCTTTTGCTGATATTTTTGATAACATTTTTTTTTCAACATGACTCACAAAATATAATTATTACTGTATATAACTCTTGTTTGAAAAATAATATAAATACTCGAAGAATTTGAATATCAATAAAAGAGGACCTTAAAAACTTTATTTATTATTTTAAAGAGTAAAAACATAAGTTCAAGCACGACAGAAGTACGAAACAACTCCGACATGGATTGTTAAAATAACTTAAGTTATTTTAACAACCATTGTCAAAGAAATACACTGTGACGAAGCAAATAATAATATTGATGCCAATGATGACTGCGTCTTGTGAATTCCTATACTGAATCAATTCAAATTTTTTTGAACCTTATTCAATATTTGAACCTTATTTTAAAAATCAAATCTTATTTCAAAAGTCAAACCTTACTTCAAAAATCAAATCTTATTTCAAAAGTCGAACCTTACTTCAAAAATGAAACCTTATTTTCTTTTGTCTATATAATAGACAAGTTTTTATTTCTATTTTACTTCACTTATCTTAACTTCTCTTTGTTATATTATTTTTATATAAATAACCAATAAATCAAGTATTTTTATCTCTGAATCTGTTGGTATAACACTCTTAAAACACAAGCAAGACAAGTCCCTTGAAGCAAATTATCTTCATTGTAAACATTTTCAAACCTTTTATTAAACTACTACAAGCAAGTCTGATCTACTTAACAAGATCTGGTGGTCACTCATAACAAGCGAATCCATTATCAAAACTTTAACTCAAGTCTTATTTTTTTTATTCTTTTTATCAACTTTATTCTATTTCAAAACCATAAAACTCTTACAAGCCATTAAAGGAAGGAAAATTACAACACTATTTCCAGAAATTAAAGTCGTCGTGACTTGTCGCAACTACATATAAATTATATTATAAAACTTTACAAAATGCGACTTTAATTTCTGGAAATAGTGTAACAATAGCCGCAAAAATAAAAAAAAAAAAAAAAAAAAAAAAGAAGAAAAAAAAAAAATTATCATATATATATATCCCATCTTTTTGTAAAGAAAATGTTAGTCAGTTTAAATAAATCATATATTTCTACTCAATAATTAACAAACTTTAACAAGAAAGTCCCTGTTTACCTAAACTTTTTACTCTACTTTAACTTTTATCAAGAAACATCGTATTGATCTTACACATAAGATCTGGTGGTCACTACTTATCAAGCATCTGCTTAAATTCCATACAAAACAACAACTTACAAGGCAATCACAACCTTAAATCAAGCTCTACAAGCAAACTTTACCCAATTTAACTCACTTACTACAAGCCAACCTTTAAAATAACATTTGGTGGTCACTACGAGGGAATAAACCAAAAAAATCAAAAAAATCACAGAAAAATATATAACACGAACAACATCGATCAGAAATTAAAACAATTCAATCAACACTATAAATTCATCAAAAACTTACAAAAACGAAACTTTAAAAACTATCAAATCTATCTGAAACTGAAATGGCTTATATAAATGGACACTTCGCGTTGGCTAATGCTAATATGAACGCAAATTACCGACCTGCTTTAATTGATTTCCATGGCTACGAAGGAGAAGACTTCCGTCATTTTGTAGAAAGTTTGGAATCTTACTTTGCTATTAATAATATTACTCAAGAACCACGCAAGCTTATTATACTCAAGGCACAACTAAGAGGAGCCGCCAAAGTGTATTACGAAAAAGAAATACTCAAAAGAATACCTGGAATCAACTACGAACAAGCCGTAGACCTCTTGAAAAATTATTACATAACTCCAGAATTGATACAGAGTTACGAATTAGAGTTTAATGAAATGTATCAAGGCGAACAGGAACACCCACAAATATTCTTAGCCAGACTAAAAGAAGCCGCAGACCTTGCTAACATAACTAATGATGCAGTCATCGAAAGCCGATTTCGTGCAGGACTCTTACGAGAAATCAAACAGTTCTGTATATAGAGTAGTTCTAAAAACTTACAAGACTGGATCAATCATGCCGAAGGATGGTGGAATGCCAATAGACCTCGAAAGATTGCTATGGTTGATAATCCCTTCATACCAAGGAACGCCAATCAAGCTTTGATATATCATAATGAAAATTATGATCAACATCATCCATCAAGCAACCACAATATTGACTTAATTGACACAAATGACCATGCCATGCCAGCACTAGCATATAACCAAATACATTATAACAATGCTCAACCTAGTAGTAATTACTATCACAACAATGCACATGGTACAAATCAATTGACAACAATGGATACATCAAGAAACCGTAATCAGTTACATCAAGCCCAATACATTGGAAATCAACATATACGTCCTAACCAACAACAAGACCTTATTGGTCTTATACAACAAGCTATTCGCCAAGAGCTTAATAGTCAACAATATCAACAGCAACCTACTAGAAATAACAGGTATAATGGTTATAACAATAATTATAATAGGTCTGGAAGATATGGAAATAACGACAACAATGGACGATACGATAACAGCAACAAAAATTATATGTCAAATCAAAGGAGATCATATGACCAACCAGCAAGTCAGGATCAACGACAACCAAATAATCAACCCATCAACCAACATAACAATCAACAAAATAAACAGTCAAAAAACTATTAGGGTCAGTTGCTTTTGATAACTCACAGAAGAATGGTCAACTGAACACCCAAAAAGATACAAAACCCATTAACAACCTTCAACAACAACAGCTCAACGCAATATTAACAGATAAATATAATAGTAAACAAAAGGATCTCTATGCAGCAATCAGACCAGAAAGACCTCCTGACGTTGCCACAACTACACCCTATCCAAATTCTAGACCCACAAACAAAGAAAAAGGAAAACAAGTAGCAAAACCTACCATAACCAGAAAAGTCACTACACGAAGTCATATCGAAGAAGTGAAAAATCCCACACCAGTACAACAAATGCAAGCCACTCGAACTGAGGCTATGGATACGGATCTCCCTATTCAACGCAAGGTTACTGAGAAATCAAATAAACCAAGAACCAGAAGAATAGAGCCAGATATCAAATATGATATAATCTCAGATGTGTTAAAACAAAAAGCCGATATAGAAATTGGAGATTTGATCACAGTAGCTCCATCTTTACGCAAAAAGCTTGTAGATGAATGTCGACCTAAGAGAAAATCTAGACAAAGTCAACAAGTAGCTCAACAAACAATGGCTCTAATCGAAGATGAAGAAATCAATACCACTGCAGCCTACTCAACTGTGAGTATTGGAGACAAAAATATTAAAGCCCTAGTAGACAGTGGAGCATCAAAGACATGTATGTCAAAGGCTCTAGCAGACGCTCTTGAATTAGAAATAGATTCAGCATCAGAAAATGTATTCACACTAGGAAATGGAACCAAGCAACCTGCTCTCGGATTGATATACGACGTTCCAATTGAAGTCAAGGAAGACATGGTCATACCCTGTACAATCGAAGTCCTACCATCCTGCCCTTCACATCTCATACTAGGAAGCAATTGGTTAAACCGCGCTAAAGCCAAGATTGATTTCAACAGCTCTTCATTAAAAGTAAAATACAAAAACCAGAAGGCAGAATTACCAATATACTTCATACGCAAAAGTACACCGTTACCTAAAATGAAAACATTTCATCAAGACTATCAACATCCTATAAGCCTCACAAACTCAAATTCCGAAAAGCACGTACATTTTGAAGATCGTGATTCAGAAGGCAGTTATTCATCAAGCGAAGAAGAAGACGAGTCTGAATCAGAAAGTGACGATGATATTGAAATGGAAGTAATAGCCTTAGAAAGAAACTATGAACAAGAATCATTGCAAGTTTTGGAAAATGACAAATACGAAGAAGTAGTTATTACAAACTCACAAGAGATGTATTCGATAAAGTCAACAGACACAGGATTTTTGATGCAAGCTCATTCGTCGAAACATATCAGCCTAGACAAACCCAAAGAAGACACTCAGAACATACTATATGACTTTTACATCACACATCCAAAGTTAATGCAGTCTTCAGGATACTTTGATCAGTCATCTTCATTCATAGTCAACAAGAAGTCATTAGACATTCGCTTATATAATCGCACAGAAAAAGATATTTATCTAAAACCTGGAGAAGAAATAGGAATATTGGAAATTCTTGATCCAAACAAGGATACAATAATCAACGCATACGAAATGGACAAACACTCAACATTATGCACTTTGGAACACGATAATATTGAACAAAATCCGAACAAGCAAGAACAAGATACGCTAAAGCCACAACTATTGGAAAAGTTGGAAATAGGAGATATAAACGAATCAATGAGAGAAGAACTGCTTAAGCTACTGAAAAGATACCAACATATATTTGACTGGGATAATGATACTATTGGACGTACAAATTTGATCAACCACAAGATTATTATAGAAGAAAATACATTACCTATTAGTCACCGTCCGTACAGAATCAGTCCCTTTGGAAGCAGAACACCTTCAAAAAGAGTTGGACAAATATTGTAAACTAGGAGTTATATCGCCATCAAATAGTCCGTGGGCAGCACCAGTAATACTAGTAAAGAAGAAGAATGGTGATTACAGAATGGTCATTGATTATAGAAAACTAAATGCAAAGACAAAGAAAGATGCATATCCATTACCAAGAATAGACGACTTATTGGACACCCTAGGAAAAGCCAAAGTATTTTCAGCACTTGACATGCGCTCTGGTTTTCATCAAGTACCATTAGACGAGAATAGCAAGGAATTCACTGCTTTTACTACCAAATATGGAACATATCACTATAATACTTTGCCTATGGGACTTGTAAATTCGCCAGCAACCTTTCAGCGTTTAATAGATTTATGTTTCCGCCCGCTAATCAACAAATGCCTAGTAGCCTATATAGACGATCTTAATGTATACTCCCATAACGAACAAGAACATATAATACATCTAGAACAAGTATTTCAGTGTATAGAGAATGCCAATCTCAAGTTAAATCCAGAGAAATGTTTCTTCTTTAAAGACCATTTGAAATTTTTGGGATACATCGTTACCAACCAAGGCATACAAACCGATCCGGACAAAATAAAGAAGATTGTCGAATATCCGATACCAACCACTATTACGCAAGTTAGATCTTTCCTAGGAATAGCATCGTATTATCGAAGATTTATAAAGAATTTTGCAGCTATTGCAAGGCCGTTGCATGACCAAACCAAAACGAAAAAGAAAATTCCGTGGACGCAAGCTACAACCGCTTCATTTGAAACACTCAAGAAACTGTTAACAACTGCACCTGTCCTGGCAAGACCCGATTTTAACCGAAGTTTTATCTTGGTCACAGACGCCTCTAAGCTAGGACTAGGATGTGTCCTAACCCAACTTGATGACGACGGAAAAGAACATCCCATTATATATGCAAGCCGTGGACTCAAACCAAACGAATCCAACTATGCCCCCACAAAATTAGAATGCTTAGCAGTTATTTGGGCAGTGAAACTCTTTAGACCTTATTTACTTGGAAAGAAATTCATGATCATTACAGATCACTCAGCCTTAACTGGACTTCTCAAGACACCAAACCCAACTGGAATCATAGCCCGATGGATTGTCACATTATCAGAATATGATTTTGACATCAAATATCGACCTGGACGTGTCAACGAAAGTGCAGATTTCTTATCAAGACTTGGATATTAAATAACATACAACACAACACTGGAATTTACAACATTAATATATACATCTATATAATTATCAACTACATGGAGGAAGGGAGGGTAGATGATACATAAACTTAAGAAAAATCCAAAAACAACTCAAAGCACGCATAAAAAAGAATCATATTATCAACTACATGGAGGATGGGAGGGGAAGTTGAAACAAAATGTACAAAATCATCAAAAACAATAGAAAAATACAAAAATCATAAGAGAAGGAAGGACGGCCTAGAAAACAAACAATCGTGAGAAGAAAAACCTTAACAACACTATAATTGGAAATAACATACATAAAATCAAGACCCTGAAACAATAATATATCAAGAACCTTATATTACCAAAAATGGAACAACAGCAAATTGATCTCGTGAAACAATATTTGCAAGAGTTGAGACTACCAGAAGACATCACGCACAAACAGAGAAGATACTTACAGAAGCAAGCTCACAAATTTACCATATACAAGGATAATCTATATAGATACAACACCGACAACGGAATAATACGAAAAGTGCTAAACAAGCAAGAAGCTGAAGAAATCATGTATTCATATCATCAACACCCTCTTGGTGGACATTTGGCATATAACAACACTCTGCATGAATTTGAAATGGTACAAGAATTAAAAGAACAGATGTGTGATCTACTTGCGACAAATATAAACCACTGGGCACATTTCCGGTTCAGAAGACCCAACAATACACCAGAATCAGTAACCGCATACCTAGCAGCAAAGCAAATCATGTTGAAAGCTATCATACCAGATTACAGATTGTATCGCGCTTTAACTCTCAAGATCAAACAGAAAGACAATTGGGCCAGAATCGTGGGCGATTCTTCTGGTACTGCGGGGATCTGTGACAATAGAAGTGAATAAAGAGGTCACACGAAGCAAAAGTGAAAGAAGTCAAAATATGAAAAAAGTCGAAAATTGAAAAAAGTTGAAAAATGAAAAAAGTCAAAAAAAATAAGAAAAGCTAAAAAGAAAAAAAGAAAATATTCATATATATATATCCCATCTTTTTGTAAAGAAAATGTTAGTCAGTTTAAATAAATCATATATTTCTACTCAATAATTAACAAACTTTAACAAGAAAGTCCCTGTTTACCTAAACTTTTTACTCTACTTTAACTTTTATCAAGAAACATCGTATTGATCTTACACATAAGATCTGGTGGTCACTACTTATCAAGCATCTGCTTAAATTCCATACAAAACAACAACTTACAAGGCAATCACTACCTTAAATCAAGCTCTACAAGCAAACTTTACCCAATTTAACTCACTTACTACAAGCCAACCTTTAAAATAACAGTACATAAAAATTAATGCAAGGCACAAAAATTAAAAGGTGCATTAAAATCAAGGCATGCTTTAAATTTTAAAGCATGTTATAAAATTCATAAAAACTATAAAAACAATTAATTCACTTACTTTTGACAAACTTACTTCTGACATACTTTACTTTTGATTATTTTTAAATAAATATCATTCAAAGCAAATCTCTTTTATTACTATTACTATTTTACTAAACATCAACAACAAGTCGAGTCCCTTGAAGCCAAATATCTTCATTGTATCACTGTTAAAGCTCATATCAAGCTACTATTACCTTTATATCAAGACTGATCTACTTTAAAACAAGATCTGGTGGTCACTCCTATCAAGAAAATACTCAAATATAACTTTACTTCATATTCAAAACTACTTTAAACCCTTTATAAATACACAAGGCCTAAATAGAAAACAAGCTATTACAGTGTGACGCAGTTGGTGTTGTAACACAATGCAGCAAACTTTGGCAGCATTCGACTTTTCTCTCTCCAATTAGTTTAAATCCAGGAACATACAAACAAATACGTATGAATACAGATAAATCCAGAAAAATACAAAAAAATATAGAATATCCATAAAATCATCAAAAACAGCATATAATCAGAAAAACCAAAAACATACAGTGGGTGGACTAATTGTCCCAGTGTTTAAGCTTTTTTTACTGTCGACACCATAGCTCAGCCAATTCTCAGGCTATGCGGATAGTTTTATGCTCATTAGAAAGGTCTCAGTCCGTGCTACATTATATCAAGCACTCAGTGTTCGGAGTTTACACAGTCTGAGTTAATCAGCAATAGAAAAAAACCACCGCACTGGGACAATTTTTCCGTTTGAACATAAATTTTATTTAATAGCGGGTATGTCCCCCTTTAGCTTTAATAACTGCTTTGCAACGGTCAGGCATGCTATCTATATATCGTCTACACTCGTCCACTGCAAAAGTATTCCATTCTTTTTCAATTCTTTCCCATAACTCATGTACACCTTGTTGTAGAACAGTAACTGATTGTAGTTGACATTAATAAATATAAGTCTTAATACAAGATCATAATTAAAATAAAATAAAATACAAGTTTATTTAAATAAGATCATACAATCAATTCCAATTAAACATGTTCTTTTAGAATATGTATTGTATTCATGAGAGTTCTTTGATAAGAAGAAGTATCAACTAAAATAACCAAGTCCAATCTAATGTCAGGAATATTGCTAATCTTTCACATAATTGAAATAACGCATAAAATAACATTATTCAAATCAGTGAGGAATTCCCAGAATAAAAGATAATCTATGACAGACATACAAAAGAACAAATGAAAAGTTTTTATAATCATAATTATAGATAACACTTGCTAAAGTACCTGAATATTAGAAGAACGATAACAATAGAAGATATCAAGCCACTCACTCAATAAGATATAAATACCTGCCTTCAATTAGAATAATTTTTACTTTAACTTGAACTGAAATAAAGATCAGTCTCAAAAAGTACCCAAACTGTTTCTTGATCTTTGTTTTTACCTTTTCCTTTATTATTTAAACCATTATACAACAGGTTGAACCCTCCCAGTGGTATTCATAAAAGAAACCACCGTACGGATGGAAGGACTTGTGTTATCCATGGGAAGTGCAACCACACAACTGATCGTTGTAAGAAGGCTCAGGAACTGGGTATAACTGGCAGCATGAACAAAGAGACGTTTAGTAAGCGTTGCTTTAAGTGCAACGCTCCTTTTACTAGGGAGCATTTAAATGTTTGCCCTAAAAGGAATCAACCTCTTTCCGCTGGTTCTGCCTCCTCCTCCTCTACTGCACCTACCATAACCCGAGCATTCCGCTCACTTCAGTTGACTGGCAGTGAAGATGTACCAATGGGTACAAAAGCTTCTAAGTACAACCCTGCCAACCAACAAGACCACGATGAAGAACAGGATCTTGACGATGAAGCCGTCAAGGACATCCACTACTACTCATCACTATGTAAGTTGCAACCGTTTAATACAAAACTTCACAGTTTTAATAACAAACGTACTGATTCCTTTTTTGTACCCATCACTATAGAAAATGTCCGTACTTCGGCTTTGGTTGATACTGGGTGTAATACTTCTACGATCTCTCTTGACCTAGCAAAAATTATAAACGTTAGAACTTTTCCTGTTTCAGGAAAATTACAATTAGCTAGTTTGAATACCTTGGTACCTAGAACTGCTATTACAGTGGGTGAAAAAACTCTAAAAACGTCAGATATTTTTTTAGTTTTTAGCCTCTGTGACAATACACAGCAACTTAGATCATGGAAAAACGTTATGACATACTTGTTGTGCTGTCTATTACATCTCATGAAAGTTTTAAGCTCAGATTGTTATTTAACAGTCCGAAAAAGCGATAGAAGTGTTGTGGGCTTATTTTTAGAGTTTTTTCCCTTTACTTTTATTATATTATAGATGACTTAATACCGAGTAGATCCACCTTTGGCATCGATTACTGCCTTAATACGTGCAGACATAGTGTCAATATACCTTCTGCAAACTTCTTTATCAAAGGAGTTCCATTCCTTTTCAACTCTTTCCCACAATTCATGGACACCTTTGGCTTTCTTGTCATATAACGATAGCTTCAACTTCAAATGATGCCAAAGATGCTCAATAGGATTAAGATCAGGAATTTGAGCTGGCCAGTCATCAATATAGTTCACCCATTAGCTTTTAACCATTGGACGGTTGACTTGGAACGATGCTTTGGGTCACCGTCGTGCTGAAAATACGCAGTAGACCAATCCATATTATAGTACTCCATTATTTCTCGAAGTGTTGTGTCCAATATATGTTGGTAAAGATCCGAGTTCATAGTTCCATCGTATATCTGACAGGCGTATCCGGGTCCCTCATACATCATGCACCCCCACATCATCAAACTACCGCCCCCATGCTTAACAGTTACGTCAATATGATGAGGTTTAAGAGGGTCCCCTGGTCTTGACCAATAGTACTTACACCCGTCAGAGCCCCAAATGTTCACTTTTGTTTCATCAGAGAATACTACGCGTCGCCAGTCATCTGTAGTCCAGTTTTTGTGCTTCTTGACCCATGCTAGCCGTCTCTTCATGTGCTTTGCGGTTAACAAAGGCTTTTTGACTTTAATCGCAGCAAAGAAGTTCATCGATTTCAACACATTTATAGCGGTTTTATATGATATGTAATATCCAAGCTCCATGAGTTTGTCATGTACAGTTGTTGGAATAATTGTTCGAATGTTTTGCAATTCTATACGTTTGGCTTTGTATCTCTGCAGTCAGATAAGATAGAACTACGTACAATACCTCATTAGAAAGCGATAGTTGTGACATATAGCATATAGAAATTCAGGGGTATGGAATTACTTCCATATATAGTAAGATTAAATTGCGTCAAGCATATGCATTCGAACAATTTTTCCAATTGAATCATCTTTTATTTAATATCGTGTGTAACCGCCTTTAGCTTTAATAACTGCTCTACAACGAGCTGGCATACTCTTGATATATGCTTGGCATTGCTCTTTGGTAAAAGAGTTCCATTCTTTCTCGATTCTAGACCAGAGATCATGCACTCCTTTAGCCCTACCTTCATATAAGCTCAGCCTCAGCTTTAAATGGTGCCAGAGATGTTCTATAGGATTCAAATCGGGACTTTGAGCTGGCCAATTGAAAGTATGCTCTTCTTTAAACCCATTTTCCTTAAACCAAGCACGAGCAAGCTTTGATGTGTGCTTAGGATCGTTGTCTTGTTGAAAATAAATAGCTTCCTGTTCGTAACCATAGTACTTCAGACTGTCCATAAGTGTAGTTGACAGGATATGAACATAATCGGATGCTTTCATAGTACCATCCTCAATTGCGCAGGCATATCCAGGACCATCCCACGTCATACAACCCCAAAGCAGCACACTGCCAGCTCCTCCTTTGACTGTAAGGTCAAGATGATGAGGTTGCAATTTGTCACCAGGTCGTTTCCAAAAGTACTTACAGCCATCTGAACCCCAAACATTAATCTTGGTCTTATCAGAAAGCACTATACGTCTCCAGTCATCTTCTGTCCAATTTTTGTGAGCTTTAGCCCATTTTAGTCTAGCTTCCATGTGACATTTTTTGAGGAGAGGCTTTTTCTTCTTAATTTGGGCATTGAAACCCATACTATGAAGCATTTTTACTGTACCAAAATAGCCTATCTTATGACCAATACTGTTTAAATATGACCATACGTCCTTTGCAGTCTTAAGTGAACCATTTACAAGCTCTCTCTTCAGGTAATTCTTTGTTGTTGAGCTTATAGTAGTCTTTCTACCAGCATGACCTCAAGTACAGTAGCGGACAAAACTGGTGCACAAAACTTTTTTTCAGCTATAAGCTACCATTACTTGCTCATTACAGTTGCAATATCTATGAAACTATATCAGATGGAAGGCGTACTAAATGTTGCAAATTGTGCAAAGTTTAATCATTGCATTGCCAAAAATGAGGGAGAACCAAGCCTTTATTTATAAGAATAGATATTTTTAAAAAAAACCATAAAAGTGATTAAAACCTAAAAGTTCGTATAATTGCCTCGTCTTTTGATAACAGCAGCAATTCGTTTTGGCATGCTTTCATAGTATGGCTGCATATCACTTTCAGTAAAAGAGTTCCAATCTTTATCGATTCTTTTCCAGAGATCGTCCATGCTTCTTGGTGTGGTATCGTATTGAGACAGCTTTGACTTTAACTGTCGCCAAACATATTCAATAGGATTTAGATCGGGACTGTGTGGCGGCCAATCTTTTAATACCGATATCCCATTATCAGATAACCAGTTAGTGGTATGCCTTGACTTGTGCTTTGGGTCATTGTCATGTTGAAACAAAACATCACAATGTTTCAAACCATAATATGCTAGGCTTTCTTGATACGTAGTAGACAAAATATGGGTGCATAATTTTGAATTCATTGTGCCATCATATACTCGATAAGCATATCCTGGTCCTCGAGATGTAATACAGCCCCAAAGCTAACAGATCCGCCGCCATGCTTCATTGTTTGATTAACATGAAAGGATCGCCAAGGTTGATCGACTTGCTTCCAATAGTAGCGTATACCATCGGCACCCCAAACATTGATTTTGGTCTCATCGCTGAAGATCACAGACTTCCAGTCCTCCACAGTCCATGATGCTTTGTCGCGACACCACTTCAATCGCTTTTTCTGGTTTGTATAGCTGATGAAAGGCTTGTACTTCTTAATTCCAGACTTGAAGCCTATCTTTCTAAGAAGCCTTCTGACCGACCGTTTGCTAATACTGTATCCTAAGGACCTCAAAAAGAGCTGAGCATCAGAAGCTGTGCGTAAGAGTCCTTGTCGAAACTTTAGACGGATGATTGCATTAGTTATTTTTTTAACTACGACCGGTCGACCACCACGGTTACGAGCCTTGATGTTCTTTTCTTCCTTTCTTATCCTGTTGATCGTCCATTTAGAGACTCCTGTTGTTCTAGAAATATCCATTGTCGTACGACCTGAGCGTATTCCAGATTTCATAGCTTCTCTTTTATCGTTGCTGATTTTTTTGGGCATAGAGTGCTGGTACTTTGTTAAAATGGATAGGGTAAAAATAAGAAGTGAAATTCATAGAGAGATACAAATTAGGCAAGGGTTTATATATTTTTTAAAAGCTATTGGAATGCACTAGTGTATTATAAAATTTTACAGCAAACTAGAAAGAAATGGGTAGATTTGAAAGAAGGCTAGACAAGTACTACATTTTTGGCGAAAATTGAAATATTCAAAAAATCACTAAAAATGACCTTATTCCTGAAGGATGTCCGGCACAGTTCCGGTTTACCTAGCATAATGCATATTTTAGACTGCCTTTCAGATGGTATATGCCACAAATGTCGCAGACATATAGCGGAGATGCAATGCTGATTTTAATTTTTGTGCACCAGTTTTGTCCGCTACTGTACGTTCAGGTGTATACAAGCCCTTGAACTTGCTCAAAGTGGACCTTGCTACCCCTGGAACATGTTTCATAATCTCTGAGTATGATAAACCCTTTTTCAACAGCGACCGGATGCTTTCTTGCTTGCTACGAGATAAAGTATGTACCATGATATAAAGAAGTATAGGCTGTACGAGATAGAAGGGAAACACTGCAAAATCCAACCTTATTTATATATTTTAAGCTCTGACTAAAAGCAAAAGCGTTGTTTCATCATTACATCATTTAGTAATGCTGTATTTGTGATGTCAGAAGCGGCAACGATGTCATCATTATAGAATGCATTGAGTTGGAAAAATTGTTCGAATGCATATGCTTGACGCAATTTAATCTTACTATATATGGAAGTAATTCCATACCCCTGAATTTCTATATGCTATATGTCACAACTATCGCTTTCTAATGAGGTATTGTACGTAGTTCTATCTTATCTGACTGCAGAGATACAAAGCCAAACGTATAGAATTGCAAAACATTCGAACAATTATTCCAACAACTGTACTTCCCTTGCAGTCTTGAGTTGGCCTTGTACAACTCAAAGCTTGATGAATCTGTTCGTCTGAGCGGACACAACCATCGGTCTACCACCAAGTCGACGCTGTCGGTTTGGGAAAAACTTGTTCGCATAGTTATTAACTGTTGCATACGTAACCCTAAAGCGTTTCGCAACCTCCATGGAGTCTTTTCCAGCAAGTAGAGCGGACTTTATATCGTTTTTGATGTCAGCAAAGAGAGGTTTAGGCATGATTGAGGTGTTTAAGATATTTAAAAATTAAATGGAAAAAATTAGGAAAAAGAGAAAAGCGACTCCTTTTATTCTTTTGGAGCCTTTATAAGTCATAATAAGTCATTAAACGTCCGCGGAGTCTGTCTGTTGGTCCGTGTAACCGACATTTATGGAAGTGAAAAAACTCTAAAAATAAACGAATCTTCGTTTGGCAGTTGTTTTCGGATGAATAATCACCATCTGAGATTGATAATTTGTCATACTATCTTCTATTTTTAGTGCTACATATATGCAAAATTTCAAGGCGATACACCAATTTGGTAGAACATAACAATCAAAAACGCTGATAACGTCATAACGTTTTTAGAGTTTTTTCACCCACTGTACAGATCAAATAAAAGTATTTTATAACGGAATCAATGTCTTGCATAAATTTGAAATTTTTAAGTTTGATAAGGATATACCTATTTGTATTGGTACAGATCTTATGCCTAAGTTAAACATTAACTTGACAGGTTTAGCTGTTACGTGGGATAGTCCTAATATCTCTACAATACCTGATCCAATAGACCCTTCACCTATCAAACCTAACAAGTCACCCGCTGGTACTCACCAACAGCGTGAACAACTTATGGACGCATTACAGCCATATTTGAGCGCTAATGCTAAGATCCCTAGCACATCTGCATGTCCTCTACCTGAAGCGATAGTTCGCTTGGAAACTGAACCAGGTAAAACGACTTATAGACGACAGTATCCTATTGCACTGTCAATCCAGCCTAAAGTACAAGAACAGGTTGATAAATGGTTAGCAGATGGCGTGATTGAAATAGCCCCTCCTAATACTGCATTTAACTCTCCTTTGTTGACTGTACGTAAGAAGGACGCTAATGGTAATTATAGTGACGATATACGGGTATGTATAGACCCCAGACATATCAATGCAATACTCATTAAAGATCGTACCGACCGCTTTCAATTACCATTGATAGCTGAGTTGCATCAAAAAATGAGTGCTGCTACGCTATTCACAGTACTTGACCTCAAACAAGCTTTTCATCGTCTACCTCTAGCTGAAGAGCATAGAGCACTCACAGCTTTCACATTTAACGGTCAACAATATCAATTCTGTAGAGCACCATTCGGTTTGACCCCCATACCAAATCACTTCCAACGTGTGCTAACTACTCTCTTACATGACTTGCCATACGTAACATGTTTCATCGATGATTTAACTATCGGTACTGGACCCGATATTGAGGAACATATCAAATGCGTAACTACTGTCATCGAACGACTTACATCAGCTAAATTTATTCTTAACGTTGATAAATGTCATTTTATGCAAACTTCTGTAAACATCCTGGGCTTCACTATTAGCCACAATAGTCTCTCACTGGATAGCAGAAAGGTTGCAAACACTTTAGCGTGGCCAATACCAAAGACTGGAAAAGATATACAACGCTTTCTAGGTCTCGCTAATTATTTTCGAAGTCATCTCCCAAATTTCTCTACAATGACCGCACCGTTAGATAAACTACGTAATGAAGGTTCATTGGAACACATTTGGATTGACAAACATCTACAGGCTTTTCGAAATATACAGACAGCCTTATCTAATGCTCCTGTTTTGTCTATACCTGACATGCGTCATGAATTACAGCTAGCTACAGATGCTAGCAACACAGGAATTGGCGGTGTACTTTATCAAATTATTGACGATAACTGTCGTATCCCAACATACTTTAAACATGATTCATATTCAATTTATAAGAAATCAGAGTAATGAATGCTTTACAAAGATTTATTACAGTCTTTTCTCTATTATTCGGTCATAACTAATTCCACTCCTTTAACTCAATGCAAGCTTTTAATATAACTCCTGATGCAATGCAACTGTCATGTTTTGACATGTCAATAAGATAACAGTCTTATCATTCTAAGCTAAATCTTTACAAATGAGTTTGAATAAGAATAGATCCTGATAATTACCAACTGCCCTGAACAGCCAAGTTTCACTTTCATCTCAACAGTTGATTATTTACATCAGTTTATAAAATTTTTCTTATACATGTCAAATCATATCGGTCGTAACTATCTCTTGTCATTTAATCTCAGGTCTTGCTCAAACTAATATAAATAGCCTTGGAATCTTTCTTTAATAAAAGTAATTCGACTTTAGAACTATTGTTCGGTCTCGTTAATTCTTCTTTTTCATATTTTAAATACTTAAAAACACTTCATTTTTTTTAACGAATTCTGAACTTTTGTTTAAAATTACAAAATATGGCTGACAACGATCAATCCACTCAAGTTTCCTCCCTTAATAAGAAAGGCAACCTTAATCAACAAGAAGAAGAGACATCCAGGGTCAGTGAAGACATAGAAATGGCTATCGTTGAAGAAGCTGCTTCTACCACTTCAAATGGTTTTGAATTAAAAGAAGATCCATCTATCGATGCTGTTATGGGTCTGAGGGTTACATTGACAGACCTTAGACAACAGATCGCTCGTGCTGTGGTAACTGGAGCTCCTCAAGAAGAGCTAACCAAGCTCCAAGAACAGGCAGTTAATATAAAGAACTGCATCCAGTTCTTAGATGATGCTCAAGCTTTCTGTATTACTCCTCCTACACCCGTAGGTAATGCTGTTTTCAGTCCTGGCTTCTCAAATACTGCTTTTAACACTCGGTCGGCTCATATTATCCCACCTGATCTTCCTGTCTGGCAATGGAGGGGTAATGTCTGGAGAAAAGATGCCGATGTACATGACTCCGTAGAAGACTTACTTGACACCTTCTCCCTAATCATTGAGTCAAATGGTCTATCTGTTGATTCGAGTTGGTCTCGCCTGGTCCCAATCAAGATGAACCGAGATCAACGTTCATGGTTTAACGAGGTTCTAAAAGGGCGTAGTTTGACTTGGTCTGAAGTAAGAAAGATCATTGTCAAGACCTATGCTGCACAAGACGTAGCTCAAGAATTGGAATACATGGACCAGCTCCTGTCACTTAAAATGCTTCCAACCGAGTCCATTGAAGCCTTTACAGATCGATTTCAACGTATTCGAAGGGCTGCCAAATGGGATGATGACATCAGGACCGCTTCCATTTACAAGCGTGCTTTACCAGGCTTTTTACGTCAGGAGGTCTCTCGTTCCTTGCTAAACCTTGGTCGAGATCAACAAGACTCCGTGACAAAAGTTGCTGCCAAAGCACGAATGGTCCTGTCATCAAACCTTTGTTCAGAAAGTGGCTCATCTAACCGTCAAGAATCTGGGTTAAAAATTTCCTCCTCGCCTCTCCTTTCTAAGGGAACAGAAGCATCGAAGTACAATCCAAACAACTTGGAAACCTCAAACAACCAACTTGGCAATGGTAAAAGAGTGTCTATGGGTAGTATGAAGAACAAGTTCCGCTGCGCTATCCATGGTATTGCCAATCATCCCACTGAAAGATGCAACAAGTACAAGGATTTGCTGAAGCAAAACTCTTCCTCGGTGATCACTCCTTCTGCTGCATCTAATAGATCTTTATCATTTGTGTCTGTTGCCAAGAACTGTTATCGATGTTTGGGTAATGTCCCTTGGTCCAAAGAACACGCTGCTCGCTGTCCTCGTGACAAGCCTTATCATGGTCCAACTAAGGCCATCCGTTCTGTTCGCTTGGATACTGCAAATTCCAATGGTAACAAGCCCAACCTCACCGTCACTCCTCAAGCTAGACCACAACAGGCGTCCTCCAAGGTGTCTAGTGGTGATAGCAACTTGATGGACGTGGATGACGAGGGTTATCCAGTTAGCTATGACTGTAAGAAATTAACAAAACAGAATGAAGTATTTAAAAATACTAACCATTCTTTAATTGTACCTATCACTATAGAGAACGTGAACACTATGGCCCTGGTTGATAGTGGTTCTTCTTTTAGCTCGATAGACACAAAATTTGTTAATAAATATAATATTGCAGTTGATAGAAATGTATCTGGTTCCGTTATACTTGCTACAAGTGATAATGTTAGTAAACGTTTCGGTACAACCAAATTTCCATTAAGTGTTATTTACGGTGATAATGATAAAAATCTTATTCATACATCCCATTCTTTTGAAGTCCTTCCTCTTTCCTTGGATACTGAAGTTGTAATAGGATTAGACCTAATGCACAAGTTGAACATTCTTGTTACCAACTTAGCTATCAGACATCCTAATCTTGCACCAGTTATTGACAAAGAGATTACGGATGACACACCTGAACCTAACAAAGCTCCTTTCGGTACACTTGAGCAACAAGCTCATTTCCATAATGCTATTAAACCATTTGTTGATCAAAATGCCTTAATACCAAAGAATTCATTCTGTACTGTACCCGAGTCAGTTATACGTTTAGATACTGTTAAAGGAAAAACCGCTTACCGTGCACCATATCGTACTCCTTTTAAATTACTACCAATCATGCGTGAATGTATTGACACTTGGTTAAAGGATGAAGTTATTGAACGTGCATCACCTAATTCGGATTGGAATTCTCCTTTAACATTGGCACCTAAGAAAGACTTGCTTGGTAATCTCACAGGACATCGACCCTGTCTCGATCCTCGCTTGTTAAATTCTATTCTCGTGTCAAACGATAGACATCCTATTCCAAAGATTGAAGAGATTTTCGATCAATTACAAGGATCAACTATCTTTACCACTCTTGATCTTCGACAAGCATTTCATCGATTCCAAATCTACGAACCTGATCGTGTTAAGACCACATTCACTTTTGAAGGTCAACAATACCAATTTAGAGGTTGTCCATTTGGATTGAAACATATTGCTTCCCGTTATCAGCGAGTGATTAATATTGTATTACGTGATTTACCTTATGCACAGGCTTTTGTTGATGATATCATCATATTTTCCAAGTCTTATGAGGAACACATCACACATGTGCAAAACATAATTCAGAGATTAACTAAAGTGAACTTGATCCTTAACCCAGACAAATGTCATTTTGCGCAGTCTACTGTTTACTTGCTTGGTTTCTGTGTTGATGCCAAAGGGTCTCGACTCGATCCTCGTAAAGTTACAAACGCTTTGACTTGGCCTAGACCTTCATCTGGAAAAGAGATTCAACGCTTTTTAGGACTGGTAAATTATTTTAGAAAATACTTGCCAAATATTTCTGAAGTCACTGCGCCTTTGGACAAATTACGTTTCGAAGGTAAACTTGATAAACTTTGGACATCTGAACAAGAAAGTGCTTTTGAAAAAATCAAGGCATTATTGTCTTCTGCGCCACTTCTTCATCATCCAGATTTAGAACAACCTTTTTACGTTGCTACTGATGCTAGTAACTATTCAATTGGTGCTGTTCTTTACCAAGTTATCAAAAATGAGACTCGATATATCGGTTTCATGGCACGCTCACTTTCTTCATCTGAAAAGAATTATTCTACCACTAAACGTGAGCTATTAGCAGTGATATTTGCACTAAAGAAGTTTCATCCATTTTTGTGGGGTAACCCATTCACCTTATACACTGATCACAAGGCCCTGACTTATCTCCACACTCAGCCTGTAGCTAACGCTATGATGATCAATTGGCTGGATACTATACTGGATTATAACTTCAAAATCATCCATCGACCTGGTATTCAAAATATTCTGCCAGATGCTTTGTCGCGTCTTTTTGAACCTGAAAAAACGCTGGAGGGGGATAATAAAACCATCAAAACAATTGTCACTTCACAAATTATCAATTCTAACGGATCAATTCTTACATCCAGAATGATGATGCCTGCTGACTTGATGACCCCAGCACCAGAAGACAGACAAAAGCTACTCATGGATACACACTTAGAAGGACACCGTGGAGCTCAAGCAATCGTAACAGCTTTACATAGCGATGGTATTCACTGGACAAAGCTCAAGGAAGATGCACTTGAAATAATACGTAGTTGTCCTGATTGCCAAAAATTCAATATCGCAAAGCACGGATACAATCCCTTAACCTCAATCTATGCTGATGCACCTTGGGATCACATCTGTATCGACACAGCCGGACCTTTCCCTACTTCAGTACAAGGTAATCAATACATCCTTCTGGTAGTGGACGTCTTTACACGATATTGTGTACTCAAAGCCTTGCCCGATAAATCCTCTCTCACTATTGCACTTGCATTAAGGAGTATCTTATCGCTCTTTGGTCGACCAAAAATTATCCAAAGTGATAATGGTACTGAGTATGTCAATGAAATCGTCAGACTGTATGTTGAATCATCCGGTATTGATCATCGTCTCATATCAGCTTATCATCCCCGAGCTAACGGTATAGTTGAACGATGGGTTGGCAAAGCAAAAAATATTTTGCACAAAAGATTACAAGGCAGAACTGAGGATTGGGACTTGTATGTTGACAGTACCCAAGAAGCCCTCAACAATACACATACAGCTTTACACGGCACACGACCTTTCTCATTGATGTTCGCAAGACGTCCCAATGAAAACAAGGATTATAATAACGTGCTGGACAAAACTAAATCGCCTGAAACAATGAAACAGTTAGAAACTAGAATTAACGAGTTTAATGACACTGTCTTACCTGCTATTCGTGAAAAAATAAAAACTTCACAAGCTGCCTCTCGAGACAAGTTCAACCAAACTCACAGAATTCTAACCGATATCCCCACTGGTAGTCAAGTCACGCTCAAGAATGTAAACCGTGTTGCAAAAAGTGATCCCCTCTACGTTGGTAATTACACTGTCAAAAGAAAAACTCAAGGTGGTTCATACGTGTTGGTTGATGCAACTGGAGCACTCTTACCAAGAGATGTACCTCCATCGCAAATAAAGGTTATTTCCCAGGAAGTATCTTTATCCAATACTGATCAATCTGAATCATACGATGTTGAGGCAGTTTTACACCATAAGGGATCACCGGGTAATTACTTATATAAAGTTCGATGGAAAGGTTATGGAGAAGAAGATGACACTTGGGAACCGGCTAGTCATTTCCATGATTACAGACCGATCCAAAAGTATTGGTTACGTATAAGTGAACAAGAACCAGCGCGCGAGGTTCAACTTGTTCCTAAAAAAAGATACAACCAAGAAAAGAAAAAATGTGCATCGCAATGTAACTAACTCTAAAAGAAACAGACGTTAACACATTGACCTTCTTCCACCCAACTTTCATTAACTATACATATATGTTACCAGCAAATAACGCAATTATAAAATATTTACAAGGATAGTAAAAAATGGAATTTTTTCTCATGCCTTAATATTTTTCAATTTGCACGTTTGTACGCAGTCACATTTACAGACAAACATCACTTTAGCAATAAATTCCTGTTTAGGGTTTATTATCGCCTAAATGCTTTGTTCCATTCTTGAACACTATACTTTATATGTTTATATAAAGAGCCACTATACGTTATATGACTTCACCCTACCAAGCACCTATTTCTTACAACAAATAGAGCTCATCTTGACATCTCAAACCTCATTTTGACATTCAGTTAAACAAACATCTTTTTACTTGCCACATTAATTCCAGAAAAGATAATTACAACCTGGAAGGGGGCAATGTCATGTTTTGACATGTCAATAAGATAACAGTCTTATCATTCTAAGCTAAATCTTTACAAATGAGTTTGAATAAGAATAGATCCTGATAATTACCAACTGCCCTGAACAGCCAAGTTTCACTTTCATCTCAACAGTTGATTATTTACATCAGTTTATAAAATTTTTCTTATACATGTCAAATCATATCGGTCGTAACTATCTCTTGTCATTTAATCTCAGGTCTTGCTCAAACTAATATAAATAGCCTTGGAATCTTTCTTTAATAAAAGTAATTCGACTTTAGAACTATTGTTCGGTCTCGTTAATTCTTCTTTTTCATATTTTAAATACTTAAAAACACTTCAGCAACATAGATGAAAGATCAGATCTACTTAAGAAATAATTATAAAACAGTCCACTTGCATAACCAGGAACAGATCCTCACATTAAAACTTATTGACACTAGATCTACAGTTATAATTAATTAAAGTATCTGAAAAGGATTTAATTAAACCTCCATGAAAATAGTATAAATACCAGACATTATAATATTAAATAAAGATATAACTTTTTTCAGTCTCGTTGAATTTTATAGTCTTTTTTATTCTTACGAGATAACACAATAACACTCGCTATATTGGATTCGCAGCAAGAGCACTGTCGAAGTCAGAAATAAACTACTCGACAACTAAACGAGAGCTGTTAGTCATCTGTTATCTTTTTGAAAGATTTCACAAGTGGTTGTATGGATCTCATTTCACGCTGTATACTGATCATAAAAGTTTGGTTTATCTTGGCACACAAAACATTCCTAATCCCATGATGCTGAATTGGTTCGAAACTATTTTCAACTATACATTCAGAGTAATCCATCGTCCAGGAATTGAAAATGTGTTGCCGGATTCACTTTCTCGTCTTTTTTCAGACGATACGGAAAAAAGACTGGGGGGAGATAGTAATCCTCAGCAACTTTCCATAAAAAATAAAACTACAAAGTCACAGAACAAACGTACTACAGAAAACAGTACAAACATAAAAC
Organism: Rhizopus delemar RA 99-880; assembly: GCF_000149305.1. NCBI lineage: Eukaryota > Fungi > Mucoromycota > Mucoromycetes > Mucorales > Rhizopodaceae > Rhizopus > Rhizopus delemar. The sequence goes on from NW_027137828.1 coordinate 1,254,641, forward strand.
AAAGAGCTGTACAACTAGTAGACTACATGACACCACCAGAAGAAGAACGTCATAACCTATTACTAAAGGCACATTTACTTGGACACTTTGGGGCTGATGCTATTGTAAAGACAATCCACAATGATAATTTGCACTGGATTAATATTAAAAAAGATGCATTGCAGCTAGTATCCAATTGTCCTGAATGTCAGCAATTTAATATTGGCAAACACGGGTATCACCCTCCCCGTAGTATTCTACCAGATGGTCCTTTTGATCACGTCTGTATTGACCTTGGTACCCTGAACGTTACATCAACAGAAGGACACAATTTCATTTTAGTCCTAGTTGATCTTTTTACAAGATTTACAATTCTAAGACCATTAATGGATAAAACTGCAGTATCCATAGCTAATGAACTTAGAGATATCTTTTGCGCTTTTGGTTGGCCCAAAAAACTTAGTTCAGATAACGGTACAGAATTCACTAATGAAATATTTAATTCATTAATGGAAACCTCTGGTATTGACCATAGACTTTCACTGCCTTATAACCCATTGGGTAATTCGACTAACGAATCGTTTGTTGGAATAGCCAAACGAGCTCTTGTTAAAAGATTACAAGGCAAGAAAGACGAGTGGAATCTTTTCCTTCCTAGTATTCAATATGCTATGAATTGTAAATATTCTAGATTACATCATTCCAGACCATTTGTGCTTATGTATAATAGGCAACCAAATGAATTCCAGGATTATTCTAATACACAATCCTCAATACCTAACTCTAGTCAGCAATATGCTAAAGCACTAGAAAATAAACTAGACAATATGAACAACATAGTAATCCCTGCTATACGTAACCGTATTATGACTACTCAAAGAATTGACAACGAGTATTTTACAAAGAAACACCGCATTGTACATCAACAATTTCCTACTAATAGCGAAATTATGATAAAAATTGTGAATAGAAATAGTAAAACTGACCCAAGGTACGAGGGGCCCTTTGTCGTACATGGAGTCACAAAAAATGGTAGCTACATTTTGACGGATAAAACAGGTGCATTATTATCGCGCGACGTACCTACCTCGCACATCAAACTTATCTCTACAGACAACGTTGTTAATAATCGCGCTGACCAACAACAGTACGATGTGCAGGCAATTATCCAACATAAAGGAAATAACACTAGCAATTATAAATACCTAGTAAGATGGAAAGGTTATCCTCCAGAATATGATACCTGGGAACCTGCCTCAAGTTTTGATGACATGAGTATGATAGAACAGTACTGGGCAAGACGTAACGTCAATAATAACATTGGCAAACGTAAACGCTCATCTCATACTAATTTGCCAACCAAGACTAATAATCTTAACAAAAGAAGCAAGACAAAGTAACGAGCTGAATATGGTCTTTTCCCATTATTTTTTTTTCCTAAACAGGTTTTTATGGGTTTTTATCGATTATATACCAGAAGAGCATGCTCTCTCTTTTCTCTACACTTACGTCTTTAATATGAACAGCCTAAGTAATCATATTAGATATAATCCATGTACTCTTCGTTATTCATGATGTTCATCGGTTGTTCCAACCTGGAAGGGGGCAATGATGTATCCATCATTCATAACTCGATATGAAAACAGTATTAATAAGCTACGTGTAAAATATATCCAATAGACAAGCTACAGGTTAATTCGGATAATCTTCATTAAGGATAAGATGCTGCGTAATTGCACGGTTAAACTATATTAAATCCAGGAACTAAATCACAGTCAGCCGCAGTCAATGATATACGAGTATTCTATGACAAATATAACAATAGAAGAACACGTAACCCTTATCTATTTGCCATCAGCTATATCATACTCATTAATTATTAATCGATGACATGAAATATTATCCGTGTATGAAAAGTATAAATAGAGTACAATTTTCTTATTAAATAAAACAATCTCTTTATCGAGTCTCGTCCTCTCTTGTTCCTTTTTATTCTTGGATAAATCACAGGACTTTGGGATGGCCAGTCATCAATATAACACATGCTGTTATCTTCCATATACTGTTTTGTAGACTTTGATCGGTGTTTTGGGTCGTTATCATGTTGAAAAATGGATGATTTCCAATCTAGGCCATAGTACCCAAGCGTGTCTTTAAGACTTGTGCCAAGGATTTCTTGGTACACCTCTGAATTCATGGTGCCATCATATACAGTGGGTGGACTAATTGTCCCAGTGTTTGAACTTTTTTTACTTTCGACTCCATAACTCGACCAGTTCTTAGGCTATGCGGCTAGGTCTATGATCATTAGAAAGGTCGCAATCCGTACTACATCATATTAGAAACTCAGCGTTCGGAAATAGCTCATTCTGAGTTAATCAGCAATAGAAAAAAAACACCGCACTGGGACAATTTTTCCGCTATCCGCTTATTTTGCAATGCATTCCAAACATACAGTAGCTTACAAAATTGTACAAGTGTTTTGCATTTTTTGCTTCTGTAAGATTTATCGATACCAAAACGGTAAATAAGCTACAGCATGTTCTACATCATTCGAAAGTATAGCTTCTTGGCTTTCTTTTGGTACTATTCAGTCGGCGATAACGTCATTTTGGATGGAGCTATGGCCGCTTACAAATGCCGACTACACTTGTACAATTTTGGAACCGCTTCAAATATTTCAATATCAGCTTATAGTCTTGCTCGTCACAGAGTGTAAGCCACCAAAAAAGGGTTTTTTTTATTCTTCAATGCTCAAAGTATCTTTTTCTTTCTTTTTCTGCCATTTTTTTTACACCTACAGGAACTAACTGCTATATAAAAGTGTACCAACGTCCAATATGCAACCTATCAGTGAAGATCTCCGTAATCGTATCATCAGCTGCTTAAAAAACGGATACTCTATATCAAAAACAGTGAAAACAACTGGAGCAAGCCGTGAAACTGTTCAGAACGTTCGAAAAACAATAAAAAACGAAGTAAACAGCATTAAAGCAGGTCGCCCCAAGTTACTCAGCAGCAGGGATGATCAGTATTTAGTCAGATTAGTAACTGTTAAAGGTCAAGAGAATGCAGTAGAAGCTAGAAACACACTCGAAAATGACTTGCAAAAGGTTGTATCAGCCCAAACAGTGCGAAGATCGTTGCGTAGGTCTGGTTTAACCTCTTTTGTTAAGCCTCAAAAACCATTGCTCAGTGAAGTAAACAGACGAAAGCGATTGGACTGTGTTGTAAACATAGTTATTTTCTATAAGATATCAGTTGTATTAAAATAAATAACGATACACAAAGATTAAACTATGATTGAACAATTCCACACTTTTCCAAATTTAGAACAATAAGATCAGTATTTGTCATCCTAGAGAGTCTAGTCAATTGTCAACCCCAAAAGTAATTAGATCAAAGTTAATTGACTGGTTATTATTTCTATTGTTCAACTTCAGATGCATATATTAGAACATCGACAAGCTTTAGCTTAATCATTGGTTCTTCAGCACGACATCGTTGCCGAGTCTATATCTTTTATATCTACGCTCACAAAGAATATAAATAGATGCCAACTTTTTATCCATTAAACGGGGCTCTTTTGCAATATAAAGAAATCTGCAATAAAGAAGGATTTTAATTTTATACAGTAAGGGACAAAATTAGTCCGTTTTTTGGTTTTTTCGCAATGCCTCTCCGAGAATTAAATTTAGAGCTCCGCTTTGCTGACACTAAATACGCATGTAGACTAGACAAAAATGTTGGTGTAACCTAATTGCTTCTAGCTGCATTTCTTCTGTAGTTATGGCGGAAAAAGTGATTTTCCGTGATAGCTGCTAACGCCCGATTTTGCATTAGGTTCCGTATCTCCAGAAACAGTCACTGGATTGACTTGAAATTTAGTTTGGTATGTCTTATGACGCCAGTGAACGCTTACGCGTTCTCATATTTTAGCTCATTTTATTTTTTTACATTTTTTCTTTTTCCCCATTTACCTCATCTCAGATTAGCCAAACACGCCATGACAGCAAAGAATGCCGACAAACATGCCCAAATTGAAAACATGATGAACCACTCCATTCCATGGGATGTAATTCAAAAGAAAGTAGGCTGTGGAAAGTCCATGATTCGAAGGATTTCAAGGAAAGCCAAGATGCAGTCAAAAAATAGCGCGGGTAGACATCGTTTACTCACACCTAGGGAGGAAACCAAAGTGTGTTATCTCGTAAGAATAAAAAAGACTATAAAATTCAACGAGACTGAAAAAAGTTATATCTTTATTTAATATTATAATGTCTGGTATTTATACTATTTTCATGGAGGTTTAATTAAATCCTTTTCAAGATACTTTAATTAATTATAACTGTAGATCTAGTGTCAATAAGTTTTAATGTGAGGATCTGTTCCTGGTTATGCAAGTGGACTGTTTTATAATTATTTTCTTAAGTAGATCTGATCTTTCATCTATGTTGCATTGCATCAGGAGTTATATTAAAAGCTTGCATTGAGTTAAAGGAGTGGAATTAGTTATGACCGAATAATAGAGAAAAGACTGTAATAAATCTTTGTAAAGCATTCATTACTCTGATTTCTTATAAATTGAATATGAATCATGTTTAAAGTATGTTGGGATACGACATTGCCCCCTTCCAGGTCATAACTACTTCTGGATTTAGATTCATGAGTGTTCAATTGTGAAGACGAGTGTAAGTGAAGTTCTCTGTTTTGTAATATTGAGCAAAGCAATATGTTATGGCAATAATGTAATTCGTAAGTGCATGTTATAAGAATGTATAGGTAGCAACATGTGAAAGGTTTTTTATGTTGACGATTCTACTTGTGAATGAACTGTGGATAGAATGTAAATTGACATTGTAGATTGGATTATTGGAAGTTTTTGAATTATTGAAAGGTAGCGTAAGGCGTTGAGATAATACGTAATAAGATGAATTGCAGTCACGGTTAATTTCTTGCTCTTTTACGGCTTGAATTGTCGTGAGTTTTTCTTGGTCTTTTTTCACTTGAATTAGGTTCAACATTATGTTGTCCATTTCGACGATTCCAGTATTTTAGTATCGGTCTGTTGTCGTGAAAGTGTTTTTCAGGTTCCCAAGTATCATCTTTCGCATCATAGCCTTTCCAACGTACCAAGTATAACCAGTTACCAGGAGTGCCTTTGTGGTCAATTACGGCTTCGACATCATATACCTCAGATTGTTCTTCTGATATTACTTTGATATGCGAAGGTGGAATATTTCGAGGTAAAAGTGCGCCAGTACCATCAACTAGGATATAGCTTCCTCCTTGGTTCTTTCTGACAATTGTATAATTTCCAATGTAGAGTGGATCTGTTTTTGCAGTTCGGTTTATATTCTTGATCATGACTTGACTACCAGATGGTATTTCCTTGATAATTCGATGAGATTTGTTAAACTTGTTTTCGGCAGCAGTTTGAGAAGTTTTGATTTTCTCGCGAATAGCTGGTAAAACAGTGTTATTAAATTTCGTAATGTGTCCATTAAACTGTTTTCTTGTTTCATTATAGTTTGTAGGAATTGACACGTCACTATAGTCCTTGAATTGATTTGGACGTCTAGCAAACATCAGTGAAAATGGTCTTGTGTCGTGTAAGGCAGTTGGCGTGTTATTTAGAGCTTCTTGGGTACTGTCAAGGTATAAGTCCCAGTCATCGTTCTTGCCTTGAAGTCTTTTATATATTATATTCTTTGTCTTTCCAACCCAACGTTCTGCAATACCATTGCTTCGAGGGTGATATGCTGTTATAAGACGATGATCGATACCAGAAATTTCAGTGTATTTACGGATGATATCATTGACATATTCAGTTCCATTGTCGCTTTGGATAATCTTTGGACGACCGAAAAGTGATAGTATGTTTCTTAATGCGAGTGCGATAGTATGTGAAGATTTATCAGGCATTGCTTTGAGTACGCAAAATCTTGTGAATACGTCTACTACAACTAGAATGTAATTGTTTCCTTGAATTGATGTAGTCATAGGTCCGGCAGTATCGATACAGATATGATCCCAGGGTGCATCAGCATAGATTGACGATAATGGATGATATCCATGTTTGGCAACATTAAACTTTTGACAATCAGGGCAGCTGTTGATACAATCTAATGCATCTTGCTTTAAGTTTGTCCAATGGATTCCCTCACTGTGTAGAGTGGTAACCATTGCTTGTGAGCCTCTGTGTCCTTCAAGATGGATTTTGAGTAATAATTCTTGCCTTTCTTCTGGTGCTGGGGTTACAAGATCATCAGGCATCATCATGCGATTAGTCATATTTGTGTTTTTGGAATTAGCTATGTGAGGTGTGATCCAGGTTTTATGTTGGTTTTTATCCCCCACCAGCGTTCTTTCGGATTCGAAAAGACGCGATAACATATCTGGTAATACATTTTGAATACCAGGTCTGTGTATGATTTTGAAGTCATAATCCAGTATTGTGTCTAACCATTGTATCATCATAGAATTGGCGACAGGTTGAGTGTGGATGTAAGTAAGGGCTTTGTGATCCGTGTAAAGAGTGAAAGGATTACCCCATAAAAATGGATGAAACTTCTTGAGAGCAAAAACAATGGCAAGTAGTTCTCGTTTAGTAGTTGAGTAATTTTTTTCAGATGTAGACAAAGCACGAGCCATGAAACCAAGATGACGGATTTGCTTATCAATGATCTGGTAGAGAACAGCACCAATGGAATAATTACTGGCATCTGTTGCAACATAGAATGGCTCATTGAGATCAGGATGATATAAGACTGGAGCAGAAGCAAGTAGCTGTTTAATTTTTGTGAATGCGTCGTCTTGTTCTTGATCCCAAATTTTGCTGGTGAGTTTGCCTTCAAAACGCAATTTATCCAATGGAGCTGTAACTTCGGATAGATTGGGCAAGTATTTCCTAAAGTAGTTCACCAACCCTAAGAAGCGTTGAATGTCTTTCCCTGTGGATGGCTTTTCCCAAGAAAGTGCGTTTGTAACCTTGCGTGGATCGAGTCGAGATCCTTTGGCATCAACACAAAAACCAAGTAGGTAAACAGATGTTTGAGCAAATTGACATTTGTCAACATTCAGGATTAAATTAACATTGGTGAGCTTCTTGATGACATTTTGTACATGAGTAATATGTTCTTCATAAGATTTAGAAAAAATGATAATATCATCCACAAATGCAAGAGCATAAGGAACATCAGCTAGGATAGAATTGATAACTCTTTGATAACGTGAAGCAATATGCTTGAGACCAAATGGGCAACCTTTGAACATGTATTGTTGACCTTGAAAGGTGAAGGTTGTTTTGACACGATCAGGTTTGTATATTTGGAAACGATGAAAAGCTTGTCGTAAGTCTAAAGTAGTGAAAATAGTTGAACCTTGAAGTTGATCAAAAATTTCATCAATTTTAGGTATAGGTTGTTTATCATTAGATATCACAATAGAATTCAGCAGTCGAGGATCTAGACATGGTCTAAAATCTGTGAGAGTTCCATGTAAATCCTTTTTGGGTGCCCAAGTGAGAGGAGATTTCCATTCTGAACTTGGTGGAGCATATTCAAGTACTTCATCTTTTAGCCATGTCTAGACACATTCGCGCATTACTGGAATCAGTTGGAGTGGAATACGGTAAGGCGATCGATAGGCTGTTTTGTTCTTTTCTGTATCAAGATGAATAATTGATTCAGGTACTGTGCAAAAACTATTCTTTGGTATCTGTGCATTTTAATCAAGATCAGGTTTGACTGCAGCCATAAAATTAATTTGTTGATCAGTGGTACCATAAGGGGCATTGTTTGGTTCAGGAGTATCATCGATTTCTTCTTTTGCAGCAGGTTTTTTGTTTGGATGTTTTATAGCTAAATTCGTTATTAAAATATTTAATTTAGGCATCAAATCTAAACCAATGACAGCATCTGTATCAAAGGAAAGTGGAAGAACTTCGAAAATATGTGATGTGTGAATGAGAGTATCATCGTTATCACCATAAATTAAGCTTAAAGCTTTAGAAGTTGTACCAAAACGTTTACTCTTATTATCGTTTGTAGCAAAAATAATAGAACCAGAAACGTTATTATTTATATTAATGTTATTTTTATTAGCGAATGCAATATCTATCGAGCTAAAAGAAGCACCAGAGTCCACAAGGGCAAAGGTGTCGATGTTTTCTATAGTGATAGGTACATACAAAGAATGGTTAGTTTTCACTTCATTCTGTTTACTAGTTTTTTCCTTACAGTCATAGTTTGTAGGCAAGCTACTAAGATCTATGTCCATACTGCCGTGGCTGTGCTCTTGATCATTCAAGTTGACAGCGGCAGGTAAATGTTTACTTCGATTGTGAGAACCAGAGAAACGAGCAGAACGGAAAGCTTTAGTTGGTCCATTGAACCTCTTGACTTTATCTTTGCTGCATGTAGCTGCATGGTCAGGACTCCATGGTACGTTGGCCGAACATTTGTAACAATTTTTCTTTGTATTTGATGCTTGTGGAGTGACGTTGGTGGCAGTAGTGGCAGTAGTGGCGGTATTGGCAGTGGCAATCCTTTTGAGGACTTTACACTGTTCAGTGGTATGATTACCATTACCATGAACAAGACATTTTGATTTGGGCTTGAATTGAGGTTGGCCTTGCTTGCTTGGACCACTAGCATTTTTGGGATTGTGCATCGACTTGTCAGCACCACTCACAAACGAAATTGGGTTCGCAGGCGATTGAGTTGTGATGTTACGTTTTGTAACACCAGCAGCCATGGCTTCATCATTGCAAATATTTGAGGAGATCACAGTACGAGCCTTGGCAGACACCTTACAAACAGAGTCTTGCTGATTCAAAGGTAAGTTTAGCAAGGAGCGGGACACTTCCTTATATAAGGCGAGAGGCAAAGCACGTTTGAACAAGGCAGCAGTTCTAATATCATCTTGCCATTTTGCTGCGCGTCTGATTCTTTGGAATCGGTCAGTAAAAGCCTCGATCGACTCGTTTTGCTGCATTTTGATGGTCAAGAGTTGATCAATACTGTTTAGCGTCTGAGCGACATCTTGGGTGGCGTACGTATTGATGATGATAGACCTAGCCTCATCCCAGTTCAAGCTTCGACCTTTTAGCACCTCATTAAACCAGGATCTTTGGTCTCTATTCATTTTGATTGGAACCAAGCGCATCCAGTGTTGATCGATTGCAAGTCCGTTGGAGCTTACAATTAATGCAAATGTGTCCAGGAGATCTTCTACTGAATCATGAACCTCTACGTCCGTTCTCCACACATTACCAACCCATTGCCATGTAGGAAGATCATTGGGAATGAAATGATCAAAGCGGTTTGACGACTGGTTAATGGATTGTTGAGTTGTTTCAATCTTGGGAGGGTCGCAATAGGTTTGAACTTCCAAAAGGTACTTGATACAGTTTGCAATATGTGATGCTTCATTGCGAAGGCTTTCCAGTTGATCCATAGGTAAATGGTTTGATACGCCTCTAGCAAACCTTTGTGATACTTCTGTTTAGGATAGGGGGGTTTTAGGTAAAAGTAGTATAACAACAAAGATAAAGAAATACTGTTAGAACTTGGTATCTCTTTATTAAGTTAAGATAACTAAGATTGAATATGATAAAAAATAATTCTACATGTAAAAAGTGAGAGTATTTATACAGTAGTGGACAAAACTGGTGCACAAAACTTTTTTTCAGCTTTTAACCACTATTACTTGCTCACGATAATTGCGATAGTCATGAAACTATATTAGAAGAAAGATATACTAGCCATTGTAATTTATGTGTATTCTTAGCATGACATTGTTAAAACTGAGCGAGGAACATGCTT
>NW_027137828.1:1264546-1521737 GCF_000149305.1 Rhizopus delemar RA 99-880
AGTCATTATTGTCTTCTGCGCCACTTCTTCATCATCCAGATTTAGAACAACCTTTTTACGTTGCTACTGATGCTAGTAACTATTCAATTGGTGCTGTTCTTTACCAAGTTATCCAAAATGAGACTCGATATATCGGTTTCATGGCACGCTCACTTTCTACATCTGAAAAGAATTATTCTACCACTAAACGTGAGCTATTAGCAGTGATATTTGCACTAAAGAAGTTTCATCCATTTTTGTGGGGTAATCCATTCACCTTATACACTGATCACAAGGCTTTGACTTATCTCCACACTCAGCCTGTAGCTAACGCTATGATGGTCAATTGGCTGGATACTATACTGGATTATAACTTCAAAATCATCCATCGACCTGGTATTCAAAATATTCTGCCAGATGCTTTGTCGCGTCTTTTTGAACCTGAAAAAACGCTGGAGGGGGATAATAAAACCATCAAAACAATTGTCACTTCACAAATTATCAATTCTAACGGATCAATTCTTACATCCAGAATGATGATGCCTGCTGACTTGATGACCCCAGCACCAGAAGACAGACAAAAGCTACCCATGGATACACACTTAGAAGGACACCGTGGAGCTCAAGCAATCGTAACAGCTTTACATAGTGATGGTATTCACTGGACAAAGCTCAAGGAAGATGCGCTTGAAATAATACGTAGTTGTCCTTGTTTAGGATAGGGGGGTTTTAGGTAAAAGTAGTATAACAACAAAGATAAAGAAATACTGTTAGAACTTGGTATTTCTTTATTAAGTTAAGATAACTAAGATTGAATATGATAAAAAATAATTCTACATGTAAAAAGTGAGAGTATTTATAGACATGATACGGATAAAGAATTAGGACAGATTTATGATCAATTCGACAGAATAGATGATTACTATTTCTAATTATTAGTTTAGCCTGTTCCTGGCTTGTATTGTCAATTATGCTATTGGGATGGTTTCAGATAACTCTGGATGTAGGACTATTTAGGAGACGGTACGGATGAATATAAAATCCTCTAGTTCCGTGATTGGATATTATGGCTAATAATAATATCTCAGTTAGGACAAATGTTTACATGACTTAATGATGATCCGGTAAGTAATTGTCATTCCTTATTCAACATGCTCATATCATCAATAAACTATATTACAACCATGCCATATTATTTGACTATGTGAAGTTAATATGAATAAAGCTTAATATAAAAATCTAATCAAAGTCTTTTATTGATCTGTTCTGAGAATAATGTTATAAATGATTCCAAGTTATGTCAACATACTATTCAGGATCATATCCGATTCCTTTTACTAACATAAAGTGACTATAATCTTATGTATCCTTAACATTATCCTCCACCAGATTCAACAACGCCTTGTTGATTCGGCATAAAGGTGAATAGGTATGCGTTATGAAATGTCTAATCAATTTGGTAGATCATTTTCATGTTAAATTGTGGGGTAATTTACCGTGACTATCTTTGTCCGTGATCTTTTTTTTTTTTTTTTTTTTTTTTATATATATTATTATTTTTTCTCCTTGTTAAGCCTTCTCTTTAACAATCTTTCTTCTCTACTAAGCTTTGTAGGAAGAGTTCTTTTCTTTGTCTCAACAGAGTGTACTTTTTTCTCATCACTCACTTTAGGTGTGGAACTTCTATTGGACTCATTGTATTTGGAATTGGAGGATGCTTTATTTACAAGTTGTTCAGCTCTCTCATGTTCCAACTTTTTCAGTTCGTCTTGTTTATCCCAATATTTCTGTATGATAGTTGGGTCTGTGAAATCACCAGCCTTTTGCCATGTGTTAGCACGTTCGCCATAACCAGCCCATTTTACCAAATACTCTCTATTGCCAGAAGGTCCACGATGATCTCTAATGGCTTCAAGCTCATAGTATTCATCTTCAATGTTAGACTCATCTATATGCACTATTTTCAATTCAGACGGCGTATAGTTACGATGCATTAATTCATTCTGCTCATCTTTTAATTCATATGATCCTCCTTTGTTCTTTCGAACCACTGTATAAGGTCCTTCGTATAGTGGTGCAAGTTTCCCACTTCTACTATTTAGTCTAACCATTACATGTGTTCCACTGGGGATATTTACAAGTATATTTTTATCATTGTATCTCTTACTGTACTCCTCATTAATCTTTTGGGTTCTTTCATTTATGGCAGGAAATATAACATTTTCCATGTAATTGACTCGTTCTTCAAGCTCTTTGATGGTCATTACATCTTTAGGGAGTGGATACTTTTCTTTGTTTGTATAGTCGTCAGGTAAGTTTACTCTGCGAGCATACATGAGCGAGAATGGAGAGCTTAGTGATTTATTTTTTATGTATCTGTTCATACAGAGTTGCACAATTGGAAGATAATGATCCCAATCTCTACTATTGGATTGTACCATCTTTCTCAATGTATTCAATGCAATTTTTACACTAGCTTCAGCACTTCCATTACCTTGTGGATGATATGCAGTAGAGTATCTACGGTCTATTCCAAGGTTTTTTGATAGACTTGTCATTAAAGCATTTCTGAATTCAGTTCCATTGTTACTTTGGATGATTCGTGGAAATCCATAATCTCCAAAGATACTAATTAGCTGTTTTGCAATGGTATCTGATTGTTTGTTTTTTAAAGCCCTGATTACAACGTATTTTGTACAAATGTCTGTGACAACTAATAAGAACAAGTAACCCTCATCCGTCACTGGAAGTGGTCCTGCAAGATCAATAGCTATGTGATCAAACGGTCTATTAGCCATAACGTTAGTCAAAGGGTGGTAGCCTCTCTTGCTAATGTTATGTTTCTGACATTCGGTACAGGAACTCATAATACTCTTTGCTTCATCATAAATATTAGTCCAATGCATGCCTCGACTATGAATGTCTCTGACTATTGCTTGGTATCCGTAATGTCCAAAGGAATGTGTTTCTCTAAGTATAGCGTCTCTCTCTTCTTCAGGAGGAGTCATGTAATCGGTACGTTCATTTTTCGTTTCTACCAATTTTGTAGCAAGAACATTAATAATTTTGTCTCTGCTATATTTCTTTCTTTTAGCAATAACTCTTTTCTTGTTACGGTTATTTAATTTGCTTGGCACATTATCCTCCACCAGTTTGTAGCTATCCTGTAAAGGTGGATACAAACGGCTTAACATGTCAGGAAGCTTATTCAATATACCAGGGATATGGACTACATCAAAATCAAAGTCAAGAAGTGTCTCAATCCAGCCGATCATCATAGAATTGGCAATTTTCTGGGTATGTAGATAAACTAAGGCTTTATGATCACTATAAACGGTAAAGTGTCTGCCCCATAAGAATTTCCTGAATTTGTTGAGTGCTAATACGATTGCATACAACTCTCTTTTAGTTGTACTCCAACGTCTTTGCGAGGGTGTCAACGAAGAGGAGATAAAACTGATATACTTGTCACGATCATGTTCATCTTTTTGATAAAGAACTGCCGCAACACCATATAACGATGCATCTGTAGCCACAAAAAATTTTTTATTTAAGTTGGGATAATGCAAAATCATGTCTGACTGCAAGATCTTTTTTAAAGCATAGAAACTGTTTGTTTGCTCATCAGTTCACAACTCTTCCACATTGGCAGCGTTACTCAATCTTGTGATTGGTTCAGCTACTCTGGAAATCATTGGGATGTATTCTCTAAAATAGTTGATCAAACCCATAAATTGTTGGATTTGCTTATTACTTTTATTAGGAAGTGGCCAATTTTCAACATTTGTTAGCTTTTTACGATCCACTTTAGTGCCTGTCGTATTTACAACAAAGCCTAAAAGTCGAACTGATTGTTGAAACCATACACATTTTTCTGGATTTATTATTAAATTCACAGAGGTCAGCTTATCAATCACCAATTTCACATCTTTTGCATGCTGTTCATAGTTATCACTAGCAATAATACAGTCATCAACAAAGTTTTGTACACAGTCGATCCCATCAAATAGGGTTGCTAAGCACTTTTGGAATTGGGAAGTTAGCATTTTTACTCCAAAACATCCTTTAATGAAAGAATATTGGGCATTGTTATGTGTGAAGGTCAATTTATGCACATCTTCAGGTGCAACTTTGAATCGATGGTATGCATTAGACAAATCAAGTGTTGTAAACACCTTTTTACCAGCCAGGTTATCGAAAATATCTCTAATCAATGGAACAGGATAATTAAAACTAGGAGGTAAAATTTTATTCAGCAGTCTCACATCCAAGCACACACGATGATTAACAATTTCACCAGCTTTGTTTCTCTTAGGAACGAGAAGGAGTGGACTATTAAAAGATGTGTTGATTTTGGACTTGATAATGGTACCAGTCTCCAACCATTCTTTTATTTGCTTGTCTAATACTGGTCTTAAAGCGTGCGGAATTGGATATTGCCGTCTATAAGCCGTAGCGCCTTCTTTAGTGGGAAGGTGGATAATGGACTCAGGCATTGGACATGAAGATTCAATAGGAATACTCTGGTTCTTATCAATGGCCTCTTTAATTATTTTGAAAAATTCTGCCCTTTGATTGGAAGTACCAGCTGGCGAATTATCAGGCTCATGTTTATTTTCACGATCAATATTGATATTATCTAGGATTAGATTATCATTGGCTGTAGTATCAGAGTGTGAGTGTTCACCATCAAGTTTAAATGCTACACCAGTTAAACCAATATTCATTTTAGGCAAGATATCAGTTCCAAGAAGAATATCAAATTCGAATTCTTTGTTAAACTTCATTACTTCTAATGAATGTTTAAACTGAATACCATTTGCGTATTTAAATTGCAACGGATCAGTTATACCAATTCGAGATATTTCATTATTATGAGACAAAAAATTATAGGAACCAGTAATTTTGTTAACTTTATTGATTTTTAGCTTTTTATTTAAAGAAATGACATCAATGAAACTTGCATCGCTTCCAGTATCAATCAAACCAATAAGTTTTATGTTCTCTATAAAGATAGGAGTCAATAAGTTAAATGCACTGTTATCATTACATGCTTTATTCTTGTTTTTACTTGGATACTTACAATCGTAACTCAAGTCCTCCATCATCGCCTCGACTTCAGCAGTGGCCTTGTCAATTTGACTCTCTTCTTGTTTCTCTACCTTGGAAACAGCAAGAACTCTTCTAGGCTCATCCTTTTTGCATACATGGCCTTTGAACCATGGTTGGTGGCACTTGTAACAATTGTTTTCTTTTTTCTCCGTATTCTTCTCAGCTCTATTCTTCAGGCTGTAACAATCCTTGGAGTTATGAGTGCCATTCTTTCCATGATGGGAACAGAAGAAAGACTTGGCCAACTTGTTTGCCTTAATAGGCTTACTAATGCGATGCTTGCTTGCAAGCCCATGATCTACACCTTCTTGCTTCTTTACCCGATTTGCACCAGGAATCATAGCAGTGGCTTCAGCATACAGACTGTTATCATCACCAAGGACATCACGTCCCACTTGCGATAAGTACTCGACAGTCCAATTGTGTGGTCTGCTTCGTTTTCCTTCCACTCTTGTCACAGTCATTCGGATGATAGTTTGGACAGGTAGCGTCAACGATGCCAAAA
Organism: Rhizopus delemar RA 99-880; assembly: GCF_000149305.1. Lineage (NCBI taxonomy): Eukaryota > Fungi > Mucoromycota > Mucoromycetes > Mucorales > Rhizopodaceae > Rhizopus > Rhizopus delemar. Next base: position 1,270,143 of record NW_027137828.1, read on the forward strand.
AACGATCAGCGATACGTGGATCATCCTTAGGAAGTCCCGCATAAAAAACAGCTTGCAGAAATTTCTTAGAGTAATCACTAATAGATTCCTTGCTGCTCATCGTCATCGTAAAAACCAAGTCATTGTAATAGCTACTTGACATGCTTGATCCATGATGACCTACGAATGCTTGTCTTGCTTCGGACCAATTACGACATCTCTTAAGCTCGGTCTCTACCCAGGCATTGTCACTGTAAGGTAAACAAAGTGGTAAAAACTTTTTCCAAACATGCTCAACACTCTGATATGAGGAACCCTCAATGATGTTTTCAAATTTTGTCAAGAAGTGCTCCACAGATTCAAAAACCTCTTCATTTGGAAAGGGTCTGATAACACTGGTAGCCAACTGAAATTTAGGCAAATCCCTATGAGACAAGGAAAGCCCAGCAGAAACCGCATTGCTACCTCCAGTGGGGTTTTGATGCATGTCAAGTTTCTTGTAAAAGGATTGACATTCCAACATTGCTGCAATTCTGCGCTTTGTTTTGTCTATTCCTCGAAGTGCTTCATCAATGGCTGCATCATCACCTGAAGCCCTTATATGACAAAACATCTTCAATTGCTCATCCATCTCACTGCGCAGTTGCGTGAGGTTAATGGCAACATTGTCCTTCTTCTTGTTTGACACCACAGAAGAAGATACAAAATCGGAACCAGAATCAACCACCATAGCGGAATCATCTTGAATAGACATACCAGCAGAAGACAAAGAAGAACCTTCATTGAAGTCTTGAGAGTAATCATTGGAATCATTTGCTGCGCCCATAGAATTCATTTCAGCAGTATTAGCACCAGAGTTTTCAACAGTAGAATTCATTTGCAAGTAATTAACAGTAAAAAATGTTTAGGATAGGGGGGTTTTAGGTAAAAGTAGTATAACAACAAAGATAAAGAAATACTGTTAGAACTTGGTATCTCTTTATTAAGTTAAGATAACTAAGATTGAATATGATAAAAAATAATTCTACATGTAAAAAGTGAGAGTATTTATAGACATGATACGGATAAAGAATTAGGACAGATTTATGATCAATTCGACAGAATAGATGATTACTATTTCTAATTATTAGTTTAGCCTGTTCCTGGCTTGTATTGTCAATTATGCTATTGGGATGGTTTCAGATAACTCTGGATGTAGGACTATTTAGGAGACGGTACGGATGAATATAAAATCCTCTAGTTCCGTGATTGGATATTATGGCTAATAATAATATCTCAGTTAGGACAAATGTTTACATGACTTAATGATGATCCGGTAAGTAATTGTCATTCCTTATTCAACATGCTCATATCATCAATAAACTATATTACAACCATGCCATATTATTTGACTGTGTGAAGTTAATATGAATAAAGCTTAATATAAAAATCTAATCAAGGTCTTTTATTGATCTGTTCTGAGAATAATGTTATAAATGATTCCAAGTTATGTCAACATACTATTCAGGATCATATCCGATTCCTTTTACTAACATAAAGTGACTATAATCTTATGTATCCTTAACAACTTCTTGAAGTTGCTGGCGAAGTATAGTCAAGGAATCAGTGTTACCAATACCCAGGAGACTATCATCAGCTGTCTCCATCATGTCAGCATCGTTTTGGTAAGGTAAAACCGGTTCAGTTGCTTCTTGACTTGATGAAGAACGGATATCAGCAGGAACCATAGGGCTAACATCTTGAGCGTTGTTGATGGTGTTGATTTCCATAGGTAAGTTATTTTGAGCGGCCATTTTAGAAAATTGATAGAGCAATAAAATTTAGAATTCGTTGAAAAAAATGTGTTATCTCGTAAGAATAAAAAAGACTATAAAATTCAACGAGACTGAAAAAAGTTATATCTTTATTTAATATTATAATGTCTGGTATTTATACTATTTTCATGGAGGTTTAATTAAATCCTTTTCAAGATACTTTAATTAATTATAACTGTAGATCTAGTGTCAATAAGTTTTAATGTGAGGATCTGTTCCTGGTTATGCAAGTGGACTGTTTTATAATTATTTCTTAAGTAGATCTGATCTTTCATCTATGTTGCATTGCATCAGGAGTTATATTAAAAGCTTGCATTGAGTTAAAGGAGTGGAATTAGTTATGACCGAATAATAGAGAAAAGACTGTAATAAATCTTTGTAAAGCATTCATTACTCTGATTTCTTATAAATTGAATATGAATCATGTTTAAAATATGTTGGGATACGACACAAAGCAGCTAGAGATATAAGACTAGGCTTATCTGAAAGCGCATCTGATGCCTCCTTTGACTTTAAAAAACCAGATCGATCAGTCAATGCAAAGACAATTACTCGTACTTTCAAACGCAAAGGTCTAAAATCCGCTAAAAAAAAGACGGCACTTCCACTTAGTAATGACAGGCAAAAGGCGCGATATGATTGGGCAAAGGCTCATAAAGACTGGTCCGAGACTGATTGGGAACGCGTTGTCTTTTCTGATGAGACAAAGATCCAAAAAAGAGGGTCTAATGGTCTAGAATACGCTTGGAAAGAGGATAATGCACCTTATCGATGTTATGTTCTGGTAAAGTAAAAGAAATAACAAAGATAAACCAAAAGAATACTTTTTGAGACTGAACTTTATTTAAGACAATCTTAATTGTTAAAAAGAAAACATTACAAAGTCTACTATTTATATTCTTCTATCAGTTGGCGGGTAAATGAGTAGTTATGAGCGTAGATCCAATCATTGACATGTTTGATTGAATAATGATCACTGAATCGATTATGAAAATTTTTAATTCGTTGTTTTTATAGATCTTATTGTTCTTTAACTGATCTGGGATAACTGTCCCGTCTTCATTGAGAGGAAAGATATATTTATATGAAATACCTCCAGTCAGATCAAAGTTGACTAGGTACCTGATCCATTATTATTCATTTACAGAAATGATGAATAGTAAAGATCATGACTTATTTAGTGTTCATGTTTACTTTATAGAATGAATCTAATAGTGATAGTTTTATATAAAAAGAAGAAAAATATATTTTATTTAATAAAGATTTAAATTATTATCTTTTATCAATTTTAATATACTTCTTTTAGTTGTGATTATTCAATGTCCGTTATGATCAGACTCTGTTCTACAACAATCGAGACCATCACTACAAGAGGAAACATGCTTATGGAGGAGGCGGGGTTATGCTTTGGAGTTGCATAATTACAGTGGCCGTCAAAACTGGTCGCATGTTTTCATATTTTGCCTATACGCACTATCTTCTTCTTCATTTCTTAGTCTATAGCAATGAAATATACTTCATTCGAAAGAGCAAACTCTGGACAATTATATGGTAGCACAGATATCACAGTAGAGCCAATATACTGGTAGTAATTGGCACTTAAAGTCCGACAGTACATGCGACCAGTTTTGACGGCATTTATAAGTCAACATTTTTGCACACTTTATTTAAAAAAATCAATATTTAGTCCAACGATCTTTTGCTTTAATAACTGCAACACACCTTTTCGGCATACTTTCGATGTATTTTTGGCATTCTTCTTTGGAAATGGCATACCAGGTCTGACCTATACGCTCCCATAGCTCATGCATACTACTTGGTGGTGCCTCATAGCTATGAAATAGCTCTCTCTTTAAATGAGCCCACATATGCTCTATGGGACTTAGGTCCGGTGATTGAGGAGGCCATTCCAATGCTTCGAGTGGCTGCTGGCTAATCCATTCTTTCACTACTTTCGACGTATGCTTCGGATCATTGTCCTGCTGAAACACCATTTTGGAAGAATCCAAGCCATAGCTTTTCATTGTCTTGAGTAAGTCGTCTTTTAGGACCTCAAGATAGCCTTCGCTATTCATACGATGACCTACATCAACTATCCATCCAACACCTTCCCATGTAATGCAGCTCCAGACCATGATGTTGCCGCCTCCATGCTTGACGGTTTGCTGTACATGTCGCGAGTTCAATTCCTCATGGGGTAGTTTCCATGCATAAGCCTTTCTGTCGGATGCAAAACGATTTACTTTAGTCTCATCAGAGAATATGACCCGTTTCCAGTCATCCACAGTCCAATGTTGGTGCGATTTGGCCCACTGAAGGCGTTTCACGATGTTTTGGCCGCGTAGCAAAGGTTTTTGAGGCTTGACAAACGCTATAAAGCCAGCTTTTTTAAGAACGCGGCGTACGGTACTGTCATTTACAGACATTCCAAATTATTCTTTTAGAGCTTTCTGGATCTTTACAGCATTATTTTTTCTTCCTAAGGTGACTAATCTCCGGATGTAGTTCACCATGCGTTGGCTAATTAGAGATGGGCGACCACCTTCATCAACATTTCCACTCATCTTAAGAGATGAGCGGTACTTCTGAACAGTGGTACGACTAACACCAACTTGTTTTGCTATTTTGCTGTTTGACTTCTTGGATCTCAGCAATGAGTAGATGTTGTTTGCTTTGTCATTTGAAATTGCACGCATGTCGGATCTGCAATGGTATAATGTCTTAATGGCATGCTGCAATTTAACAAAAAAACACTTACATGTAAATGATATTACGATGAAAGAAGAAAGAGAGAAAAAAAATATAAAAATATTATTATTAAGCCACATTTTTGTCACTATATTATGTTAATTATAAACGCCGTCAAAACTGGTCGCATGTACTGTCGGACTTTAAGTGCCAATTACTACCAGTATATTGGCTCTACTGTGATATCTGTGCTACCATATAATTGTCCAGAGTTTGCTCTTTCGAATGAAGTATATTTCATTGCTATAGACTAAGAAATGAAGAAGAAGATAGTGCGTATAGGCAAAATATGAAAACATGCGACCAGTTTTGACGGCCACTGTATACATGGAGGGGGCTACATGTCCTGGCTACAAAGTAATGTAAATGGTGAGCTATACACATCAGTACTTGAGGAGGAATACAAGGAAACATTGAAGTACTATGGCCTGCAAAGTAGTGACATGATCTTTCAACAAGATAATGCAAGCATCCATTGTGCTTCAGCTCCTTCAAAATGGTTCCAAAAGAACAAGGTTAAGCTACTGAGTTGGCCAGCATACTCTCCTGACCTTAACCCAATTGAAAATGCATGGGCCATGCTTAAAAAGAGGGAACAGATGACAAGACCACCCCCTTCCGTGATTGAGGCTGACCAAGCATTTTTTGACCGGGTTTCGAAGCTTTGGTATGACCTAGCAACTCCAGAGAACTGTAGAAACCTTATTCACTCCATGCCCCGTCGAGTTCGGGACGTAATCCAGCGTAAGGGCCGCGATACCAAGTACTAATCGAAATTCAAAAAAATAAAAATTCATTATTTTCAATATATCTTCTTATAACATGTCGGAAAATAAAAAATACTATTTCCGACAAATATTGTCAAATTTGTTGAAGTAAGAGGCAAATTTTTCGTCAGCAAAGCGGAGCTCTAAGTTAAGTTCCCGGCGAGGCATTGCGAAAAAACCAAAAAACGGACTGATTTTGTCCCTTACTGTATGAATACCACTGGAAGGGTTCAACCCGTTGACTTGAGAGGGGTGGTTATTGAACTTTCTGGTTGACATATTGGGCAAGGTCTGTTTTTTCGTATGAAATTTTCTTGCGATACTAGCAAGGAGGTTGATGTCATTTTTTGCGTCTTGATCAAGACTAACGATAGCCATATTGACATGATTCCTAAGACTGCCAGGGAGGGAGTTCACGAACAAGATAGCCAAAAAATCATCAGCTACGGGTGTGGCTTCACGCTTGAGCTTCAAGAAGCGGTCAGTGTATTTTTCCACAGATTCATCAGGTTGCATGCTGATGGTTAACAACTCTCTTGAGGCGTGGGCTTGAGCCTCAGTTGATTCGATGCCATATTTCAAAGTTAATTGTTCCTTGAATGTGGCCCAAGATAAGTTCTTCTTTACCCGTAATTCATCATACCATGAACGCTGGGGATGGGTAAGTGAGAAAGGGATGAGGCGCTGCCAATGCACCTGTACATCCAAACGATACGCAAAGAGGATGTCCTCAAAACGTCGGATACACTCAGCAATGTCTTTATAGACAGGTAATGCCGAGTTCTCCACATTACCAGTATATTGAAACAAAGGTAAGTTTTGAGGGACTACCGTAGGTTGACTGTTAGAACCGTTAATGGGAGAGCCATTGGTCTGCATAGCCAAGTTATTAGCTAGTTTTGCTTGTAAGTCCAACAAGGAGGTCAAGATGGTGGACTTGGTCGTATATTCACGAGAAAGGTTAGCCAGTTGCTTTCCCGTAAGTTCTTGACTAGTAATAGCCGCAGCGACTTGCTCAACCTGTTTCGTCAAAGTCTGAATGGTAGCCGTCAAATTACGACTACCTAAGACCTGAGTAGGTGATGCTGCGCCACTGATCTTGACACCAGCGAGTGGGGAGATGGGTGCCCCAGCTTCTACTTCTTCCATCTCTATGTCTTCTGTATTAGAGATGGGCGAACCATGATTAGAGAGTTCCACCCCGTTAACCATGGTGGGTTTTTCAAGTCGAGGACCAATGAAAGCAGGATCACTTTCAGAAAAAAGAATTTCTTCGTTGGAAGCCAAAAGATTAGAGTTGATAGACATGTTTGAGAATAGTGTAGTAATAATAGAGTAAAGAGAATTCGTCAAAAAAAATGATTTATCCAAGAGAATAAAAAGGAATAAGAGAGGACGAGACTCGATAAAGAGATGTTTTATTTAATAAGAAAATTGTACTCTATTTATACTTTTCATACACGGATAATATTTCATGTCATCGATTAATAATTAATGAGTATGATATAGCTGATGACAAATAGATAAGGGTTACGTGTTCTTCTATTGTTATATTTGTCATAGAATACTCGTATATCATTGACTGAGGCTGACTGTGATTTAGCTCCTGGATTTAATATAATTTAACCGTGCAATTACGCAGCATCTTATCCTTAATGAAGATTATCCGAATTAACCTGTAGCCTATCTATTGGATATATTTTACACGTAGCTTATTAATACTGTTTTCATATCGAGTTTTGAATGATGGATACATCAACACTGCCAAGTCAAGATGGTGGAATCGAATCTTGGCATCTGGTCTCTTCCAGTAGTACTTCACACCGTCTGATCCCCAAACGTTTACCTTAGTCTCGTCAGAGAATACCATACGACGCCAATCATCTTTTGTCCAATCCTTGTGGGCGTTGGCCCATGCAAGTCGCTTTTTCGTATGAATAGGCTTTAAAAACGGCTTGTGCTTCTTGATACGGGCCTGGAATCCCATCGATTTTAAAAGTTTTAAGCAAGCAGAATAGCCAATTACGCGTCCAATATCACATAAATATCGTTGTACATCCTTCCCAGTCTTTAATTTACCTGTTACGACTGACCATCTGATGTAGGACTTGGTAGTAGCAGTAATTTCGGACTTACAGCCTGATTTAAGGAGCCTCATGTTTGGAAACCATCTTAGCTTATAGCCACTGATGATGCTTTTCTTGACTTCAGGCCCTCGTTCTATGATTGATGAGTAAGGGTGACCAGATTTGAGTAAGGGCTTGATGTTATTTTGTACATCCAAAGGCAAAGAGCGAACCATGTTTATATAAAACAGCAATAATAACGAAAGAAGAAGAAGGTATGCTAAGTCAGCAAATATATGTAGAAATTTATATTTTTTTTGATTATTAATATGAATCTAATGTATTCTTAATCATCTGAAACAAAAGAGACTGCTTCTGAGTCAGCAGCATTGAGCAATCTGGGTAATTAAAATTCTATGGGATTGTATAAAAAATGACAGAACTTGACTCTGGGAATAACCTATCCTGGAGCGATGTTGTGGCTCGAGGCCATAAAGCCAAAGTCGTCACACCCATACAGCGTCGTGATGTCACCAATGACCCTCGCGAGTTTACCACATCTAAAATAATTTATGAGATTCCCGACATTTCTCGTCTTCTTATAGCGCAAAAAGCTCAATCAATTGTCCAACAAACTCTGACTCCTGGCTCAGTTTTGTTCTCATTTCCAACATCTTTATTTGACCATTACACCCAGGCATACAAATGTATTGAAGATCAAATCGGAGCTGTACATGGCTTCCGAAACATCAGCAAATATGACCATCGTCGAAACCATAAGGAACTTTTGATTGAAGCTAAATTTCGCGAAGCTGTAAATACAGACAAAGCGATCAATTTAGGTATTACCTGTTGTATCCACACAACTAATAAAGTGAACATTCATGGATAAACTTGGATACTACAGAATTATAGTCTAACCAGATCTCTATTAATAAACGTGAGAATTCTGCAATAGCCAATCTTGCCCTGTTGTCCTACCAGCGTTCTAAAAGACTATATCGGAACCTGATTACAACAACGGCAGTTCAATCCTATTCTATAATTATCGTTAGATCAATAGTTTAATTACTTCATTGTCCCTTGATTCGTCAAGTAGACAGCGGCTATTGATTATCCACTATCCTTCCTTATATTCCATATCATTCTTTTAACCGATCAATTGAAATAGCGGTAAAGACCCAGACATTCAAAAAGTATAAATACCCTCAATATTTTTTATTAATAAAGTCATATATAATCTTTAGTTTCACAACTATCGTCTTTTTGTAGTTTTTGTCTTCTATTTCATATTTGGCAAAACATTACCCACGAAAATGTTGTGATCAAGGCAGCTCCATCTAAAGGGGACCAGCCCAAAAATTTGATTAGAGTGCAAATGGATCTCTTGCACATTCCGGAAGAAGATAAACTGCTTGAAGAACTTTTGCTCTCTCTTAGACATTATGGAAAAGTATGTCAAATCAAACAATTCTTCTGTGGTGGCTATTTTGAAGGCAAACTGTCCGTGTTAATGGATGTCTCCACACCATTCGAAGACGCCTTAACTATCCGCCCACTTGACCGAATGCTCTATCTACCAGCTTGGGATACTTATGTACCTGCATCATTCAAGGGAGCCTCTCCTGTATGCTATTACTGTAGAAAATCTGGTCACATTCGTGGTGCTTGTCCCTCTCTAGCCAAACGACTCTGCTCTAACTGTGGAATTAGAGGGCACACTGTGCGCTACTGCACTACACCGCCTGTAACTGAATCAGAGGAACTGGACAACTATCTTATAGCGACACAGACGACGAGCGAAAACAACACTTTTGAAGATGATATCATAGTTCATACACCTGAAGAAAATACTGAGGAGACAGAAGAGTTGAGCACAGCGCTTATCATGACACTGGATGACATATCAGAAAATGATTCAGTTGATCATGCACCCTCAAACATGGAAGTAGAGAAAGTGCGGGAACCTTTTGATCCCCAATCACACAACGGTACTCTTGACTCAAAATATGCACCATACGAAAGTGGTTTGTCCATGAAAGTAGACACAGAAGAAGAGATGTCAACTAGCACAAATCATCCTGCAAAAGGAAAGCAACTCTTGACCAAACGTCACCGAATCGACACTAGAAGTTCTACTAAATCCCAGCAATCAGGGGCACCTGTAAACTCTTCTGCCCTTAGGGTGTAATGAATCATAAAACACTACGAATTGCTTCTTTAAATGCTCGCAGCATTTTCAAAGAGGCTGACAAACCAATACAAAAATCTTTCACTCACTATCTTCGTTCCCGTTCTTTACACATCGACATATTATGCCTTCAAGAAGTCTCCTCTTTTCGTTCTCAAGACCATCTTACGGACGATCAGTGCCACTATTTCTCGTCTTTCATTTTTCCTCGATGCTCTACACTTCTTACAAAGCATTGTGCCATTATATGCCTCAATCCTTCCTACTCTCTCATCAATTCCTCAATATCTGTCGACGAACGTTGCATTACCGCATCAGTCATTGACTCTAACAATCAGCCACTATGTCATATTATGAACATTTATGCCCCCGCCCAACCTGCTGAGCGGCTCACATTCTATGAATCTTTCCTGCTCCTCCCCTCTGTGGAAAGCATGGCTGAGGATTCATGGATACTTTTAGGAGATTTCAACATCTCTCTTCAACAAGGATCCAGCATCAACCATCTAAAGATAAAACCATGGTATGACTGGTTGCAAACACATTTTTGTAACAATTTCGACAGTACTGCTCCAACCTTCAATCGTGGCTCTGCAAACTCTACTATCGATTATATTTATCATCACCATTCTCTGGCGCCCAGGGTATCCAACGCACAACAGCTGTTTCTTCCGAAATCATGGACTGATCATTGCCTACTTACAGTGGACCTGTTGGGAAACCGACAGGATGTTGGCCCAGGAGCCTGGCGATTTAATCCCACCTTGTTATCTGACAAGGAGTTTGTGGCTCTTATAGAACAAACGGTATCTCTATTCTTTAATTCTTTACCTAATGATTTTTCACTTCCATCTGCTAGCTATAATACTCATAAACAACAATGCTCACCACAAGCTCATTGGGAACGACTCAAATCGCTCCTACAACAAACAGCAAAGCGCTACAGTCATGGCTCCCGGGCAAGGTTCCAGAACAAAATTGACAAGTTGCAGCAAGCACGACTCCAAACTCAAGATGAGGAAACCTGTCAGCGATTACAGACTCTAATAGACGAACGTATACGAGCTGACACACACCAATCTATGCTCCGATCTGCTACACGATGGCATGAGAATGGGGAACGTAATAACAAATATTTCTACCGCGTTATTCGTGAACGGCAGACACAGCAAACAATCCAGTCTTTACGTTGCTCTTCCACTGGCTCTACCTTGACAACCGTTGGGGACATTATCACAGAGGCTCGAAACTTCTATCAAAAGCTATATACACCTGATGCTATTGATGTTGATGAGGTGAACAGGCTTCTGGATGCTATTCCAAATGAGACTAAGATTTCGAAGCAACAGGCTGCTGCTTTGATGTCGGCACCTACAGAGATTGACCTCATAGCTCTTCTCTCTCACTCTCCAGCGGGTAAAAGCCCAGGTATAGATGGTATATCTTTTGAGGTTTATAAACACTTGGCGAGCACTTCGAAACCTTTTCTTGATCTATTCCATCGGATTGTTCTGGACGCCTTTCAAGGGATTTTCCCCCAATCTTGGCAACAGACTCGTATGGTGTTACTGTTCAAAAAAGGAGATCCTCAGCTTTTGTCGAATTGGAGACCTTTGTCATTGATCAACACAGATGCAAAGATCTTTACCAAATTGCTTGCCAACCGTTTCAATCAGTTGTTGCCCCAGCTGATTAATCCATATCAAACAGGCTTTTTGCCGAACAGATTGATCTCGGACAACGGGTGGTGGAACCAAGTTTTGATGGAAAATTTACGGGAGGCAGCTCCAGATCTGCCTCAAGTGGCAGTATTACTAGACCAAGAAAAAGCTTACGATCGTGTACATCCTGAGTACTTACAAAGGGTGCTTGCTCGATTCGGCTTCCCTGATACGTTAATCACTGCCCTTACAGGCCTCTTCTTTGACACACGCATCTCTATCTCAATTAATGGCTGGCTAGGATCTCCTATAAAACAGTTACGTGGTCTTCGACAAGGTGATCCCTTGTCTCCATTATTGTTTAATCTAGCTTTCGAACCACTTCTGCGGTCCATCCTTGCGTGTCCTAATTTATCTGGTGTGAGCCTTGCGCCGGTTCTTCTGAAACCTAGTGTGCGCTGCTCCCCAAGACCGCTGGATTTGTCTCTTTCTGACCTGCCATTACCTCCTTCGACTCTAGGATCTTCACTCCCACCGGTTAAGCTACTCAGTTATGCTGATGATCTCGAGGTGTTTCTGTCACATCCAAATGAATGGCCATGCCTTATGCAGCTCTTAGATCAATACGGAAAGGCCTCTGATGCCAAAGTTAATCTCAGTAAGACCGTACTGTTATTACTCTCGGGTGTTTCTCATGACTCTTGGATCTCGATTGCACGGTCTTCCGATCTGACGTGGCATGATGCCTCTGTGAAAACAGCTGTTCGATATTTAGGATATCCTTTATATCATACTCGTCACCAACTCCTTTCTTACCTAAATGAGCTCAAACTGAAAATTACACGACAATGCCACTTTTTGAAAGAACGTCATTTGTCAATTAAGGGATCAGGTTTGGTTGCTAACTCTTTGATTCTGAGTACATTATGGCACATACTACGGGTGACTCCAGTTCCGACTACATGGTTAAGCGAGATACGATCTATCGTACGTAAGTTTCTCTTACCCTTTTGGCCTGCACCTTCGTGGTCTAAATTGCGTCTTCCGCAAAAATATGGTGGAGTGGGACTGGTAGATATAGAAGATCAAAGTCTAGCTCTTCATTTGATCTACCTCCAACGTCTTCTAGGTCGTCACCGGCCTTCAGATTTTGTATAGCCTTGGTTGGTCCGTGCTTTGCAATTGTACACTGGACATACAGTAGGTCAAAAAACTGCTGCAAGGAATCCATTTTTCTTGGTTTTTATAGTGCATATCCTGTTACAATGGTACAAACTGCCTCTGTTCCCACATAGTAAATCTTCTACATGCCTTGAAAAATCCGAAAGAGTTTAAGCCCTATTGGATAAGTATTGAAGGAAGTATGAGATGCGCAATTTGAAAATTTGAAAAAATGAAAATTTCAACGGAATGAATTTATTTATTAATATTTGGTTGGTCCTCTTTTTCTATTAATAATCTCTTGAGTTCTTTCCGAAATATTATCTACATGTCTTTGACAAAGTTATTTATTGAAGTCAATTCATATTTCCTCAACTCGTTCCCAAAGCACATCCGTGTTCTTTGCTCTCTGTTCATAATAGTTGAGTTTCAACTTCAATTGATGCCATACGTGCTCGATTGAATTTAAGTCGTGGCTCCGAGTTGGTCAATCGTTAATATAGCTCTCTTGGCTACTACATAACTAGGCTATTGTAGATTATGCCTTGTGCTTTGTGTTATTATCATGCTAAAACTAAATGTTGGACCAGTCGATATTGTAGTACTTCATCGTATCACGAAGCGTAGTGTTCAAAATATGCTGGTAAACACCCGAGTACAACTTTCCATCGTAAATCTAGCAAGCATATCCTGGTCCTTCAGAGGTTATACAACACTAGGACATCAATTTGCTAGCTTCATGGTGGATTACAAAATCCAGGTCATGATGTTGAAAAAGGTCACTTGGCCTTTTCCGATAGTGATCATCACCATCAAAGCCCTATACGTTGATCTTGGTTTCATTAAAGTAAACGATTTGTTGTCAGTCAACCATTGCCCAGTCCTGATGCTCCTTTTTCCATTCTAACTGATGCTACGTATGCACGTTTGTCTGAAATGGCTACTTTTTTTCTATCAGAAAATGGAACTCCATTAATTTCAGTACTCTAATTGCTGACTGGTATGAGATATCATAGCCAAGTCCAACTAACTCCCGGTGTACCTCTTTGGCAGTCTTTAGAACCCCTTCGATGACCTTTCTTTTGATTAACCGCTTCGTCACTTTGGAGACTAATGTAGGTCTATCACCTGTGCTCACTGTCCTACTTCAAAACAACGTTATAAAGTATCTACTAACAGTTGATTCATGTAATCCAGTCTCCTTAGCAATATCATACTTTGATGTGGATCCGGTTAATGTCTGTTTGAGATCGTTTACTTTCTCTTCTGACAGTCATATATGCATGCAATTGGTGAGAGGGTAAAAAAGAGAAATAATTTAAACAAAGGAATATAAGATTTAGAATAAAGAAATTTTAAGCACTCTTAAATACAGATAGCATTCTAATCACGTCAAAAGAGAGAAAAATTGTGATGGCAACCGGTTGGGTCGTATTAAAATTCATTATTTCAAACATATATAAACAAGTAAAAAATACCGGATGTTTAAAATATTACCTTTAGCAGTATCAAATTCCACCAATAACCATTGCCCATATCGATAATCGACGAATAAATGTACTTTCTATTGAGGTACAAACAGTCAAGGTTTGAGATAGTTTGGTGCAGTACCCATGGACAACCAGCTGTAAAACCTGAATTTTGCAATTCCTTGCAGCAGTTTTTTGACCTACTGTACATCTATCTTACCGATCATGCTATATCCTAACAGCTACCGGTCGCTAGTATCACGATCCCCTTTATTAGGTCGCATGATGACCCTTATCTGTCGTCTTCCTTCCTTTGATCTTTCTCCTGGCTGGCCGGTGCGTTGGTTTCTGGATTTACCCCTTTCTGCGATACTGACTTCGATACACCCCGCATCGGGGAGACCATCTACAGTGGAACTTTCCACACTATCCTTGAGATATTTGCTATCTGACCTATTTTCCTGGGAACAAACACGCAATACATTAGTTCTTCGAACTCTTAGATCCACCAAACTAAAGGCCATCGCAAGGGAGCTTTTCCCGTCGGCAGGTCCTTCGGAAGCTACTTTGCAACTCCCAGCCTTCTTTTGCTGTTATCAAAATACACCAGAGCAAGGAGCTTATCCTCCTGTGCTCTTCTCCCCCAGAGACTCTGACTGGCTACCATCTAGCTCTCACTGGTTATTACGTCCAAGATATGGTAAGTCTATAGCCATTCGGTCTGTTCCTCTTCAGGCTATACGCCGCAACTGGAACAAGCTCCTAGAAGATATCCCTCAAACCATACATCCACCGTTACGCCTTCCAGCTGAAATTATTTTGTCTTCTGTTTGGAAGACCTTTTGGGCACTACCACTCCCTCAAGCCGCAATCACGCCTTGGTGGCGACTTCTACACAATTCTATTGGTGTAGCCTCAAAGCTTTTTCGCTGGAATCCGACCAGCTTTCCCTTACCCCTCTGCCGATTTTGCACGGAAGTGGAAGATACGTTTCATTTTGTAGTTGGATGTCCCACAAAGTGGGTGTTTTGGTCTTGTTTTGCCAAATATGAAATGGAAGACAAAAACTACAAAAAGACGATAGTTGTGAAACTAAAGATTATATATGACTTTATTAATAAAAATATTGAGGGTATTTATACTTTTTGAATGTCTGGGTCTTTACCGCTATTTCAATTGATCGGTTAAAAGAATGATATGGAATATAAGGAAGGATAGTGGATAATCAATAGCCGCTGTCTACTTGACGAATCAAGGGACAATGAAGTAATTAAACTATTGATCTAACGATAATTATAGAATAGGATTGAACTGCCGTTGTTGTAATCAGGTTCCGATATAGTCTTTTAGAACGCTGGTAGGACAACAGGGCAAGATTGGCTATTGCAGAATTCTCACGTTTATTAATAGAGATCTGGTTAGACTATAATTCTGTAGTATCCAAGTTTATCCATGAATGTTCACTTTATTAGTTGTGTGGATACAACAGGTCTGCTGCTCTGGCTGAAATGAATTTACACTACCTCAAAAAATTGTTCATTTTGAACCGCCTTTTACACATTTCGTACTGAATCTGCTTCGCATAATCCCCAATCAGCGCTCAGCACAAACCATTATGAAACACTGCTTCTCAGCTATTTACTACACTGTAAGCATATCACGTGCTATGCGTAAATGCTGGAAAATATCCAATCAAAAATCAAAATCAAAATGAACAATTTTTTGGGTTTTTTGAATATGAACTAAATTTACGCCTATGTTCCCAAATAACATAGGACTAACTCGTGACTGTTATCATAATTTTTACCCGTGACTACTTCTGCTATTCCAAGGCAGCCCTGGTCGATTTTGGTTTTTTTTGCTTTCCCATTGTGATCTCTCATTGCTCCATCTCGATATTTCAAGTAATGGTAAATTGCGAAATTTCAGAAACCCAACGAAATGCAATTATTTCTGTTTTAAGAAGAGGAAAGTCGTACGATGCTATCAGCAACGAGTTACATGTTTCTAAAGGGTCTATTTCGAACATTGCGAAAGAAGTAGACCATCACTCCGTATTGCAAGCAGGTCAACCCAAGAAACTTAACATATACGACGCGCGCCTTGTATTGCGCAGGTTCAATGCTGGTGCGTACAAGTCCGCAGAGCTCGCTGCCAGAGACTTAAGTGGCTTAGGTTCGGATATTTGCAGCCAGACCGTGCGAAACCTTCTTAAAAGCTCCAAATTTCAATTTCGACGAAAACCAACAGCTCTTCCTTTAACGCATTCTTCCCAAAAGGCGCTCCTTCGGTTTGCCAAGAAGCATATAGGTTGGACAGAGGAAGCCTGGAAAGGAGTAGTCTTTAGCGACGAAACAAAAATCAATCGCTTTGGTTCAGATGGTAAACAATGGGCTTGAGTACAAGAAGGAAGGCCTCTGCAGGATCACAACGCCAACCAAACTTATGAGCATGGAGGCGGTAGTATACTACTTTGGAGCTGTTTGACAGCAAACGGAGTTGGATATATCACTCAAGTGCTCGGAGGTTTAGATTCAGAGCTGTATTGCAATATTATGATGGAGGATATGCTCTCTTCATTAGAAGAATACGATATGTCAAAGGATGACATTATATTTCAACATGATAACAATCCAAAGCATACATCTAGACTAACACAAAAATGGTTCGTAGATAACAAGGTGCAGCTACTGGATTGGACAGCATATTCACCCGACTTAAATCCTATAGAGAATTTATGGAATTACTTAAAAGTCCGGCTGTATGCTTATGAAACTGCACTCTTAAGTATGAAAGAACTATTTGAACGGGTTGCAGATATTTGGTACAATGAAATTACAAAGGAATACGGCGAGCAGTTCGTATGCGGCATGCCGCAAAGACTACAACTTGTTTTAAAAGAAAAGGGCGGTGAGATTAATTATTAGCTAATGAAATAAAAAATGTCGACAAAAACCCAAAAAATTGTTCATTTTGATTTTGATTTTTGATTGGATATTTTCCAGCATTTACGCATAGCACGTGATATGCTTACAGTGTAGTAAATAGCTGAGAAGCAGTGTTTCATAATGGTTTGTGCTGAGCGCTGATTGGGGATTATGCGAAGCAGATTCAGTACGAAATGTGTAAAAGGCGGTTCAAAATGAACAATTTTTTGAGGTAGTGTAACTTCTTGCTTCAAAACTTCATAGGATATATGGACTGCCCTAGTGACGTTTCAGGACACTGCAGACAACCTTCAGATAGATACTACAACGATGTGCCAACTCGGTTTCATTTTCTTAGCTGTATGGAAACAACACTGGAGATGCGTCTTTGATGACACCCCTTGGTCTCTGTCTGCTACTCTAGCTTTATTACAACAAAATCGGCATTTGGTTTTACCAGATTTAGAATAATTAAAATTCAATTTTAATAAAGTTTACACTTATACAAAAAAAAAAAAATTAAAATTCTATGGGGCACCCGGAAAAATGGTCCGGATGTTGCTAAAATGTTTGATCTCTTGTGGCTATCTTTGAAAATTTGTGTGACATATCAAATTTTTACTAAAAATAAAGTAATGTTTTATCTTCAAAATAATTTTTGTTTCGTTTAATTTGATTGAGATTTGGTAAAGATACAGTAGTATTTGTGAATATTCTAAAAACATCCGGACCATTTTTCCACCTACTGTATATCCTCTTCATATTGATGAATTCTTCTAAATTTTAATAAAACAAATTTACAGCTTTTTGCTTTCAATTGCTTCTTTAAGGATCTAGTTTTCTTTTATAGAAAGATTACGAAAGAGTATATATAGACGTTTATTAGGTAGAATTTAGGCAATTTTATTCTGAAGTAGTTAGGTTCAAAAGAGTTGGTGTAATCTCCTTAGTGAAGAAATTCCAGTAAATCGAATAGGTTTTTTCGTTTATTGATTACTATTTCTCTAGTATATTTGTTGGTAATAGAAATTTTACCAACTGCTTTTAGAAATAAATCTTGTTACTGAAGTAGAAGGTTATTCTGCTTTTAGATTTATTGCTTTTTCAAAAGAGTCTTGAAAAATACAGTAAGTTATATCAGTCAGATGCGAAAAATCGTTACTGTTATTATTATTGTTTGGTTGCTTTGCTTTTTCTTTTACTTAGACATGATAGACTGTACCCATACAACTATAAAGAAGCATTTTGTGTGTATAAATATTTTATTTAACCACATACAATCTGCTGTATGTAAAATAAATATTTAGATATGGCTTTGTACGTATAATATTTGCTGTTAATGAATCCATATGTCTATTTTTACTAAATAGAGCTGTAGCACCTATTATAAACAGTTCACTATTAACCATTTGTTTGAAACAATACTTGCCTGTATTCTATAAGGCAAGAATAAGCTCACTTGCGCTATCACAAAAAGAAGAATGGATCAGCTGTAATATCTAGATGAATATAACTGGTAAATTTATTCAATAATCTAGAATGCTCTAAATCCTAAAAAATTATTAATAATGATTATAACAAATTCAGCCTCAACAGTGTATGCACTTTTGCCTATTTTTGTAATATCTTTTTATATAATCAATTTGCCAACCTATCAGCCAGACCATTTGTTTCACATTGCTTAACAAATATTATTCAAGTTCGGATTGATTAAAAGTTAGCCCGCAGTCGGAAAATCCTTTCATCCTTCTTTTTTTAAAGCAGTCAATCATTCTATTTTTTTTTATTTATTCTTAGTTATGAACAACCTTTACGAACATCGATCAGAGGATACATTATCTGAACCAGATTCTAACACTTCAGATAGAAAACGGAGTAGAATCACAAGAGCTTGGTATTATGCTATTTTTTTTTGTCTTGCAAAAATTAACTGTTTGAATTGTTAGCGATTATTGCCGAAGAAAGAAAGTTAAATGTCACTTTACCCCAGGTAGAGCATGTGACAACTGCATAGCAAACGATATGGTTTGTGAATTCAATGATAGGTAAATAATGCTTTGTAAAAACAAGTATCTAATTTTGTTTGAAGCGCAAAGAAACGAGGACCACCAAAAGGGTAAGCGCACCTAAAAAATCAGAGAAAGTTGGTATTGAATACTTTAGTTTATTATACAAGTTATATCGATGCTTTAGAAAAGAGAATAAGACGAATAGAAGAAAGGTTACAAAATACAGCTCAACTTGAAACAACAACCGCAGCAGTAATACCTCAAGAATCTGCTTTCAAACTTCCTTTTGATAGCAACAAAAAGCCTCAAGGAGCCTTAACAGATAGATTGGTTTATTTGGGTGATTTGTCAACTTTGCAATTCTTTTCAAACAAAATTCGATTTGATGAAAAAACGACTTGGACAGGTCATCGTATACGTCGGTTTGGTAAGCAAATTGTGCTAGCAGAGGATCCAAAGAATGATGATAAGGAGCAGCAGCAGCAATTATTGCCTTTTATACGACCTATACACTACTATGTTTATTCTGTTACAGGAGCAGATAAGCATACAAGCGATCAATTGATTAAAATGTAAGTAAAAACAAAAACGGATATGTTTTCCCCTTCTAACAATATTTTGCTATTTAGATATTTTGCAAACATACATCCCGTATTACCTGTTGTCAATAAGATAAGGTTTTTACAACAGTATCGCGATCAAGCTGATACATATCCACCCCCCGATTTACTGAATGCCATGTTTGGAGCCGCGGCAAGGTTTGTTGAATGCGATTCACTCAAAAGATCAAATTCTCGGACAGCAGAGAATACATGGGATGTACCGTTGGGATGGTCGGACCAGTTTTTTGAGCAGGCAGAAAAGATTATTAGTCAATCGGCATCAACAACGACGATTTCTAAAGTTCAGGCAATCATCCTGATTCATAACCATCAAGGAAGCATGGACTCTAAATCTTCTGCTTTTTGGATGTTAGGTGGTGTAGGTATCCGGATAGCACAGAGTTTAGGATTAAATAGAGATTGCGAAGAGTGGGATATACCCGAAAGTGAAAAGCAGACAAGAAAAAGGATTTGGTGGTCCTTGTATATTGCCGACCGATTCCATTCAGCCTCTTTGGGAAGACCTCTTAGTATAAGAGATGAGGTAAACAAAAAATAAATTACAATAACTTGATTAAACTTTGTATTTAGGATAACGATGTCGTTTATCCTGACGCAACTGCCAGTTGGAAAGAAGTACTTGATTTACCAGCTGAAGATGAAGACACTACATTACCACGATTTCCTTCTGCTATGTATACACCTAATCAGTGTGATGGAAGAGTGGGAATTTATCAATTGTTTGTTGAACTTATCAAGTTATCTGAAATATTGGGAAGAATGCTGCAAGGATTGTATACACCTAAAGCTAAAAAGGTTGGTTTAGAACATGGAAGTGATTTGATCGTAAAACAGCTAGATGAAGAGCTGACGCAGTGGAGATTTGGGTTTCCTGCAGCGTTAAAACGTGCTGCATTTGAAGACTTTGATGAAAAGAAAGGGTATCTTGCACCTGTTACAGGTAAATTTCTATATTAATTAGATTAGTATTGATGATCTAACTCCCCCCTGCAGCTTCTGTTCTTTTGTGTTACTTTAGCTTACTGATTTTACTACATCGTCCCTTTATTGAAGCACGACCTAATGGAAAGAAAAAGGCAAGATCGACATATTCTTCATTTAGTATTGGTACTAGTGCAGCTACCAGAGGCATCCGTATTGCTTCTCAAATGACGCTTCGCGATTTTTTGATGTTTCCTTATTCGTTTAGTCTTTATCCTGTATTACAATGCTGTCTGATCTTGATGTATAACACAAAGCTCCCGGATGCAAAAATATCTGCAGCTGCCAAAGCAGACCTTGCAAAAGGTATTGGCATGATTTCAAGACTAAGGACTATGTCAAATTCAGCACAAAGGCTCTATGTTTTATTAAAAACAGTAATGAGCCATAAGGGCATTGAAGTCTCTGTGGCGCCTGATTCAGAAGAGCCAAAGCCTTTTTTTCAAGAAGGAGGTAGCATGAATAGTCCTACTCCTCCTTCTACAGTTCCTTCTCGTCTGTCTGATGTAGGCCGTGGTGGCC
Organism: Rhizopus delemar RA 99-880; assembly: GCF_000149305.1. Taxonomy (NCBI): domain Eukaryota; kingdom Fungi; phylum Mucoromycota; class Mucoromycetes; order Mucorales; family Rhizopodaceae; genus Rhizopus; species Rhizopus delemar. Next base: position 1,291,061 of record NW_027137828.1, read on the forward strand.
ATTCTCAAAATCAACTAGATCCAGGAACACCTGTTTCTACTGCATCTTCTTCACTACAACAATCCATGGGACAAGTCCCTCGAACGGGATCTGTTAATATCTCAACATCTGCTTATCCTGGACAATATGCATTTGTCTTGTCAGATGTGATGGCACCTCCAAGTGTAGATGGTATTTGTAAGCTGTGAAACATCTCTTTCTTTCTTTGTTTCTTATACTTATATCTCACGTTAGCGTCTCCTGGACTTTCTCCAACATCATCTATGCCAGAGGCATTTAGTTTAAAGCAGTTTGGATTTCAAAAACCACTCAATGAATATGATATGCAACAATTATCCGAAATACCAATAATCCATTCAAACATGTATAATCAATTTCAGCCTTTCAATCCTCCTACATCACCTATAAGATTGCCAGTTCAACAACAACCAGCACCTGTTTATGGAAATACTGAAAGCTTATTAGAAACTAACAAAAATAACGAAGGTATTTTTAGAAACAATCCAAATAATCCATTCTTTGGTATACCTACTTCAATGGATTGGTCAGAATGGAACGAGTGGAGTCAAAATAATAAAGGAAGTGCTGATTGGCGTCCATAGAATTTTTAAATATAAAAAGTACTTTTTTGTTTACACATAATTTTCATTTATTGACGTCTGTAAGCTCGTACGAATAAATTGTCCAACCAGATCAGATTAACCTGTCGAATGGAAAAGCAAAGAAAATCTTTTTACAGGAACAAGGATAGAAAAAAGGAAAAGGGAAAACAATAGGTTGTAGAGTCACCTAATATATTAGAGGAATTGACTAAACCATTCAAGTGGTATCTGGCCAGAGGGATCCTGAATAAATGTAGAGGTATTTCATTTTTCTTTGTTGCAGTTGTCATACTTTGGACCCATAAGGATAGAGCCGTCGCAGGAATGAAAATCCTCTTTAATCTGTACTTTAACTTTTTAAGGGTGTATCTTCAGATCAAGGGCGTAATCATTATGAACCAGTAGGACTATAGCGTTCTGGTAGATTAATTAGTGTTGAGTATACGACTGCTATTAATATCCAATTTACGAAGATAGTTTTGCAATTGGCCAATAGGGATACGAATTTTCGTAGGGAGGCTGTCGAAATTGAGCTGCATTCTCTTGTTTCTGAAGATAACGTTATTGGCGTTTCTCAAACATTGGCTGCTTCATATTTTGGAGGCGAGCAGCGCATTTTCACGGAGATAGAAGTTGGGAAATCGGTAAGAGGTGATGAAATTGAGATTCGATGAGTTCAGTACTAGGGCAAGTGTTGGCCTGGAGACCATAGGTGTGTAAAGCTTCACTTTCATCGCGAATTTGTTTCAGCTCGGCTTGAGCTTGCTAGAATTCGGTATACAACTTTTCAATTGTAGCCTAGAGACCGGTAATAGTGGTGGTTGGTGGTACAGCATTGATGTCGGAGTGTTCATCGAAAGATCCAGTAATTTCCACCGTATCTGGAGGTGTGTGTGTTGGGAAGGCCTTCCCGTGTTGAATTAAGCGTAAGAAATTCGGTCATTGCGTGTGCATTGTGGTTTTTAGAGCAGCGCTTACAAATAAAACTGCATTGAGGTGGGCTACCGGCAATGGCGTCACTGCGGTAAAAGGCGTTAGTTTTTTGCAATTGGGGTAAGCGAGCTGTCTACGCTGGAAATCTAATTGTTTGTATAATCACTGTATCTATTCGCTTGAAAGCACAGGCATAGGAGATTTGCCGTTTCGCTTAATGGATGTCATTGATGGTGTTGCTGTGATATGCGATAATATTGTTGTTCTCGTAGAAGTTAATGTAATTTATGTGATTGTAGCGTAATCGAAATCTTCCCAGATAAGACAAACAGTTAGCAAAGTTCTGGACACCGGAAAAAAGACCTGGAATGATCGTACAGTTAAACAACACTTTTATTTAAAGGCTTAAAGGTGGATTGGCTGTACACTATTTTCAAGAATAAATATCGCGCTTACTTGTCGCTTTCTTTGTATATATATTATGTTATAAAGTTTGCAAAAAATGCGAAATTACTTTCTGAAAATACAAGTCAGAAATAAGGTTTTTTCTATTCCAAAAAGGAAAACTAAACATAATTTATTTTTCTCTTTTATTTTTACTTTTTTTTTTTTAATTATCTCGAAGAAATGTTTGAATGTAGATTCTTAACAAACTCAGGACAGGTAAACCGAAAAAGAAGCCCCATTTTTTCTCTTTATTATGTAAACTCTTTTAGTTTATTTGTTATTTTATTTAGAAGAGAATAAGACACATTCAATCCATTGCGGCTAGAAATATTACATGGAAAGATGGGGTATCAAGTGATTTAACAGAGCAAAAAACTCCAAGTGGCTCTTCAGATAACACAAAAAACGATGCTTTATTACTGAATACTTATTTTACATTTCACTGGAATACGTTTGATCCCGCATTTTATACGAGCGAAATCATCTCAAACACAAGAAATCCAACCTTCCGTTTACTTTCTAAACCTCACTCTACTGACTGGTTTGGCTATTCGTTGAATTTTATGATAATTCGATTATGGGGAAAACGAACCTCGGACAAAGAAAAAGACTGTAGGTTGATTGTTGAGTGGCATTTGGATTTGAATTTACTTGTGAAAATAGGAAATTCGGCAAGTAAAAAACTGTTTATAGGTCTATGGTCATTCTTATTCTTTTTTTATAGTTTTCTGATTTGATATACTATACCTTTCCAGAAAATGTACTTGTATTAGAATTAGAAGATGGATTTTATTGTACGGATGAATCAGTGCAGAATAACAATAAAAGATCAAGTATATTGGAAGATAGCATATATTCTAATACTACTGCTAATGATAATAATAATAACAATAATCAAGCAAAGGTAAGATACAAGGTACTCAATAATAAAGTAATAATGCATCTAGTAGAAAAGATCATACACTTATAACCATATTATCAAGTAAGTTTTGCTTATGTATGTTGTGTATATACTTTATTCATACATTATACGATAGACTAAATACACTGAAAGACTGTATATTTGATACTAAAAGGTCTTCAAATGAAGTTAAGAATGATATTCAAGATATACTAAAGAAGCAGGAAGATGGACTACGCTTCAATCGAGCATTAAATCAACACAAAAACAAATTATTAGAATTAGAATCGAAAATAATGCAGCAAAAGAAAACAAACAATGTATTAGCTCAAAGAGCGAAGGATACAAAAGAAAGAATAGAAAGTATAAAAAAGCAACTGAAACAGTCCATGATTCGATGTAAATCAGGGTTTGAAAATATACAAGAAAATGGTGTTATACTAGAGAATAACATAAAGATGAGACATACTATGTTTCAAGCTTTAAATCGAAGAAGAAAAGAACTGATTGCTGATTTATTTTGCATATACCCAATAGAACAGGTAAAGCCCCTTATTGTAAATGAATATTTGTTTTTTGATATAAAAATAAGTCCTATGATGATTCGCAACAGTTTTATATACGAGGTGTTTGTTTACCAAATTCAAGCTATGATGGCAAAAATGATGAATCCATTGCAACTGCCTTAGGGTTTACTGCTCACTTAGTATCCATGTTAGCATTTTATTTGGAAATCCCTCTAAGATATCCTACAAAACCTATGGGATCAAGAGCGACAGTGAAAGACTTAATATCTTTAATATCTGGTTACAGAGAGTAATGTACTCGAGATAACTATACCTGTTTATATTTTAACAATTAATAGATTTCCACTCTATACAAAAGGTGTTGATCAATACAGATATGAATTTGGCGTATTTTTATTAAACAAGAACATTGAACAAGTACATGAAAGAACTTTTTTAATTAGCTATTATTGATCTACCACTTTATAGCTCATGAATGCATATGGATTAATCGTCATGGACTTAAGACATACTTTACCAAACATTCATTATTTTATTCAAGCAATACTTACTACTTCCATAAACTGCAGCCCTACATCCATGTCTGTATTATCCATTTCTTCCTTTGCTAATGGGGGTAATCCCAATATAAAGCATGAAGAACAGCAAGAAAATGCCGATTATCAAGGCTGTCATCATTTATTGACTCTGCAACCCAAACAGACAAACAGCATTCTTATTTCCCCATCACCTTCCTTATCGACAGCACGTTTGATGAATAGAACAACGCGTTCTTTAAATCACCACGCTTCAACTACATTATTAAGCGCACCACAGCCTATGACAGCAACTTCTGTAACGGATACCGTAACAGCTTCATCTTGTTATCATGAGGAGTAATAAAACAAAAAAGAACGAAAAAACCTTGTGTTTTGATTTGGGAAAGTATGCCAGTATCATGTTTATCATTATTATCATGATAGTAAAGTACTCTTTTTATAAGGAAGATTGCATATAGCTATGTGTAATGTCGTCAAACGTTGAGCTACTGTATTTTTCAAATTTTTGGGAAAAAAATAAAAAATGATTTGGAAATGGAGTAGCAAATTTTGATAATAACTGGTATGAAAAAGTTGAGGTAATTTGAGATAGAACAAGTAATGAAAATAAAAGAGAAATATCAAAAGACATGAATACATAAAATGAATATTGGTAAAAGATCATCTCAAAAAGCACTGTAAACAACTTACCCGCTAACTATGGGATGAGAATCCATTATGGAGTTGTCATACAACAATCTAAAAAATCAGAACCCATGTATTTAGGAAGCTTTTCATTATTATTTCATGACATGTATGTAAAAATATAATGCACATTTTTAGCAGCCATCACAATACGATTCCATACTGTATTACAAGTGTTACACTTGAGGACAGCATATATTTTTCGTTTTGATCCGACTGAAATGATGCAGTCAAGCTTATGGGAACTGTCGGTTACCCAAGTTTTTTTGTCGACAAATAAAATATATTTTGTCAATTAGATTCAGATTGGCTTGTTGATTAGGTTAGAGTACTTTGACGGTTAGTTAGAGTGCACAAGCAATAAAGAACAAATTATCCAGTTCTCTAGCAAAATGTTTGCGCATGGTATTTGTTTAGTTAGAATGAAATTCTATTGTAATATTTTGATATTTGACACTTGGAATGGCTAGCAAACCCAAAAAGATCACTGACGAGAGTCTCATTGCATGCCTCAGCAATCCTTCTTTTTATTGTATGGCGCCTCTCCTGTATCTTTATAGCTTCTCTACCATCTTTCAGTAGTGCGCGGGTTGATGTCAAATCCCCTTGCAAACTTAACAATCTTTCCTTTCACCTCGGGCGTTTCAATCATTTGATCTATAAACTCTTTCCTTTTCTCTATCACTATGCTTGTTATATATTGAAGTTGATGATTTTACAGCTTTTGGCTACTTAGCAAACCCTTTTTCAACAATTTTATTTGCAAGCTTAAGAGCTAGACAAGTTTGTCTACTTGTTATCATTTGAAAAACAACGTTAGGGTCTGTGATTTCGGTTAAGATGCCTTCTATTGTATTAAGAGCTTTGTCTCTCCGTTCATTATAAAGATTATTTATGATTCACAAGGTAGAAATAAAAAAACAAGAGTAAAAAGCAAAGCAACAGCAAATTTTGAATGAAACTCAAGCGAGACCTGAGCGAAACTCAAGAAAAGCCTAGATGAAAGTGGAGTAAAATCGATGTTATTTCCATCTTCATGGAAAAAGAGGTGATATATATTTTAGGACACAGTGAATTGGCTTCATTTTCTGGTTGGTTATAAATACAGGTCACTTGCTTTAGTTACGCTTTGGTTTCGCTTGAGTTTCGCTTGATGAGGTATTTGTAGATAATAAATTTGAGAGTTAAACGGGATATAGTGCTTGAAAAACTAGTGGATGTGTCTCTATGTAACCTCTTTATTAGATTTCAAGACGAAAGAGAGAACCTATTTAATCAAACAACGCCTTTATATAGGAAATGGAATTATTCAGGGACCGAGGTGGGTTCAGGATCAATTTTAGTATTGAGCTTGAGCAATATAAATATTGTATATGGTTAATATTGTAAATGAGGCTTAGGGAATGTGTAATATATAATATTATGTATTCGATACTTGTTATTTCTTATGTAAGATTTGAGCAATCTCATACGAATAATAAGTATTTAATGAGGTAAATACGATAATCCTCTTGTGGCACTTGTGGTATATTTTTCTGGTGATGAAAATCGGAAACAGGAGTTGCAAGTTGTTGGTAACTCCACTATGCAACTTATGTATAGTATTCAATAAAAGTAATATTCTTTTTACATTAGATAAATCTTGAAAGCTCTTTTTCATTGTTTAAACTAGACCATACGTAAAATATTTTTTATAACCAACAATCTAATATTCACTGAATATCATAATTCATGAAAGGAAAAAAAGAGCATAGCATCAAATAATGCTCGAAAAAATAAGCAAAAAGCAATTAATATCAGAATGAAGATGCGGTTTATTGAGGTAAGTAATGAGGGCTTATATTTATATTGAAAAGGTAAATTCTAATGTATATAACCGTTGTTTATCGGAACCAGTTACTAATTGAAATAAAACTTGACACTTAAAAGATGATTACTAATAAAAGTTGGATCTTGCGTACAATTTCATACAACTATATACGGTTACAAATGCTATGTACTACTAAATAGAGCTATAAGATGTCAAGCAAGTACTTGATTAGAATTACACATAACTAATTGTATTTATACATCGTATCATTGATATAATACTGTACCCTTGTTATTTGATATTTAATACATATTTATTTAGTGTGTAGTTATACTAGTGATACACCAATTCAATAAAACTCTAATGTTAAGAAGAGCAATGAATTGGAATCAGTAATCACCAATGCTATTAAAAAAATAACGGAATTACTTAGCCATCACTTTTGAGTACAATTCTATTGAGCCAAACACATTCTTAAACCAGTAGATTACAGATACTTTATTTATTCACAAGTTAAACTGAAATAAAGATATGTCTTTTTTCATGTATTATATAGGCGTCTTTATTTACGGACTAATTTGTTTTTGTTTCATGTACTTATTGAATTGATTACGAAGAACATCCACACTTTTGTATTGAATAGATTTAATCCAACTCCTTTCGAATAATATGCTGGCCATTCCATATGTTTAAACCCTTTTTGCATTTTAGTTTACTTATCATTTTCAACAAATATCATACCTTGTTCGTATGGAGTGACCAATTCTGAAGTAAAGTTAATATTTCCGATATTTGTAGGGTGGGCTGTTGTTGTTGCTGAGATACTAGTAGGTATAGAGGAGGGGTCGACATTCACATCACTTTACTTCCTTTTTATTGCGTGGTTTTGAGATTGCAAAGTCTTGATGGATTTGACCACTACTTCGGATGATGGATTTTTACCAATAAGTTCCAATATTTGGTATGTTCGCGATCTTGGGTCTTCAGTACTTGCGCTAAAACATCAGCAATATGTTGATCTCCAAGCCGACTTTGATGCCTTTGTAAGCGAAACTCAAGCGAAACCAAAGCGTAACTAAAGCAAGTGACCTGTATTTATAACCAACCAGAAAATGAAGCCAATTCACTGTGTCCTAAAATATATATCACCTCTTTTTCCATGAAGATGGAAATAACATCGATTTTACTCCACTTTCATCTAGGCTTTTCTTGAGTTTCGCTCAGGTCTCGCTTGAGTTTCATTCAAAATTTGCTGTTGCTTTGCTTTTTACTCTTGTTTTTTTATTTCTACCTTGTGAATCATAAATAATCTTTATAATGAACGGAGAGACAAAGCTCTTAATACAATAGAAGGCATCTTAACCGAAATCACAGACCCTAACGTTGTTTTTCAAATGATAACAAGTAGACAAACTTGTCTAGCTCTTAAGCTTGCAAATAAAATTGTTGAAAAAGGGTTTGCTAAGTAGCCAAAAGCTGTAAAATCATCAACTTCAATATATAACAAGCATAGTGATAGAGAAAAGGAAAGAGTTTATAGATCAAATGATTGAAACGCCCGAGGTGAAAGGAAAGATTGTTAAGTTTGCAAGGGGATTTGACATCAACCCGCGCACTACTGAAAGATGGTAGAGAAGCTATAAAGATACAGGAGAGGCGCCATACAATAAAAAGAAGGATTGCTGAGGCATGCAATGAGACTCTCGTCAGTGATCTTTTTGGGTTTGCTAGCCATTCCAAGTGTCAAATATCAAAATATTACAATAGAATTTCATTCTAACTAAACAAATACCATGCGCAAACATTTTGCTAGAGAACTGGATAATTTGTTCTTTATTGCTTGTGCACTCTAACTAACCGTCAAAGTACTCTAACCTAATCAACAAGCCAATCTGAATCTAATTGACAAAATATATTTTATTTGTCGACAAAAAAACTTGGGTAACCGACAGTTCCCATAAGCTTGACTGTATGCCTTCCTGACTCCCTCACTGGCCGACTATATGTACCATCTTTCATGAGCTCGATCTCTTATGTCATGATAAGATGCCTCTGTCTCTATTTAACCTAGGGCAACATTTCTTTAATTGGCTTCTACGATCATAATCAATCCTTTACTCTTTCCCTACTTACTCCCTCTATTTACCTTTCTTTTTTCCCTATGTCCTCCAAGGGCTTTAGTTATGATTTAATGTGGCCTGGGTGATGCGGCACTTTAAGATACCACGCGTTCGTTGCGGCCACTTAAATTTTATCAATAAAATATCTTTTCAAAGCGTAATAAATAGTAGAATGCCGAGACAAAGACAAAGATAGATATAGGGTCTACAGGGTCGAGCTTTTATTTTTTGTTATCACAAAAATGTCGTTCTTAAATCTATTGTCTCTCTTTTTATACCTTCAAGGTATGTATGGACTATTTGATAAGTTATTTTGGGTGTAAATGATGGATATATTTGTGAATTTTAGAATAATCTTTTCAACCACGATCGACTTTTCGCTGTATCTTTATTTTTACCAACTGTCAAAAAAATACTAAGTAAAATGCATTCAATGGTTACTGTAGTACTATTGCTTATACCTGAAAGTGCTATTTTGGCTGCCTGCTCAAAGCATTCTTTTACTCCACGATTACACTTCGCAGAGCATTCAAGATACCTTGAAGCGTTTATACTGTTAGCCATGTCTAAGCCCTACTCTCTACTTAATCACCAAACCAATTAGAACATGTATGAAGCATACCTCTTGATACGAAATACAGTCTTGTCGCTCTTCTCTTAAGTCACATTTTAAAGCGACAAGAATAATCTTTGCATACGGGCTGTGATCAGTTATTTCCTCTAACCATTTTTCTCTAACATTCTCGAGTGAATCTCGGTTTTCGACAGAGAAGCATAATACATATAAATGGGTATCTGCATAAGATAGCAACCGTATTCGATCAAATTCTTCTTGTCCTGCTGTATCCCATAAAGATAACTGTATTGTTTGATCTCCAACGGTTATATCTTTTACATAGTTTTCAAATACGGTTGGTTCATAAGTCTTTTGTTATTCAGTTAGGTAAGCTACGGATTTTTTTTTCTAATTTGAAATTGTACCTGAGGAAAGTAACCTCTTGTAAACACACTTAATAAGGACGTCTTTCCACAAGCACCGTCTCCACAAACAACTAATTTTCTTCTAATAGTCTTTGTATCTTCACCTTTACTACAACAAAAGCTCATGGAATAAAAATGAATAAAAATAAATAAATAATGAAGGAACAAAAAAGGAAAGCAAAATATAATATATAGTCTCCGATTGCTTTCACTTTAATAAAGTAACACAAACTTGTTCCTCCAATCATCTTTATAAAATAATGAAACCAAGAAAAAGACACGCAAAATAACTAAAAGGAGAAGGCATATTTGTTAAGAACCATACCAGATATCAAAAGATACAAGCTTATTTGTATATTTGCATCTGTATAATGAATACACCTTAACAACGTATCATTGTGTGTACTACGATTAAACAATTTTTTTTTTGTAAATGAAATTTTTATTCAAGTATTAAATAATACTTTTATTTAAAAGTTCAAATGAGCACGCGCTGTTTCAAGCCACCATAATTGCCCAATCCAGATCAAATTAAGTGTAAGAGAAGATAAAAAATTCCTTATGGGAAGAAAAACAAAAAAAAAGAGAAGAAGGAGCTTGTGAAGAAATCATTGTTTAGAAAATGAGTTTCAGAAAAGGAAACGATATGATAAAACAAAAGTTGAGCTCCAGTCTGTTTGTCTGAGAAGGGTTTATTGAGTACAACGGTATCTATGATACCTTTGTCAACGAAAAAACAGGCAACAGCGCACTGGACAGGGCCTTTGAGACTGTGAGCATTACAGTGTTTCTAGAAATATGAATAAAACGAGAATTTCAGGTTCTGGAGAAGTTTTATTGGCTAATTAAGTAAATTAAATCTGCAAATGAGAAAGGTTTTTTAATAAGAAATTGATAATGTAAACATGTATTCATGTGTAAGACTTCTTTCTAGAATATTTCAACAATTCCGAATAATAGATAGCTCAGATATATACAAACTTGATGCCCATGTTATGAGAAACATATAAACAGTGATGCGACAATAGAGATTGATAATAAATAACTGAAAACCTTCAGCTAGATGAAGAAGAGACAGAGTAAGATGTGATTAAGAAAAAAACAGAAAAATTGAATCTTTATGCGAAGGGAAATATAATAATAAAATAGAAGCCTTTGGTAAATGTTTTCAAGTAATACTGAATTGAAGGATTTGAAAAACTTTACATTTTGTCAGTCATATATTGACAAGCAAATTATCAATTTTGTTTCTTTGATAGTTGAGCTGGTTCCTGTTAAAAGCGTAGTAGAAAAAGGTGCCATGTATTGAAAACCACAAAAAGAAGCATCCCAAAAAAGCGAAATGACGAGTAAAAACTGGGGCTTTGAGCGACGTACATACATTGTTTATTGTGGAAATTGTTGATGACTTTGCATCGGTGGCTTTAGAGTAAATGAGAGGAAAGTTTGTTGAAAAGCACTCAAAAGTTCTGTTTCAAAAGCTTAATTTTATCATCACATAAAGGAGCAATGTGCATTAAGTTTAAAGAAATTAGAAAAGCCCACTGAGTACCAAAGTTCTGATAACATCTCCTAAAAAAATTTGAGGTTGAATTATTGCTGTAATATAAGAACATGGATTTTGCAAAATTACATTTTATGAATGAGGCTGGTTTCAACCTTCAAATTAATCGTGCTCGAGGTTGAACAAAAGTAAGTGCACCAGCAAAAATTGAAGTTGCGAAAAATAAAGAAATAATAATTACTGCTCTAGATACTATTTCAAGTCAAGAGGAAATCAATATCTCATCCATTTCGTTAAGAGAAAGCTTAGATAGAACTTGGTATGGATGGTAAGGCAAGTAAAATTCATTAACATCAAGTGGATTGTCATGCTCAGAAACCAATTTAGCTTTTATCACAGATAATGATTTCAGAATTGAAGGAACTTATGTGATCAAACAAGCAAAAGTTGTTTGATGATAGTCCTAATTCTAGGATGCATGACACATCAATCCAGATACTGATGGTTATAATGCCATTGCAGGTATCAATGTCTATGACCAACTATTTATCGCTATCGTCAATAATCGTTTTAAACCTACACTTGGCTGTATCCATGGATTTGAGAGGTACAAATATACCTGGATTCATATAATGTGAACCAACTGATAAAATGCTGCCATAAATTCCAATTGCATTGGTCAAAATGACTTCAATATAATCTACGTGCAAGATAATTTAATGCTTTATTAGACAAATTTCCGATTTAAATATTCATCAGGCTTTGATATAAAGTGAATGCAAATTCTTGGAATATAACCCAATAGTGCCTGATTACATGCTTCTCCTAATAAGCTTGGGATTTCTTTGACTTAGAATCATTTCTGTTGTAATTACTCTTGCAAATAGATCAAAATGGCTCGAGCGAATTCAAATCTAGTGAGTAATAAGGAAGAAATATAAAGTTATACCCTCTCATTTCAATACACTTTTGAGTAATAACATGTCAGTAGATAGGCGCATAATTCATTTTTAAATAATTGTCATTAAATACCTTATGCTAATCCATAATATCCAAAGTACTTACTTTTCCGAATTTGAATTGCCAGACTGTAAGAAGCCAAGTGAGTACTTTTAGTTGGTTTTTACACGTAGGAAAAATGATATAACAAGTGAGCAAACAGCTAAACATAGAAAGGCTCACTGATGGGCTTTGATATTTGAAGTCGCTTGCGCAAATTTAGACATTGAAAGATTCCATATGCCAAATCACTATTGAATACAACGACTACGTGCTTGATAGATCATTAGTAGCTAGAGAATAAGACGGAGAGATAGGAGAATTGTTCCTTGCTAGCCTTGAAGTTTTTATGATCTAATTTGTCTATTGCTAATAGTATACTCTGCTAAAGAATCATTTTAGACAATGAATACTACTGATGGTCTCATGGTTGTTTTATGTGAGAAGCTAAACGAAATGGCAATGTATCATGTGGTAAGGGCGAATATTTTCCCAGAAGCACCCTAATATTTCCGGGAAATAGTATAGAAGCAAAGAAGTTGAAAAAGATTGTATTTGATAGAGTTATTTCATATGAAGTATGTACAGTTACATTGATTCATGGTAATTAAAAAAATTCATAATTTTATAGATTTGCATCCCCTCCTTCTTTTTTTCTTACTTACATTGGCTAATTTAGTCATAATAAATTTGACGTTTTAAAGCATTCAAGCTCAATAATGAAGCGAATGATACAATAAAGCACCTATTTTTGGTTACAGTAGAGCTGAATTATTAAATATATACGGGCAGAAGAAACTGATGCTTAATATAAAACCAGATATAGTTATATAAATATACATGTTAGTATGCTTCATTCCATCTAGTATTTGCAACTTGCCGATAAAACAATCTCCATTTGCGTCGTGAAAAGCAAACAAGCGCAAAGACGTTACACGAATAAGAATATTTTATCCCGGATCCCTGTTTTTTTTTTTCTCTTTTATTTCTCACAACTTATTATGGCCAATACTCATTTGCTCGACGACTGTCTCTTTTGTAAGATTATTAGGTACAAAAAAAAAAGAAACATGAAAGAAAATCAGACAGGGTGAACTGACTTATAAACCAGAGGCGAGATTCCTTCTTGCAAAATTGCTGAAACTGACAAAAGGTACGCGTTAAAAATGTTAAAAAAAAACCCTCAAAAAAAACGTAACCTTTTTTTTTTTTTTTTTTTTTTTTTTTTTTTTGAAAGTTACGCTTTTCTCGACATTAATCCTTTAAGTGAAGGACATTCAGTAAGTAGTTTTTTAATGGAAAACTTGCTCATTTTTATCAACCTTTTGCTTTATTTAGCTCGTAATTCCCAAATGTAAAAGAAAAGAATAACATTAGTGCGTACAGCCTTTGCTAACTATATCATGGTAGACCACGCCCAATTCTTTCACCAAGTCCCCGATGATGTGCTTGCAGATATGCTGCCATTAGCAAAGAAAGTTGCTGTTGCTATTGGCTTGGAAGATGGTCAATACAATCTTTTACAGGTAAAAAAAGGAAAACATTTTGCATAAAATTTTAAAAAATGAAATAAAATAGAACAATGGACCTATGGCTCATCAAGTAAGTCTAAATTATATGGGTTGAGCTTGGTACTAAAATAACCTCAGGTTGTTCCTCACGTTCATTTCCACATTATTCCCAAGCCAAGCCCTGAGGAAGGCCTCAAGATTGGTTGGCCTCAAAAGCAAGTTACACCCGAGGATCTCAAGAAGACTTTGGGGCGCATCAAGGAAAAATTATAATCAAATAAACAAATGTCATCTTTACCACTTTTTTACAAGTGGAAGCATGCATTGTCACATAAATTTTATAATCAGATCGGTATTATTAAACTAACTCTTCGTCAAATCATCTCACGCACCTCTAATGGAATAATTGCTACTGTTAAATAATGAAGCATTTAATGAATTTTATTGGCTAAAGTAATGAGAACCGTGAGAAAAAAGTAACTTTTTTTTAATAAACTAGGCCTTTTTGTTTGCATCTTTTCTCTCTCTCTCTTTCTTAAACAATGCAAGCACATATACGCATGTTTAATACTCTTCAGAAAAGATCCAATGCATCGCTCTCTCAGAATATATTTATTTCATTAAAATCCCAACATAATAGGATGATACCCTTTCAATTTAAACGTATGTCAAGTACAACTACAGCAGAAGTGGAAGAAAATAACATGAATCCTACTCCTAATGAAGACCCCCACGCTGTTGTATCTACCTTTGATCTTTTCTCTATTGGCGTAGGTCCATCCTCCTCTCATACAGTAGGACCTATGAGAGCTGCAAAAATTTTTATAAATGATTTAAAAGAGCATCATGTTTTAGATAAAGTGGACTCATTAAGGATAGGCAAGTGTTTTTATTTTCTTTTAATTCGAAAAAAAAATCTTATTTTGACTTTAATAGATCTATTTGGATCTCTTGCATTAACAGGTGAAGGGCATGGCACTCCAGAAGCTGTATTGATGGGTATTGAAGGCGAATCTCCTGATTCAGTTGAAACGAGCACTATTCAATCAAGGGTACAAGATATAAAGACAAATCAATCAATTCATTTAGACGGCACTTTCAGAATTAAATTTAATTATGAAAAAAATATGATATTCAATTACTTCAAGACTTTGCCTCAGCATCCAAATGGTCTTCGCTTTTGTGCTTATGATAAAAATGTAAACATGATTGCAACAAATGAGTATTTTAGTATCGGTGGAGGATTTGTAGTTAATCAGAAAACCCAAATGGATCACGGTGAAAATGTATATTACAAAAGAACAACACAGAAAAATGATGTGATTGAAGGACGTAGTGAACAAGATATTGTGGCTGTTTCTTTGCCCTTTAGAAATGCACAAGAATTATTGAATGTATGCAAGCGTGAGAATATGACAATTGCCCAAGTCGTGTTTGAAAATGAACTAAAATGGAGCAGTCCTGAAACGATCCGAGAGAAACTCTTAAAGATCTGGAACACAATGGATGACAGTATCCGCAATGGCGTGATGGCCTCTCCCAATGACCACCTGCCTGGTCCTCTTAAAGTAAAACGTCGGGCTCCAAGATTGTACAACAAGCTTCTAACAGGCCTGTATGGTACACCTGTCAATACAGCAAGTGAATACACTCGTACTTCGATAGAAAGTTCACCTTCTGCACAACTGACCAAAACTAATTACTGCCAATATCCACTTGCATTTTCCTTTTTACCTAAAAAGCCTCGAAAAAAAGTCGTCTTGCCTGCTCTGGATTATCTTTCAGTATACGCTATTGCCGTGAATGAAGAAAATGCTTGTGGTGGTCGTGTTGTCACTGCTCCTACCAATGGGGCAGCAGGCACAATTCCCGCTGTACTCAAATATTATCTTGAATTCATTTCTGAAAATCCAGAAAAGGATGTCATGGAGTTTTTGCTTACTACTGCTGCTGTTGGTATGCTCTTCAAACGAGGTGCTAGTATTTCAGCTGCTGAAGTCGGCTGTCAGGGCGAAGTGGGCGTAGCGTGCTCTATGGCCGCCGCTGGATTTACAGCTGTCATGGGTGGAACAGTGGACCAAGTAGAGAATGCAGCAGAAATTGGTATGGAGCATAACCTTGGTTTAACATGTGATCCTATTGGTGGTCTTGTACAGGTTCCTTGTATCGAACGAAACGCATTGGCTGCTGTGAAAGCCATTGCTGCTGCTCAATTGGCGCTTAATGGTGAAGGAGATCATCGTGTTTCTCTTGATCAAGTAATTGAGACTATGCGTCAAACTGGGCATGACATGATGTCTAAATATAAAGAAACAAGCCAGGGTGGATTAGCAGTGAATGTTCCATTATGTTAGACTACAATAAATAAAAGTTCAATATTATTCCATATAGACTATTGAGCACTTTCTTTCATCTACCTCTTTTTATAATTGCTTAATAATAAGATTGACAAGACTTTTGTTGATAATCCATCATTACTCCTTTGTAGCTATAATTTAAAGGGGGTACACATCTGTGCAACATGTATTTCCTAATCCATCGAACAAAAGAACTCCAAAAAAATAAAAAAAAGGGCACAACAAATCGAATGATGCTTCAAAATATCAAAATAGAAAGAAGGAAAAGAAGAAGAATGGTGATTGTAACGCATAAAAATATGACGCTAAATTATGAATTATCTGGTGAGAAAAATGGTACACAGAATACAGTTATTTGGTTAATCCACGGAGCAGCTGGTCACCTGAACCACTTTGACCGCATCACTTCTTATCTAATAAGGCAAAGGTTTCATGTTTTGACTTGCGATATTCGATATCATGGATCATCACAGCCTATCAATGATGATCCAATTACTTTTCAATTTAAGGATGTCTTGGATGATTTGGATTTCATAATATCGCTTGTTAAACAAACACATTATCCTGATCGCAATATCTCAGTGTTCCTCGGTGGGTTATCTATGGGTGGTATTATATCCTTGCTTTATGCTGTAAGGCATGAAAACAAATGCCAACTTAAGGACCAAGGTATTGAATTAAAAGGTATCATCCCTATTGGATCCGCTGTACCGAGTATACCGTTTCCTAGAACAGAATGGAAAGTATATCAAGATCTTACTCCAAATCTAGAGTTGACTGGGCTTATGAAAGCCAATATTGTTCAATCCGCTGAATTTGCTTCATCTCAAGAAGAGATCCAAAGATCCATGAAACAAATATCAAATGTTGCCTTTTACAAGTGTCTCGCCGCCATAGCAGATATTTTGCTGTCGAGTAATCAAAAAGACCAATCAATACCACCAACAATGCTACCGATGCTACTGATCATTCCAGGAAAAGATGCTTACACAAGGAAGGAGATGGAAAGCCTTCATGAATTAAATACTCTGCATGGTGTAGCAAGCCAAGCAGTTATTATAGAAAATGCTCTGCATATGGTCGTTTTGGATTACAGTAGTCAAGTTGCTGCTTATATATCAGAATTTTGTAAATTACATTAAAGCTTGCTATTATATGTTCAGTTAATAACAGCAAATGGCTGATGTATTGTTATCTATATACATATTTATTTTTAATCTATCTGATCTGTTCACTGTGCTCTCAACCTCCAAAGATTACTATAAAAGGGCTCGACTACATAAGAATTGTTAAAAGCACTTTACATCTTTATTTACTTAGAAGTCCATTATATACTGATAGGGTATATGAAGTGTCAGTCTCAGTCATCAAGACATAAACAACATAAGAATAAAAGTGCTTACCTCCGAAAAGTAAAGCAATCATCGATTGCAGCCTAGTTCTGCTTCCTTTTCAGAAGAGAACGGTAATCGCTTTATTTACAGTGTGGAATTGACTGTTGTTTAGAAAGGCTTAATGAAGCCGGGAGTATAACCATGTCCATAAATGAAAGACCACATAGCGAAAGAAGAGGACCAGATAGCGAGACAATATAGGTTTTTTCTTTTTCTTTTTACGCATGTTGTTTTTAAACTGAAAGGAAAAAAAAAAAAAAAAAAAAAAAAAAAAAAAAAAAAAAAAAAAAAAAAAAAAGACGATGAATAAACAAAATAAGTCTTCCATTCACTCTTTTTAAATGTCTTTTTTTCTTGGAACACGACGCGTACCCCTGTTTTATCACTTTTTATCTTATCAAGTCAATTACGATGAAAGGATCGATTGTTCTTTAACATTTGCTTGAAGCAACTTATGCAAAAAGAGGATAAGGTATAAATGTAACTCTCACATTAAATTTCAAAACTACGTCTGCCTCTTCTATATGCTTAGCAAAGAAGCAAAGAGATGCCCCTTTATTTTTGTAGCTTTCTAGAAGGAACCTGAAACAAGTTTTACCTTCTCAAGGTTTTGAACATTTATCATACTTTTTTTTTTAGTTTGATGTTGGACAACAAAAAAGCTTTATGTAGTGTACCTCATATCTCTTTCTATTCTTTAATATTGTCTTAGTGTTCTTCTTTCTCAGGCCTTTCTCAGTTCAACGTTAATATCGTTGATACTGCTGGCATAAGATGAAGTTTTATATTTTACTTGCATAAATAAATCATGCTTTATTTTCCCAAAGAAAAACAGAACAAAGTAAAATGATACGAACCAGTAAACTTCGACTATATCGTAATTGGTGTGATAGATCAAAAGGCTATTGTAAAAGAGGATGGCAAGATGTTTCTGATCAGTTCTCCTTTAGTCTCTTGTAACGATATATCGCCATTTGTGTTCATTAAAAATCCATGACTACACAGGAGAAGGAGTGTGTTAAACACTTTAAAGCCATAATTGCAGTCGTAAAAACAAAGTCTGGAAAACGCACACTTATATACTTTTATCTCTTCTCAATAAACTAGTTTAAGCACTTTGAACTCAACAACTATTAATCAGAATGAGTAGCTTTTGTTGATGGCTTCGTTGACTTTGTCTTATCTCTTTAAATCATGTCAACCCTTTAGACATTTGAATTTGACTTTAGATAGGTACTCTCCACTGTCAAAAGCTCGATTTTGACAAGTCAATATTAGGATCTATTGCTATGAGACCTGACAGGCGAATACTTTAGTTTTTTAACAAGTATTCTCATTTTTTGAAGTGATAGGATTCATCAATACTTGAAAAAAAAAATTCGAAAAGGAAATTGCTTTATAAAATTTTGTCGGAGGTAAAAAAAGCATGAGTCTCATTGAGTCCCACAAGTCCATTATGTACTGCCGGAGTTACAGTGACGGCTGTTTTATTTTTTTTCTTTGCAAGAAAATTTACGCGTGAAGAAAAAAATACCTTCATTTTTTGTTCAAAAACTTGTATAAATGAGCCTGTTTGGAGCGTCAACAAATCAGCCCAATGTGACGTTTGGTACAACAGGTAAATATAATTAAGATGCACAAAATGTAGAGCATTAAGCAATAATCATTTATAGCAAATACACAATCTTCAGCTGGTACCTTATTTGGGGCTAATGCAAACAGTACTTCCTTTGGCTCTAATACGAATTCTTCAGCTGGTACTTTGTTTGGTGCAAGTAATACCAGCATCAATAATTCTAGTGCGGGTACTTTGTTTGGGACAGCGGCATCAAATCCTTCTTCTACTGGTACAGCAAAAGATATATAATTCGTTGCAAAAGGTAATTAACTATTTTTTAAAAAGGTTTTGGAGGATTTGGTCAAAAATCAGCAGCAACTAATACATTTGGAGCAAATTCATCCGCGCCAGTTGCAGGATTTGGACAAACAGCACCAGCGACTTCCACTAGCGGTTTCGGTTTTGGAACAAATCAGCTTACTACCAGCAGCAACACAAGTGGTTTTGGGACAGGAGCTACCGGCAACACTGGATTCGGTGGTTTTGGCTCATTCAACACAACTACTAGTGCATCTGGTAACCAGACAGTGAAGCCTGCATTTGGAGGGTTTGGATCACTTACCAACACACAACAAACTGGATTTGGAACACAAAATCAGCAAACAAGCTTTGGTTTACAAAACCAACAACAAGGTAAACCTCAAATCCAAGAGAAAGTTTGGCAAGAACTTGCTCTCATCAGAGCCCATTTTGATCCTACTTCACCTCTTTGTCATTTTAGAGTAAGTTGCCACAAAAGGAGTGTATACACAAAATTTAATAATACTTTTTTTTTCATTTAGCATTATTTCTATAATATGGTGCCACGTAATGAAGTGCATTTGTATGTTCGCCCACCTAACCAAGATGAACATTTGTGGAATGAAGCAGTACGTAAAAACCCAGATCCATCATGGTAGGTTTAGAGCTTTTCTTATTTTCATCGCTCATTAATCTGCATATATCATAAGTCTAGTACCAGTTTTAGCCGTTGGATTTGACGATATATTAAAACGTATGGAAGTTCAGTCTAAACAAAGTGATTTATATCAACAAAAATTAAAGGTAAAAAAAAAACTAGCAGGAATAGCGAATGTAAAGAAGAGCCATGAATAATCTATTTCTGTAGGAAACTGAAGATAGATTAGCATCAGTTCAGCGTGAATATATGCTTGGAACTTTGGTGAAATTGGAAGAACATAAACGCCGTCATATTGATATAACTCAACGCTTATTGCGAGTAAGTATATTGAATAAATATCGGCCGTGTTTTTTCTCACATTTCTTTGTAAAAGCTCCTTCGATACAGTCAAATACTTCGTTATAAGAATTTCCCATTAAATGCAGAGGAAGAGAAGACAGTTGAACAATTACAGAAGATGGCTAGAGCGAAAAATTGCCCCGAAGAGCTTTATACAAAGATGGTCGGCTTATGGAATCAAATTCAAGCTGCAAAAGCAAGAATGTCCGAAACAAACGGTAAAACTGAGATTTGGCGATCAGTAAGCGAAGAGGATACCAACAGAATCGCAAAGGTTTGTTAAACATTTATACGCGTACTTGACTCTTTTTTTTTTTACTTAATTATTTTTATCAGGTTCTTGAAGATAAGCAACAAGGTATTTTACACATTGCTAGTACATTAAAGTCGGATACAAAAGAACTTGAAGAAATCGTAGAAGCAATAAAAAAGCGCTAGTTGATGAATGTTGCATATATAATAAAATGAAATTATATTAAAAAAAATATTTTAAATATGCATTTGATGATATCTATTATTAAGACTTGCTGATATGTATTTTAATTATATCTTTGCTTTAAAGTTTGTTAAAGTGTAAAAGTCTAGGCAATTGCAATTTTTTTCTTTATTCTAATAGATTTTAAGTTGTAAACAAAATAAACATTGTGCAAATAAAAACAATTTAGAAATAGAAAAGAAAACAATAAATAAAAAAGCAAACAAAAGAGTAATTATAGAAGAGGGCATTGTTTTAATAAGTATACAACACAGTGTGTACTTCACTGATTTAAGACAAACAAGGGGCTGAAATAGTGTGAAGAATCTCTCTTAATCAAAATTATACCAACCTAATGTTCTTTTTTGCCTCAAGTACTTCCATTCAAACCTTCTTTTTGGCTTTTAGTTAAAAATATAGCTAGCCTTTAAATGAACCCTTTTTATCAATAAATGATTTTAAGTGTAGAAAACAACAAAAAAGGAACGGATCTGTCTCCCAAGTTGCACAAAGCGTCAATCAATTGCAACGTTAATAAAAAAAAGACGTAAATCAATGAAAACAGGCAGAGAAAAGACAAGAAGATTAAAAATTTTAAAATCATCGCTTCATTGTTTAAAAAATAAAGAAAATAAAAACATAAGCTTCTACTAGAAAACAAAAAGAAAAAGAAAAAAAAAGAAAGGGGGTAATCTAATTAAGGAGATGATTTTCACCTTGTCTTACCTGAGTAGCTGTGTAACTACAGAATTATTTAATACTTTTGTTTTCTATTTCTTTTCTTTTTTTCTTTTTTTTTTTTTTCACTGTCTAGTTATGAAATCATTAGCATTTACTTCGACTATTTGTTTAGCGTGGATCAGCTTGGTTATTGCACAAGAAGGGGCCACTGTTCCTACTGCCAATTCTGGTTCATCCAGTACATATACTTGTAATCCCAGTTCTTGTAAGATCGAAAATAATTGCTTATGTGCATCTCAATCTCCACCTGGAGGACTTTCTCCCAAAGATACACCTCAAGTAAAACATATAAGTATTTACTTTTAATTTTATATATTAACATGCTAGGTAGTTTGTGACTGTAACCTTTGATGATTCCATACAAACTGGCCTATTTCAAACTGCTTTATCCATGGTGAATGTTACGTAAGATCTATAAAAAAAAAAGGGGAGTTGGGAGATTATTTTAAAATAGTAGCTTATTCGTTTTATTACAAAGCAATCCTAACGGTTGTCCCGGCCATGGTACCTGGTAAAGTGGCAAAAAAGAAGTTACTATTTTTGGTACTGCATTACTAAATTTACATGTTTATTTTTATAATAGGTTTGTTTCAATGCAATACACTGACTTTTCATTGGTACAGCAATGGTATGCGGCTGGTAACGAGATTGCAGAGTAAGTTTACTTGTTCCTTTTATTAATGATTTAAGGATTAACTTTGGACTATAGTCATACCTTTACTCATGTAGGAACGCCTTCAGCTCAAGAAATCTCAGCATGTAAATCAATGCTTAATGCTTACGGTGGTATTCCAAACTCAAAGATACAAGGATTTCGTGCTCCATTCTTGAATTACACCAAAGACACTTTAAACATTTTAAGTCAACAAGGTTTCTTGTATGATTCAAGTTCTAGTGCAGTTACCGATGATGCTTATTGGCCCTATACACTTGACAACGGTATGGCTAATGATTGCTGGACAGGCATCTGCAACACTGGTCAAATCAAGTTACCAGGTCTATGGGAAATACCAATGTACTCTGTTTTGGACAATGGAAGCATCCCTCAATTGATGGATGTTTACTTGGCTGGTGCTCCTTCTGATGTTACAGCATGTAAATACTGTTTATTGTCATCACAAACGTACACACACATTAATATTTTATTTTTAAGGGAGCAATGCAGCTTTTGACAAACACTATAACGGAAATCGTCAACCATTTGGTATTTACGTTCACCCAAGTACAGTATATACAAATATACATTGTTTATTTTTTTTTAACTTTCTTTTCTTTTTGTTTAGCTCATTTAACATCTTATCCTAGTCTTCCTGATCCTAAAGACCAATTTAATGGTGTCATTAGCTTCATTCAATCCATTGCTTCTAAGCCTGATGTTTGGTTTATAACAAACCAACAATTACTACAGTGGATGAAGAATCCCGTCAAAGCTTCAGAGCTTGGAAAGCAAGATTATATGCAATGTAAACAGCCTATTCTCTCCAAAGAAATATGTAACGGGCTTGATGACGATCATAATGGCGTTGTCGATGATAATTTAGTTAACAGCTGTAACTTTGGTGCAAGCAGCACAAAGACATGCTTCAACTGCCCTGCAACTGCTCCCAGTTTAGATAATCCCACACCAGCTTCTAATGCTCAAAATGGAACATCAGGATATCGTTATGCTATTCCTGATAACTGCGAGTAAGAAAGAAAGCATTGATGTGCGTGTTCGTTTTTGACCGTTTTTTTTATTGTCTCTAGCACTACTTGGTGGGATCCTATTGGAAATACTTGTCTCTGCACATCTTCTGATTGTCAAGTCAAAAACGTTGCTGTACCTAAAGCAAATAGCACATCTTCAGGAAATAATCCCAACAATTCTTCATCCAGTCCAAGTGACTCATCAGCTTTATCTACTTCATTTATCCCTACAATTTTGTTGGCTGGATTATTTGCTACAATTAATCAACTGTTTTAAAGTAGCTTTCTTTTTTATAAAATTTCTGTAATAAATATTATGTCATGCTTTATTTTTTTACAAATAACCCAATGTTTTCTCTTTGACTTCTATTATCAAGTTCAAAAACTCTTTATTTCTACAGATAACAACAATTAGGATAATGCGGGTATTATTTTCTAAACAACTTACTCTATGTATTCTGAATTAGCAGAGGATAAGCTAAATACACCAGACATTGTTTGTTGTGCCGCTGCCTGAGCGACGCTAGGTGGAAAATCACGAATAAGACGAAGGCATTCAAGGATTTCTTCGAGCATCACTTTTCTAGCTGCAGCACATATACATAATCTCAATAGACCAACCACTGTACGTTCAACAACTAAGCTACTCTGTTTTTCACCAAATTTGAGTATACCAAATATATAATCAGTAGCATTAGACCTAAAGAAAAAAAAATCAGTAAAAGATTAGGTTACATCTCTAA
Organism: Rhizopus delemar RA 99-880; assembly: GCF_000149305.1. NCBI lineage: Eukaryota > Fungi > Mucoromycota > Mucoromycetes > Mucorales > Rhizopodaceae > Rhizopus > Rhizopus delemar. Next base: position 1,314,873 of record NW_027137828.1, read on the forward strand.
TGTACCATAGTGATTCAATTCTGCTGGCGTTACGTATGGTAATCGTTACCATGAATTCCAAAAATAAGACTGCAGCAGGATCATATTCTATTGTCTCCTTTGATTTTTCCATTATTTCTTTATCATATCCAACAGTACGAATGGCCGCCAATAAGCTCTTTTGTGTTTCCAAACTGAGGGATGTTATATCTATAAATAATTCTTGCAATTTGCAAGCAGATACGCAATCCACTGCACACATTGTCATTTCAACTTCTTCTTCTGTAGGATCTCTGCTGTAGGCTTCATCGTTTGAATAAGGAGATAAAAGATAAGACGATAAGGTTGACAAGAGTGAACCATCACGGCGATTCTGTTGTTTAGAAGGTTTTGGCATCTTTGGCTTGAGTGGAATATCTGTTGTTCCAGACACAAAATCTTCCACTATCAGCATAGAATTAGGCAAAAGAGAATTAAGAAACAGATTACGAATAATTTGAAGCACTTTGGTCCAGCCCTTTCGGAGGGGGTCACCGTGTCTGGTCACTACTGCAAACAGGACAACCGCAGCGAGTTGCCCCTTGTAGTTGCGGCCAAACCGCACCGCAAGCTTGCTTACCACATACTTTTGTCCAGCTACATCAACAATGGGATCTGGCACAGGTGAAGTCGGGTTGTCGAGTAAGCCAGTGGTCGTGGCCAGATTAACAACAATGCTATCGAATGCTTCACATAATCCAAAATGAGCCGCAAGGGTTGCGCAGTGACGAAATCCAGTGATGGCTCGCTCGAGTGTGTCATCATCTTGGGCAGTGTTAAAAGCACATGAAACAGCAGCCACGAGGGGCCTCCAGACGAGTTTGAACATGGCATGGTCATAATCTGATGTGCGACAACGTTCAAATAGACCTGTGATGGAAGATCGGTGTTGTAATTGCTTCCAAGCATAGTTGAACCCCAATAGACCTTCATGTTCTTCTGGCATCAGTATCTCGTCTTGCTGGATGGCTTGATATATGGCGGTCAAGTAGTCTTGAGGAAAATTTCCATTGTTATTCACACCACTCAAGTTTCGAATATATTGATCGACTGACATACGCGATTGATGTCTCACTTGTGGATTATGTTGGTCGGTATTGAGCATGATGATCGAATAGGCTAACACCTGGGCGGCCTCAATATTGTCAATCTCAGGTGCTCCAGTCTCAAAAAATGTTTCTGCAAACGTATCTGTCACACGCAAAATCTGCTGCGCTTCTCCTGGCAAACGGAATGTTTCGAGCACCATACGTAGTGCTTCATCCATACGTTTCTGTAAATTGACAAAAATAAGACCAAATTATAACAAAAAAGTAGTTTAAACCTTACATTTTTAAAATCAAATTGACGCATATACACTTGTAAAAGTTCAAGATTCTCGGGTCTGCCAATATATTCTCCCAGCGCTTTTTTATCCAATTGTTGTGTTGATTGCAGGAAATTAGAAAGGCTTTTGTTGATGTTACCGTTTTCGTCTGCTGTGATTATTCCGTTTTCAAGCAAGAACTCAATGCCCTTTTTCGGTGATTCATTAAATCGACCTGCACCTTCCAAAATAAGCCGTTTTCGTCTTTTACGTTCCAGTAGTTCTTCAGCTTTAATTAACTCCTATGTCAATCATGTATACGTTAACTTTCTTTATATGTGATAGTATTTTTCTCTTTTTCTCTTTACATGGTTATCATTTGGTATGTCCTATAGTCCTGTTAATATTCTGATTGTTAAGCATAGAAAGTAAAACACACCTTGTTAAGCGTTCGTTCAGTCATTTGTGCAACAAACATGCATATTGTGTCCAAGCAAAGTGAGTGATAATTAGTTGTTGAATAACTAAGTGGATCTGGAAAAGAATTCTATATAAATCTGTTAGTTTACACTGGTTTACATAAAAAAAACACACCCAGCGCATCTACCTTGCATAAAAATTGAATTAATTCTTCAAAGAGATCACCACATGTAACGTCACAGTCATAATTGTACCACAAATCAATCATGAATGTCTCTCGACGTACAAACTGCAGTAGATTTTCCAACAACAACTCACGTACTTCTGGACTCAATGCTGTACGGTCTGTGTAGTTAGAATTCTTTCCATTTTTATCTGTCGACTTGCCCAAGAACATGTTAGGCGACGAACTTCTTGTATCGCTGATGGGATCAGTAATATTAGGCTTTGGCGATAGAAAGCTGATATGCCCCTCTTCATCTACGTCTACAAGCACACTGCGACTACCTGCACCCGTAGGCGGAGAGAGCTTTTGAACCAAAAAGAATAAAAATAATTCTTGCTGAAGTTTCAGATGAGATCCAAGTGCATCGAATGCGGTGGCAATGACTCTAAGGGATAAAGAAAGTAAAGGAACAAAGTCTGTCTTGGCTAATTGGAAGACGTATTTGCAAAAATCATCTGTTACTAGTGATCTCAGGATTTCAAAACGTCCAATGCTTCTTCCTCCTACTTCAAAGGCAATATTCAAAAGGCCCAATGCCATCATTCGCATGGAATCTGTATGTTTGTGTTCGTGAGGATTTAAAAGTGAGATGAGAACTCGAAGAACTTCTTGGATTGTGGGTATTCCATATGGTTTTGGATGAACACTCTGTTCACTGGCTACAAATGCAATCAGTTACTAAGGGAAGTGAAAAAAAAAATATCGAATCTTTACCTGTGGGTAGTACGGTAGCTTCAGTGATAGGTGATGTGGTATATATTTCTTTATTGTTGGTGGGCTTATTTCCTTGGTTTTTACTCTCTTCTATTGTAGGCTGCTGTTGTATGCTAACATCAAGTGATGAAGTATCTTTTGGTGTATTCATGTGAACTGGATCTGCGGGCTCGTCTGTTGAAAGCGACTCTGTAAGTAGCAAGTCATCCTCTAAGCTTTTGAGCCTTTCAAATATAGCAATAATCATTTTGATCATCGAATGCTCTGCCAACTTCCTTAACATTTCTAGCAATTCATAAAATTTTTTAAAATTGAGTAAAAGTTGATTTACATAATACACAGAAATATTATCATACCACTAAGTCTCTTTTGACAGCACATGCTTAGGCCAGACTCCATTATCTCACAAACAGCTTCATCGCTTAATACTTGTCCACATTCACTTATTAAGGCCATTTCTAGTACTTGCAGCATACGCAATAATACCAGTTCATCTGAAATCGTATCAGATGCTTCAAATTTGCATCCACTGGCAGATGAAGTCAACGTATTCATCGCATGGGCAATATTAGGGCTCTGTATATTCAAGATGTTGTACTGTAAAAACTTTTCAATACTTGCTAAAGCGGTCGCTGCTACTGAGCCTGTTGTATTGCCCGAACAGATTACTTCAAGGAAAGGACTGACTAGTTCTACAGCGTCCACATCCTTTACATCTATACGCACAGTCATCGTTACACTTTTGCACACTTTCTTTTATATTCTGTTAAAACCTTGTACGCTCTCCAAGTGTTGCTTAAGTTTAATGAATCCTTCCAATAATGGATCGCCCTGTTTTTACTAGTATCAATCATTGCTGTATAGCCAAGATCTTTATTTTTTACCTCTTTTAAACTTGAATCTCTTGTTTTTACTCTTCCGCTACGTAGTCCCATAGTATTGCCCAAGTTGCCCATTCGAATATTACTGACATTCATACCAGACCACCTCGCGTGTTTGCGCATGGCACTCGTCACAGCTACATAAAGAGTGTTGGTGAATATGTATTGGGCGCAAATTTTTATACAAAAAAACCTGTGATTTCTGCATGAATGATCTGAAACCAGCTTGCTTCAGATTTTAATGAGACTGCAAAGGTAGAAATTTTAGATGAATTGGCTGATTGACGTTTCAAGTGAACTGTGGTTGAAGTCATCAAGAAAGCTCTCGTTGTTTTGTTTTTTTTTTTTTTATTTATTTATTTGAAAGAAACGGATGTATTTATTTATTTAAATCCAGCGTGTAATCTCCGTTAATGTGAGTGAATACGTCAAACACCTCATTAATTTCGTTGTATTAAAACTTTATGCTAACCTCTCCTTTCTCCATAAAAAGGAGAGGAAATTTACCAAAAAAAAAAATCTCTCTGCTTCTTGGGGCGGAATCATAAAAGGAGCCAAAATAGATAGCCTACATGAAAGGCACGTGTAAGAAGAGAGGTATATGATTATTATTTATTGGTAGCATAAAGTACAGCGAATATAATGATAAGAATAACAAGTATAATACTAAATCCAACAGACATCCATCTATTCAATTTTTGCCACCTCTCTGCCATTTTACCTCCCTTTTCTCCTGGTTGTTTCGGCCAGAATGACCCCAGCCACCACAGGGGAGGAAATAGAAATCCAAAGAGGAATAATAGGCCACCAACAGAATGAAAACCGTCTTCGTCTTCTTTACTTAATATCCACCACGCCGGTTTTTCTTCTTGCTCTTTACCTTCTTTGACTGTTGGCCAAACAACCAAGGTTTGGTCTGATTTTGGTTTTCGTATTGGTTCATTTCGATGATGAGATGAACTTGTCTGTTGTCTACTCGGTGACGAACTTGTTGGGGCAGGTGTCATAAGAGGACTGGTTGAATTTGTTGAATATCGACTATTCATCAATTGTTCTGCCACTCTTAGCGATAAATCATCTCCTCTATTATTTGTATTATCCATGGAAAGAAGGAAAAAAAAAAAAAAAAGAGAAAAAAATGTATGACAAAAGCAAAGAGAAGAAATATTTTTTTATTAATGCTGACTAGTGCTACTACAACATTGATGTGTGTGTTTTCTTTTACGGTTGATGTTCTTTGCCTTTTTAATACTATCGTTGTCTCCTAATTCTGTATCTTTTGTAATTCTTAATTCTATTTATCAATAAAGAAATCATTTAATAACCACAGTAAAATGTTATTTTTTATGTGTATTCTTTACTAAAAGTGTTATCTCCTTGATCTACACCTTGAATCACATTTCTTTTCAATAAAACTTCAACTTGTTGAGCTAAAGCTAATTTCTAATCAAACGTTAGTCATATTTTCAACTTTTTATACTTCATACTTCTTCAAGAATATCTGTATTTGTTTCATCTTTGTTTTGTATAAATCGAGCATGTGTTTCTTTTCTGGCAGCTGAATGATTTGTTAAATCGATTATTAAAAAAGAAGGCTCATTTCATTTTACCTTCAATGGCTCTATAATCGCCTTTAATGATAAAAAAAAATCCCGTTCTTTAGATTATTTTTTTTAAAATACGTTTTCGTAAGATCTTACTAGCAAACACTTGCTTTTGTGTCTTGAGCAAGCTACGATAAGCGTGTAATACTGCTTGCTTTGAGGGTTGAATAGACATTTCTATAAAAAATAAAAAAAATTGAAAAATGATTGTTCTTTAATATGAAGCCAGGGTGTGACTGGCAGAAAGAAGCAAAAAGTTTGAAAGCAGTAACGAAAAATCCAAAAGAAAAAAGTAATTTTTCCTGTAAGATACTAGAAAGAAGAAAATCAACCTTTATGGGTTATGATCATCACTTTTCTTTGATATATCGGCTTTGTTAAGAAATTTCCATTAAACCAATCAGTGTGATAGTGAGTGACTTATTTTAAGTTATCAAAAAAAAAAAAGGCATAATTTTTTTATTCCCCTCACTTTTTTTTTTTTTTTTTTTTTTTTTTTTTTTTTCTTTTCTTATTTTAATATTTGTACAGTATGCCAAAAGGTTATGATACTTTAGCAGAATTGCAAGAAACAACAAAGCTGTTAGTTCCAGCTCACTTGAGGTAATAAGATTTAATATATAAATATAAAAAGTTGAATTATATTTATTATAGATCAGTCTATGAAGCTACACGTATTGCTTTGGATTTAAAACAATTGGAAGAAAAAAAGGACAGCCTTGTGACAATAAAAGAACGCTTAATCAAAGAAAGCAAATCTCCCGATTCATTAAAATCAATGGGTAAAGCAGATAACAAAAAAAATAAAGTGCTTAAATAACTGTTTCTTAATACGTAGATGAAGCACTCAAGGAATTACAAAATGCAATAACTGCCAAACAACAAGAGTAAATCATACAAACAAGAAAATACCCATCTATTTTTTTTGTTTATTGAACACATATCTTATATAGAATAAGTCAACATGAAGACTTGGCAGCCACGCAATTTAAAGAGATTGCTCATAACATAGGAGGTTATGCTGATAAAATTAAAAATTCAGTGGCTACTGCATTAGGTGAATTCAGCAACACGGTACTCAACGCGACTGACGCGAAAATTAATTCAACAAATGATGTCCTCAATAGGCTAAAAAAAGAAAAGATGGATGTTGCTACGGGTGAAGCGATTCGTTTATCACTTGAACAGTTTAAGAAGCAAGTGGTTGATTTCCAATCGAGAAATATGGAAACAATAAAGACTAGCAATGAGAAATTGTTCAAGGACATTGTTGAAAGAATGAAATATATGCTGGATAACTTTGAGCAAAATGAAATGGTTAGCAAGACAGCCAAATTGGTGACTCGACAATTGGACGCCAAGCTGAATGATCAGTTAAAAAGACTGAATACACAAAATGAACAGCAAAAACAAACAAACGTGACGCCAGAGCAACTGGCTGAGGTGGTTAAAGACGAACTCAATGCAAGATTAGGCCCTGCCAATCTTCAGTCGATCATTTCTAATATGCCAGAGATTCAGAAGATGACCGAGTTTTATAAAAGCTTGCCTCCTGCTTCTCAGTCCTTTCCTGATTATCCGACAGTCATGTCAGTCAAGGAAATGGCTGTATCAATGAACAAAGATATGGTTCTCTTGAAACAGAAATTAGAAGAGACACGCTCTATTGTGGACTCAATGCGATCTCAAGGATTCAATGCAAATGATCAAGTGAATGCTACAGATCAAAATGCTGCCTTGACAAACATGCAAAATATTGAACGCCAAGTAACTGTGATGCACAATAACATCAAAATGATTGAAACTGCGCTCAACACGAAGAATAATTCAGCCGAGGTTTCTTCTCTTACACCTAGAAAGAGAGCAAGAACAGATTTAGATGGTGAAACTGTGATAGACGATGAGGATATCAAGTTAAGATTAGAAGAAATTGAAAGCAAACATCAAAAGCTGCTTGACTTTATTTTACAATGTAAGGATAATGTGCTTGATGATATGTTTCCAACACGACTTGAGGCTGCTATGAAGAAGATTGAACGAATACTAATGTAAGCGTAATATTATTTATTTATGTATTAATAACCAATTCGCATAATAGAAACCATGAAACATTTATTGCTTTTATTATTGATCCTTTCTCAACTAAAAAAAAGAGACAAGAACTTCCAATGACAAGCCTCTCTGAAGACAAGTACCTTAATCCTGCTATGATTGACTGCATCCAGCAATTGATTAAGAAGACGACAGAAGAAGCAGTAGCACCATTACATAAACAGATTAAAGAACTTCAGGAACAACTTAATAAAAAACAATAAGCCTCATAACATCCAAAATTCATTATCTCATATATTATTTGAATAAATAAATAAAAAAAAATATTATACTATAATTGTCGAACAAAAAGCTTTACTTTCTTATTTAAACACTACTACATATTATGATATATTGATATATACAAAAAATGCTTTCCATTTTGCTCTTTTTATTATCAGTTGCTTGCGATCATCGAGGTACGAAACAAACTAAGCTAACGAGTACTTATTAACGCACAAAAAAAGAAGTCGCTCTTGACATTTTAGGTTATCGAATCCCCAACGATTTTATTCCTTTCAGCGAGGATGACATGCTTGAACCAACGTTGGTATATCCCGTTATAGAACCACAAGAAAAAGATAATGACATACTATTTGAATTCCCTGATCCTGTACCTGATCCTATACTTGACACTCGACCTGAAACTTTTTCAATTGTTAAAAACAACATGTTTTTACATTTCACATTAGGATTTGCATTCTCAACAGCCAACCAATGGTTTTCTAATTGCAAAGAATAGAACAATAAACAATATTATTTATATAATCAAACTTAGAGCTTCTGCGCACGAAAAAAGGTTTTTGCTTGACAAAAGCTTCATCATTAAAAGAAAGTAAGCCTATTTTAGCTTGAGTAAAAGCAGAGAAAGGTAGAAATACCAATAAAACACTGCAGAAGATAGACAAATCAAGCATAGAGATACCTGGATTTCTATTTAGGACAAAGTATCCCGCTGTTTCATCGGCTATGATATCTAACGTCCATTAGATTGAATGTATAGTGACTTTGTTATTAGCTTTTGATGTGAAAAAGGTGATATAGTCCAAGAATAATTGTACTAGTGCTCAATAGATGATGAAGCTATTGTATAAACCATTATTCATTGTATGAATAATAAGCGTTCCAAACATTTAACCATCTAGGTAGATTTGAGTAAAACAGATCAAAGGCCAAAAAAAAATGGCAGCGTTTCACAAGCAAGCATAGTAGGATGTGAATATCACCCATTAACTTTGATGAACACGTATCCCTAGGCTTCTTTATGAAATAGTCAAAAACAATGAAATCACTAGTTTAGAAGATAAGGATGCTATTTGTTTTGTAAGTTGTTCTGAAACAACGATTTCATCCTTTTATTCTCCAACTTTCCTTCCTTTCTGCTCAAACAAGCCTTTTTAAAAATAAACTATTCACCAATGTCCTTTTCAGTCGTACTTTATAAGGCGATCCTGTCCTTTACAACAAATGAAACGTAAGACGAACATTTAAAACCCAGTTGTAAACCAGGTTATTCCTTGGTTTTCTTTCCTTTTATTATTTTTGAGCAAAATGTCAGACATGTCAGATGACGATTTCCAACCACTTGAACCTACTCTTCAAAACATTTTAGATCAAGATTCACTTCACTGGATCTTTGTTGGTGGTAAAGGTGGTGTTGGTAAGTAAAATGGGATAAATAAAATAAAGGGTTATTCAAACCGTCTTAAAAAAAAAGGTAAAACGACCAGCTCTTGTTCTTTGGCCGTTCAACTTTCAAAAGTACGTGAATCAGTCTTGTTGATCTCGACTGATCCTGCTCATAATCTTTCAGACGCGTTTGGACAGAAATTTTCAAAGGAAGCAACACTTGTTAATGGATTCAATAACCTTTATGCTATGGAAATTGATCCTACTTCTAGCATACAAGAGATGATTGAACAATGTAAGAACAAGATATGCTTTACTTGGAAGCTAGTAGACTGAAAATACATACACTATAGCTGAACAAAATAATCCAATGGGTGGTATGATGCAGGACTTGGCTTATGCCATTCCTGGTGTGGATGAAGCAATGGGTTTCGCTGAAGTGATGAAACAAGTAAAGACCATGTCCTATTCAGTTGTCGTATTTGATACCGCACCTACTGGACATACCCTTCGTTTCTTGTCATTTCCCACTGTTTTAGAAAAAGCTTTGGCCAAAATTAGTGGACTCAGTAGTCGTTTTGGACCCATGGTTCAGCAAATGTCTGGCATGATGGGAATGAATGCAAACCAAGAAGATATGTTTTCAAAACTAGAAGAAATGAGATCAGTTATTAATGAAGTCAACAAACAATTCAAGGATCCTGTAAGTTTAAATACAGATGTGCACTGGTATTTATTGATATGATTCATAGAATATTACTACCTTTGTTTGTGTGTGTATTTCAGAATTCTTATCTTTATATGAAACAGAACGTATGATTCAAGAGTTAACTTCTTATCATATTGACACACACAACATCATTGTCAATCAGTTATTATTCCCTAAAAATGGTAACTTGAATATAAAGCATATAGAAGATATTCACATCTTTTTGCATAGATTCCAACTGTGAACATTGTACAGTTCGTCATAAAATGCAACAAAAATATTTAGATCAAATTTATGATCTTTATGAAGACTTTCATATTGTACGTATGCCTTTATTAACAAAGGAAGTACGCGGAGTGGAAGAAATTAAGGAGTTTTCAAAAATGCTGGTTGAACCTTTTCAAGAGAAATAAAAACAAGCCAATCAAATGATTTCAAAATAGCTTAAAAAATCTTTTTTACATCTTTTTTTTTTTTCCCTTCTTTCTCTCTCTCTCTCTCTCTCTCTCTCTCTTTATAAATGGTGGCCGAGACTAAATATTACGATATTTTGGGTGTCAGTCCTTCTGCCTCGGAAAATGAACTCAAGAAGGCTTACAGAAAACTTGCTTTAAAATATCACCCAGACAAAGTAAAAAGAAAAAGAAAAAAAAACTCCAAAAAAAGGGGGGGGGGAGGAGAAGAGGCGGTTTTTTTTATTTTGTTTACTTTAGAATCCTGATGCTGGAGACCAATTCAAAGAAATTTCGCATGCTTATGAAATCCTGTCTGATCCCGAAAAGAGAGAAGTTTATGATCAATACGGTGAAGAAGGTTTGAACGGTCAAGGAGGTATGGGCGGTATGAACGCCGAAGACTTATTTTCTCAACTGTTTGGAGGTGGAGGTGGATTTTTTGGAGGTGGAGGTCGTCGTGGGCCTCAAGGACCTCGTCGTGGTAAAGACATGATGCACCAGCTGAAGGTGAGTCTTGAGGACCTTTATCTTGGAAAGACAAGCAAATTGGCCTTGCAGAAGAATACGTTGTGTAGCAAATGTGATGGAAAGGGAGGCAAGGAAGGTGCTGTTCAATCTTGCAGAGGATGTAATGGTCAAGGTATTCGTATCATGATGAGGCAGATGGGCCCTATGATTCAGCAAGTGCAACAAGCCTGTCCTGAATGTCGTGGAACGGGTGAAGTGATTAGCGAAAAAGACCGTTGTACGCAATGTTTGGGTAAGAAGATTGTGAGCGACAAAAAGATTCTTGAAGTTCGTATTGAACGTGGTATGCGTGATGGTCAAAAGATTACATTCTCTGGTGAAGGAGACCAAGCACCTGGTGTTATTCCTGGTGATATCATTATTGTCTTGGATGAAAAGCCTCATCCTCACTTTAGTCGTAAAGGAGAAGATCTTGTTTATGAAGCCAAAATTGATCTCTTGACTGCCTTGGCTGGTGGTCAATTTGCTATACCCCACTTAGACGATCGTGTTCTTATGGTTAGCGTACTCCCTGGTGAAGCCATTCAACCTGACATGGTCAAGGTGATTCCTAATGAAGGTATGCCTATGCATCGTATCGAAAGTCGTGGTCACCTCTTTGTTAAATTCACTGTCGAGTTCCCTCAATCTAATTGGACTGATCAAGATACCATCAAACAATTGGAAGCCATCTTGCCTCCTCGCCCTACTTTACCTTCCTTTGGTGACAAACATGTCGATGATGTTGTTTTGGTAGATGCTGAAGGTTATCAAGGAAGAAATAACGCATCTCATTCTGCATATAACGATGATGAGGATGAAGATCATCATCATGGCCCTGGTGTCCAGTGTGCTCAACAATAAAAACCCTTTGTCTTTGAACTCACGCTTATGCGTACAAATGAATAACGTGTTTTCATTGGTTACATCTCTTTCAAAAAAAAATTGTTATTGTAAGCCAATCAATCAGCCCACGAACAGACATGAGTGATTCTTACACGTGCGACATAAAATAAAATAAATAAGCCAAAGACAAAAAAAAAAGAGAGAGATTCTTTTTTTTTTTTTTTCTTTTAAAAAGAAAACCGCGATGGAAAAGAATAAAATAGGCACAGTGGAATCCAACAAGTCATCAACACCAAAGGCGACTATAGGACTTCGACCTTATTTTGCAGAAACAGACAAGAAATATGTTCACTACTTGTTTTACTCTACTTACTTTAATCTCGTGCCAAAAGCAGTTCGACTTCGACTTCAATCTCCCTTTGTGATTGGCATCTGGCTTGCTCTTTATGCCCTTTTGATCACCACCGCTACACGATTGATCCACAGCTGGCCACCCAAACTCACACTGATCTTTCAAGTCTTTGTGACCTTGGCCTCCGTCGGTGGAGGACTGGTGGGACTGTTTTGGTTTTTGGACAAATTTGACGTGACAGATCGAGTGATTGAAGGGGTTGAGAACGATCTGAAAGAGCCCGATCACTATTATCGTGGTACACCTGGCCAGGCGCGACAAGGTAACTTTTGGGTGTTGACACTGAATGATGAAATTGTAGGCTGTATCGGAATGGATCACAACCAGGAACAGGTCACAGACAGTAGAAAGGAAGGAACAGGTTATGTAAGAGCATCCGAGAGACCTCGAGCAGTGGATGCACCCGAGATTCAGACAGCCGAGTGGAAAAGAACAGCTTATGTGTTGGCTAAATTGGATGATTGGATTCGATTGATCTTGGTGGGTGTATACGATCTCTTGAGGGATCTTTATATTCAGTTGGGAGGCAAGATCACCAGTCCAAAGAAGAAGGTCCTCTTTGAGGCTCATAAACCAAATGAGGCAAGTGTACGTCGTCTGGCTGTCAAACACGAGTGTCAAAATCATGGTCTTTCTACAGTCTTGCTCAAGAGAGTCGCCTTTTGGGCACATGCTCATCAAATTGAATATCTTTATGCAGAGACAGATGAACTTCAAACAAAATGCGCAGAGATACTTGAAAAGAGACATGGATACAAGCTGGTATCAAAAAAGAAAGTGGGCTACTTTAAAACAAAGTCCGTCTACAGGCTGGATGTGAAACTCTGGATGAGTGAAGAACTTGAAAGACGGGCTGAAGAAAAGAGAAAGGAAGATGAATTGAGAGAAGAAGAAGAATTAAAAAGATTTGAATGAAAATAAAGATTTAATATTTTTTGATATAATACAAATAAGAGTGTGGTATAATTATGATACAAAATGGATCGCTGTTTAATAGCCAACACCAGACATGATACCATAGCCAAGAGTAAAGATCAAGACAGTGATGAATATACTCACAGGTACTCCAACAATAATAAAGTCCTTTGTTGTCAAATAAGGTTTACCCGTCTGATCTTCCATCATGACCGCAGACATGTTTGGGTAACCAGAGACAGGAAGACCCATACCAGCCGAACAAGCTAATCCGGCACCCATCACTAAAAGATTAGCACGGGGAATAGGCAAATTAGCACCGACTTCTTGTACGATAGGCACGATGATCAAGGCAGCCACTGTGTGCGACACAAAGGTGGCAAACACAAGAATCAAGAAGGCAAAGATGGCCAGGATAGCAATGGGTTCCAAGTGCTGTACACCGTCTTTGATACGAAGAGCGATATCTTGGAGTAAACCGGAAGAGGTCACAGCATTACCAAGGGCCATACCACCCTGAGCAAGCACAACCACAGACCAAAGGAAAGCATTCAGGTCATTCTTGTTCAAGATGCCCGTACCAAAAAAGACAAAGAGTGGGATGGTCGCGATCACACCCGTGTCGCCAATGTGTGATTCCAGTGAGGACTCTGCACACCAAAGAGCGATGGTCAAGATGGTGATGAACATGATAAAGACTTGAGTCCATGTCACTTTGTCGCGTGTGGCCTTGATCTTGTTCAGATGAGGCACGGCTCGATCGGGTCTGTAGACGAGCAAAAGGAGACCCCAGCAGACAACGACACTGATGATCGAAATAGGAAGAGCGGCACCAAACCAGATACCCCATCCAGGATTAGGAGACATGTACTGCAGAGTGACAATGTTTTGAGGGGATGAGATGGGTGATGTCATGCCACCGATACAACTGGCCAAGGCGATTCCCAACAAGAGACAAGGCGCGACGGGGGAGCCATCGGGCAAGGTACGCAAGATGGGGTTGATGAGAGAAAAGCAAAGAACGGGGGTGGCCACATTGGAAATCCACATACATAAAAAGGTAGCTACGGCCATGATAGCAATCAACACCCACCGAGGCCGAGTACCAGCACGAGAGAGAATGTGAGTAGCAAAGGCTTTGGCAATACCGTATTTTGATAAAGCACCCGCTAGTGAAAAACCACCGAGTAACATCATGATCGTGCCACTAAACATGGAAGCAAAGACAGATTTCGATGCAGCCTTGGCCGACATCGGACTTCCGTCAGAATTTCGCATGACACCCAAGACGACTACCAAAAAGGGAATCATCAGCGAGGTCGCATAAAGAGGAATGGCTTCCGTGGCCCACATGACGGCAGCAAAGATCAACAGGGCAAAACAGTAGTTTTCCTGAGTGTTTCCAAAAATGTCTACATTAAGAAAGATGGCGAAAAGAATGACGGAGATGAAGAATGCGGCGATACTGCGAACTTGCTCAGTAGGGATGCTGCGTTGAGTGAATGGAATTTGGAAAGACTTGACGGGTTTGCTAGGAGTAACATGAGCGTCCAGAGTCTTGCGTTCTTGACCCACCATGTCTTTCCAGACCGTGTTACGATCATAGGTGATTTGATCTCTTAAATGGGTCTTCATCTGTCGTACGGCTACATGGGTGTGACCATTGCAGAAAGCATCCGCATAAAGGCGTTCGACACGTTCAATTTGGGAGCGCAGTGTTTCTACAGTCTGAGGCATAAAAGGTCTTGAGTCAAGCACCATCTTTTTCAAGTATTGTGTTCGCAAGTTTCCATCGAGTACTTTATCGTGCTTCTTTAAGATCTTGTCAAAAGCCATACGATTCAATTCGACAAAAGAGTCTAATTCGGATAGAGAGACATAGAGCGAGATGAGTTGACTTCGAAGGTCAACCAGCTGTTCGACATACTTGTCAGGGTGGCTGTCTGTGGTCATACGAGATTCAATAGACATCTTTCGACGAAGCTGCTTTATGGGTCCTGTTTCCTTTATTGATAAATCTACAGTCGAGTCTAGTTCGGTTAAGGGTGATTGAAAAGGCACAGGAGGAGGAGGATGATCGTTGTAGAGTTGATCAGAAGGAGCGGATTCATTCAAAGCTTTCTCAAGTGCTTCAAGTTGAATATATAATTCTGATTCTTTTTCAGCATAAAAACTAAATACTTTATCAAGTTGCAAGTCTAGTTGATTCAAGAATTTGTCTTCTCCACTACTGACAATAGAACTGGCCTTTTCAGGATCAATAGAACTATTCAAATTTTCGACTTTTTCTTTTTCAATTCGAAAGATGAGCTTCTTTAATTGATCGTAACTAAAGAATATGAATTTGAATAGATAGCTTCAAAGACCAAGTTGATTTCATTTTACTTACGCTACGTAATGATCTATCCAATCAGGTACTGCATTAAATTGCAGAGAATGAGAAAACTTCATTGTTCAAGTGTAAAGAAGTTCAATAAAGAAGGATCTATTCTTTGTTGTTCTTTACAAAAAAAAAATAAAAAAAAAGAAAGAGAAGAGAACCTCCTTTTTTTTATTTTTTATTTTTTAGGAGGAGGGTCTTTATATAATGAAGTCTAAAATAGAAAAATACATTCTGGGAAAATTAAACATCCGTAAACAAAATGTAACGCGAGGTTAATGAATGATTGGCCCAGATGGGTCCTCACACGACACCACGTGTGGTACCTCGACTCAGTCTGATTCGTACAACAGACAAAGGTGAATTGACTATGTTGACAAAAGCCCAACTGCGTTTATTGAAGTTTTTGGTGTTGAAGAAAAGAGTGCAACAGAAAAGAGTCACAAAATATATTTTCTTGATTATTAAAGGCTGTAAATAAATTTATTTTCTTACGAAAGAACTATAAAAAAAATAAAGGGTCTTAAGTTGTCAACCAATCATCTTATCCACGTGTGGGTGAAAGATAGTTTCAGTGGAAACAAGATGAATAGTCTTTAGACTGTACGACAAGAAAGATGAATAAAGTTGTACGTTAATGAATGTATCAAGAAGAAAAGAAGAAGGATGTAGTACTTTAAAATTACTTTTTTCAAAACTGGCGTCTTTACACTTTTAAGTATTTGTTCCCGAACCACGGCAGACCAGTGTAAAACAGATTCAAAACAAACCGAGGATCATCTTTGGATAGATGGCTGCCAAGAAAGAAAGAAAGCCTTCATTTTTATTCACTTTTTTAAAACAATCTTGGGTTTGCTTTCATCTTTCGAATACCTACTTTTCTGGACACTGTAAACAAAGAAATTCTGCAATATTTATGTGAAAAGTATCCAATGCGTTTTAAATTCAGCTTCCTAAGTTTATTATTCACCACAATTATCCGCACTTTATTGCTAATCATGTCACATTCATAAATCTTCTTTTTGTAAATCATATCAACTTGTTGCACTTGTTATCAATACAAGATATACGATTGAACTCATCATTATCCTTTATAGTCTTACACTATTTGCACCCAATGCTTGTTTTAATAATAAAAAGTACATTCCAAAATAGTTGGTAAAGTTGTATTCATTTTATTTGCATATCTCGCAGTAAGCTTTAAAAGTAGAGAAGGGAACTGGTGATAGCACAGAAAGATTATGTATAAGAACATGTTGATGGTTTACTTAAAAGTAGAGCAATCATAATACTTGTCAATAACAACCATGTATACAAATACAGCAGCACATTTTAATTTTACTC
Organism: Rhizopus delemar RA 99-880; assembly: GCF_000149305.1. Classification (NCBI taxonomy): domain Eukaryota; kingdom Fungi; phylum Mucoromycota; class Mucoromycetes; order Mucorales; family Rhizopodaceae; genus Rhizopus; species Rhizopus delemar. The sequence goes on from NW_027137828.1 coordinate 1,331,330, forward strand.
GTCTAGTTAAATCCTATCTGTCATCACTTCCTCTTCTTCAAACAACATACTTAACCTTCATCAAGATCAATATTCAATATGATATTCATCGTCAATAAAACACTATAGGCTTTCAAAAGAAATAAAGTACTCTTGGAATTGAGAGCATTTTAAACTGTTTCATGTTATTCCTGCTGTTATTCAATCCGCTTTTCATAAAGTGATATTTGAAATTTCAAGTGTACAATCATGATTGCTTAAAGACATATTTTCATGTAGTTTAAATAAAATTCAAGGGCATCTAACATATCCTTCACAATCAGGTCGTTTTATTATACTAACAGAATATATCGTCTATTTTTAATGTACGCCAAAATTCCTCAATATGATTCAAGACCGAAAAGCATATCTATCTTCTCTTATATAGTTTTTTTGCCTTTTGCATTCAACCATCTTTACAAATAAATATAATCCATCGTAATTTTGAAAACAAACTGATTTTGAAATCATAGTTAAGCTGTTTCTCTTGGCAGTTTAAAGAATTAGGAAAAAAAAAAAAAAAAAAAGAGCAATAGGATCTTACAAAGTAAATAATAACGTACTAAACTGATTATCAAGGAAAAACTCATTCGTTAAAGAACTATAATCTTGTTCACTGTTTGATTTTAAGGTTTACTAAATCATAGAGATTTTTACTTTTAAAGACAATAGACACGTCTCATAGCATTCAACACCTATTTATGTGACATCATTCTAAGATACCTACACTTTTACCAAGAAAAGTGAATAACATAGCTTTCGCTTTTCGTGAAATACTTAATGATATCAAGTTCATCTAGACTTTATTCAGTTAAATCTCATACTTTTTTTGTTTCTTATTTAAATCATGTATTACCTGGTTACAAAATTTGTAGTCAATAGACCATCATAGTCTTACATTTTCAAGTAATTCGTTTCAGCATCCACAAGTACTTTTGCTTATCGTTTTCATTTCCTCAAATAAACAATATCATATAAATATATATCATTCTTCCTATTATTATCAATTTTAAAAATAACTTTAATTCTTTGCCTCAAATAATATCTTTTTTTTTTTGTATATTTATAGCAACTGCTACTGTTTATATAAATGGGCTGAGATACTCAACAATCCTTTAATACAATCCACCCGAAAGATAGCCAAAAAAGTAAGGTTCACATCTGTGAGTTATTTTGTTATCCAAAGCCAGTCTCAGCTGGTTGTCTTTGTGTCTAAAGGCCGACCAAACACTAGATACATTTCTTAATAGAATCTCACATAAAAGGATGAAAAATTCTTATAAGTACATGATTCAAGCTTTAGATGAACATGTATATTATTTTATTAAACACAACAGTCTAGAGTGATAAAGCATTTGCTTTTTCTTAATGAACAGTCATAATTGATGTCGTAAAATAAAATCGTATAGCACATTAAAATAAAATAACATATCATTACTTCTCATCATTTCAGTCCCGCATGCTTTGTCATTATTTCAGAGTGTCCACAGATGATTGTTTCATGTAAAACAGTCTTGAGGTTTTTTTTGAATATATAAATTCTTCATTTATAATACGGACAAATCAAATCAAACGCTATGATTGTATCATTATAAATAATAAATATAAAGCTTACCTTTACAAAGTGGTTTATGAAAAAGGTCAAAAAAAATCATGTACTTTGATCATCCATATTTCATTGATTAACAATCATTATAAGACATAGTGTAAGACATAACGAAAATAATAAATATTAAACTTAATGTAGCAATAGTTTGATATAAAAAATGGCTTTGGTATTGCCTTTGGGATCAGTATAGACATAAGATCTTTCATATATCTCATCATGTACGTGCGTTACTGTTTTTAAAATACTAAAATTAATTGATGTATTATTGATAACAAATACTTTGTAGATATATACAAGTATATATATGGCTTAGTATGTTGGTCGTCCTTTATTTGATCTAAATAAGTCTATAAGAGGTAGTCTTACTTGCTAAATAAAATAGAGTTATTAAAAACAAGAAAAAAAAGAAAGTGCCAAAAGTAAAATGATCTGCGTAATTTTGGTGGTCAATTCTACTGGTGTAAAGAAATAGATGCATTATCTTTAAAGCCTTTACTTCTTAAAGCATTACAAATTCTAATACTATAAAACGCTATAGCTTAAATGTTTACTAATTTATTGATTCATCTGTTGCATTTTAGTTTAATATCACCCCTTTATAAATTTTTATTTTTCCTCCTTTTAATAGCGTTTTATTTTATTTTTCTTTGTTGATATCATAGGAGCTGCTGTCAAATGGTGTTTTGTAGCTTTTGAATGTTATCAGGTGTTTTCTTCAATGAAACAATATTCTTTATTAGCTTTTTTCTTTTACCTTATTTTCAGTGAAACCTATCACTTTACTGGTCCATGCATAGTACTGGTTCTATCTAGCGCTAATCTCTAAAAAAAAGATGGCCAGTTTATGTCAGTAGACTTGAGTGAGCTCTTACTTGCCTCAATATTACATTTTACGAAATATTTTTATCTTCATCCACTTAACCTTTGGTTTTGAAATTCATCATTAACTAGGCCGCTGTGCTAAAGAATCTTGAACAAGTGTTAAAAACATTGATGGGTGGTTTTACATGGATATAGGATACAAATAAGTCAAGTATTTTAGTATATTTATGGAAAAGCCACAGTAGCTCTCTATTGGAACACATAGTATGTATACCACGTATTAATGATCAGTGAATATTTGAGTAGCATCCCATAAGGTTACTTCTATGACCTTCAAGATTGTAACGCTACAATGTTGATCATAAACGTATTACACAAACAAAATATAACTAGCCAAGTATGCAGTTCAAAAATTCAATTGGTATTGAACTAGAACAAAATAAAGCTGGCTTCCTATAATGAATGAAAGACTTGCATTTATTGTGTCGCTCATTGTTTGAAATGATGAATGTGAAGCAATTTTATAATTTCAATTTGCATTTAATTTTTTCTTTTCTCGGCTCATCCTTTTACCAATATATCAAGTCGCTAGCTCACATTCGAACGAAATCAGCATGATCATTTCTGTATCTTTGCTCATATTACACATGCAAGTAGCTAATTTTACCCCTTTTTCCTATGCAAGTACATTTATCTTGAAAAAAAAAAGAAGAAAAGCCAAGTTTGTGCTTTTGTAGCATGCTCTGAATATGAAACCGATCGTCAAAGTTTCTATATTCCCTTTTTTGTAATGTTAAAAGCCTTTTGGTCTTACATACTTAGATCTTATATAAACTGCTTTTGCTTACTTGAGAAAGTCTTATTCAAATAGAATTAAATTATGGTAGGATGGATGTACCTCCGGTATGCATTTGATAATTGTTTATTTCCAATTGAAGTACTAATACTTATTGTACAAATAAGCAGATCTACAAATTTTAAGTCAGAAAAATCAAGGTTTGAAGTGTCTAGACTTTTGAAAAGAAGAGAATTTCAAGTTTGAGCAAAGCTTTGCAAGAAGTTGAAATGCATACGGTATGAAATACAAATCGAAAATCTCTTTACTTATTGAAAATTACGTGCTTTAATAAGTTGGCTATCCTTTTTATCTAACAAAGCACATCTATTTTGGAAGTTCACATTGTACTACTGTTTACGTCTCTCTCTTTTTTTTTTTTTTTTTTTTTTTTTTTTTTTGGAATCAAAGGAGATATATCGGATTTTTCATAAATATGAACATCCAGGAAATTAATCTCTATTAAATTTGCCGCAATTAATCCAAAAAGAGTTCCGTGTGTATTCCTTTAAACGAAAACGGGAAAACAACATTCAATATTTTTAAATTAAGCCTAGTACATGAACATGTTATAAAAGCAAAAAAGTCAAGATGTTAACAGCCCCAAGCTTATGGAATTTATACTTTCTATTTTGCTTTGAATGGTATTTTGCTAAATCTGCTTGCCAAGAACTCAATGTCTCTCATTAATATCCAATAATTACTTTTGTGCCTTATTACTGAATTTCAATTCTGGTTTGTGTGAGAAATTTTTAAATCTCATATACAGCAGGTAAAATTGAAAGAAAAAACAGGCACTTTCCAGGATTTTTTATGAATTAAAATTACCAAAAGAGGAGAAAATAAAAGATGATACCTCGGTTGTCATGACTTTTTAGAGGTTGGAGTAACCATAATTCGTGCTTGTCACGCTTTATCTACCTCAGAATCTTGCATTATACCGATCATCTTACGAGCGATTGATATGATTAAATCTAATGAAATACCATTATTAAATTATAACTGCTTTTGATGATGTTCGTAATACGCAGAATATCTTGTCTTTCCTTAGAATATTAGGAAGAGGACATTTTTCAGGAAATAAAAAGTATATATAAAGACGATTATTTTTCTCAATAGACAAAACATCAAACACATTTTTCTTAAGTCAATCATTTAAAACGATGGTCCAATTTCTCTCTTTAACTTCTTCTGTTGCCACCCTTTTGTTATTATCTTTTGGTGTCCATAATGTTGCTTCTGCCACTACATGTGCTGTTGCCTCATCTAGTGGCGATGCTGCTGATAATATCGTCACAGCTTTTACCAACTGTAACAATGGTGGTACTGTTGTCTTTACTAAAGGTGTTACCTATAACCTGAATAGTATTGTTACTATAACTGGTCTCAAAAATGTAAATGTCAATCTTGCTGGAACAATCAAATTAGCTTCTCGAGCTACATCTTTTCAGAATCTGGATCATTACATTCAACTCAAGGGCAGCAACGTCAATGTGTATGGTGGTGGTACTATTAATGGAAACGGCCAAGCTTGGTAAGTATTTACTTTTGCTCTCTTCACAAAAAGTGCTGTTACTGATCCAGAGATTAGGTATGATGCTGAAGACCACACCGCACCTACCGTTCTCCGTCTTTCACTCACTGACTCTAATGTCGGCTACTTCACTATCATTAACTCCCCTAGAGCCCATCTTGGCGTTACCAACTCAAATAATCTTGTTCTAACCAATATTACTCTTAACACTGCCTCTACCAGCGACAATGAAGCCAAGAACACAGACGCTTTGGATGTTTCTTCTTCCTCAGGCGTTATCTTTAAAGATTCTACACTTACTATTGGTGATGATTGTACTGCGATCAATGGAGGTAATTAAAATCCTATTGCTATCTCAAGCGCGATTATTAAGTAGGTTATTTACTTTAGGCGTTACCAACATCACTTTGTCAAACATCATTTGTAACGGTGGTCACGGTTTTAGCGTTGGATCTCTTGGTAAGGGCGGTAAGACTGAAACAGTCAAAACTGTTCGTGTGCTTGATAGTGTCTGTAACAATTGTCAAAATGGGGTCAGAATTAAAACCTGGCCTGGTGGAGAGGGCTCTGTTTCAGATGTCAAGTACAGTAATGTTAAGCTCAATAATGTTGATAATCCTGTTATTGTTACCACTCACTATTGTGACAAGAACCAACAAAGCTACTGCAATGGTAATGATGATAGCTCATTGACAATCAGTGGAGTTACCTTCAATAAAATTACAGGGTAAAAGATGTATATCAAATCATTCAAAAAGAATTTTACTAACATAGTTTTTATCTATTTAGCTCTGTTTCTTCTAAAGGAAATCCTATAATCAACATCAATTGCTCTGTTGATACCCCTTGTTCCGACTTTACCTTATCTGGTGTCAGCATTACTAAGGCTTCTAAAACTAAAAGCAACGTTTGCGTCAACTTGAGTGGCTCTAGCAAGATTTCTGAATGTTCTGCATAAATTATTTCTTTTATACATTTACGTAGAGACATAACTCATTTGCTCCTTTATTATTATTATTATTATTACATATATAAAAAGATATCTTAAAATACAAAATTTACTTTCAGTGTGCTATGCTTCTTGTTTTTCTTATATAAAGAATACAAGGATAAAGTAGATCTGTCTACATTCTTTGTTCACAGAAATAAATCGTAGTTTATAGCAAAAACTTTAATGCTAATTCTTGTAGTCAAATGAGTTAGATCTTTGTAAAAATATTTATTGTGTTATATCTATTGACATTGTCAAATACAAAGTAGACTATAACAAGTTGCCTGGATCCGTGTAGAGTGACGGTAAACGGCCCATCTTAAAACACCGTCACTATCAGACAAATAAATTTTAATTTTGTTTCTGGGTGATCAACCTTGCTTGATCCTTTTCTTACCTCTAGAACTACTGCGTAGCTGCCAGTCTCCTCTTCAAATCTGGAGGGAGAAGTTAATATAGTGTATTTTTCAGTTTCATTGTTGCTGATTTTATGTGATTTAAATGCTGGTAACGGAGCACCAAACAAAATAGTACTAAGACCTACGATACCGATTGCCAACGCTGACAAAGAATCTCTCGACTTGGCAGCACATTTAGACAGAACTGAAACACACAGCGGGTTTGTACAGTAGAAGCTGCTTTTGACCTTCCTTGAAAAAATCCCTCTGTTTTTTGTTACTGATATACGGGGATGCGTCAGTCGTCGAAAGCAAAAAATACACGTCTTGGAAGTCAAGTTCTCATTGGTAATGCAAGCGTTTGCTGCTTCAGAGTGGATGACCTCTTTCCACCGTCCACCGTATTTTTTAAATCCTTTGATGCAGGAACCGACTCCGGTTCCTCTGTCTCCAATGAACATGACCAATTTCTTCTTTGTTGAAGGATTATCTAATAAAGCGCGTTAGAACTCAATTATCTTCCATCATCCTGAGAAGTTACTACCAGACGTTTGAGACAGTGCCTTTCGTTCCTTTGTGTATATTCGATGAGTGAATCTATGCTTCTGGATTTCACGATGTCGGCGCTCATTCATTCTGTTGCCAGTGTTATAGAATTCACGCAGTTTTTTGCGATGTTCAACATGCGCGTCAAAGTTATGTTTGAATTGTTCAACTGACACATTTGAAGTTGATGTCACTTTCTGAGAAAGACTATTTTCAATCAGTTGTACCTCCTTTCCCTTTCCAGTGAGCTTCTTTCCTGTTTGGCGCTTGACCCTTTGTTTGAATGCACCACAGCCAAAATCTATCTCGTTAGCTGATATGATGGTTGCCTTTGGGGTCTTCAAACATTTCTGAAGCTCAATGTCTTGTACCACTGGAGCTGCTTTATTGTCATCATCCAAGACAGAATAGTAATTGTGTAGCTTGAGGTGAAATGAAAATCTTTTCAAAGAAAAAGGGACAGCTGCTGTCATATTCACAAGTCCGTTATCTGTGCCGCAAAATGTAAAATCTTCAAAATTACGAAGCACACATGCTTCACTGTTGACTAAACCACGCGAAGCTTTTTTCAATTCCTTTTTCGTTGTAGGTGGTGCGCTTGCGGTGTCAACGGTATGGATTGAATTATGTCTGATAGCCATTCGCTGGTAGTACAACACTTGCTTCTTTTCCATCAATTAGTCTTCGATGTTGTTGATTTTAAGGTAAGTTTTATCTCTCAACTGTCTCTCTTCTTCAATCCTCTGGTACAAAGTTTGTTTATCCACTTTGTTGTGCCATTCTTTTCGCAATGCCTTTATTTTCTTGATGGAGTCCTGCTCTTTTTGACACTTCAATGCTTTTTCTCTTTCCTGATCAAGTGACTTGACTTCTTTTTCAAGCTTGGCTGTCTCGGCTTTCAAATCCTCCAATGGCTTTTGTCCTTCCAGAAGAATGTTGGGATCCCTCAAAATCCTTTTCAAGTAGGACATCTTCTGAGGTTTAACTGGAGGCACAGTTGTCTTTTTTACTCCAAGAATTCGTACCACTTTCAATTTGGGAAGGAATGACATTCGTTGACCAAATTTCAAACCATTGGATTCACATGTATGTTGGACCTTCTCCATATCAAACAAAGAGTTGAAGACAGCATCTTTATTCCGACGTGCAATTTCGACTGAAGGCAGAGGTTCCTCGTTGTAGCCGTAGATTGCAAGTTCCGTTGACATACCTTCAACTTGTCCTTGATTATCATCAGTTTTACTTTTCATAATTTGAAAGAGTGACGGAGCATCAATGTTCAAGGCGTTGACATGAGCAGATAACATTGCAGGACATAATTTTCGGGTGAACTTCGAGTACTCAGCATAATGAAGAACGTCATTCGCAAATATACAGAATAGCAATTGGTAAGGCAATATATGATATTTTGATCTAACAGGTACAAATTTTTTCAGAGTGTTGATGATGAGCAGACAGACAGAAACTTCTTTGCGCGTAGCATCAGGAAACTCATCGTTCACATCTTTTTCAGTTAGATTTATTGATCCGTGTAACCACCGGAGTATGAAATGATCTTGACAGCTTTTTTACGCAGGGTCTCAAATAAAGGAAGCTGAGAGTAGTGGAGGTTTTTTATTTTAAAACATTATGGTTGTCCGCATTCGCCTTGCTCGACACGGTCGTCGTAATTTACCTTTCTACCAAATTGTAGTTGCCAATGCCCGTACAGGACGCAACAGTAAGCCCATAGAAAAGATTGGCTCATATAACCCAATTCCTGACAAGGATGGAAACAAATTGATCAACTTAAATTTTGAACGTGCTAAGTATTGGTTGACTGTTGGTGCACAACCTTCAGAGCCAGTAGAAAAATTACTTGTGAAGGTAGTTAATTAAAGCAAAATTCATTGCTCCTGCCATTTCCTGAATATTGACATCTTTTTTTCTTTAGGCTGATTTGCTACCTCAAGCACCCAAACCTTGGATGGAAACAGCAGTCAAGAAGTTCAAAGGATAATAAGACAACAATAAATACCAATTCCAATTTTGTACAGAGTAACTTTTTTTTGACATACAAAATACATTCACCCATTTGCATTAACGATTGCCTACATAAACACTACTTGATTTGGATTACATGTACGTTAAAAGACAAAGAAAAAACAATGTACACATGATTTGTGAAGGATAACAATTCACGCTTACTTGCTTGTACAATTAATTATGATCAACAGAGGAGCTTTGAAAAGCATATAACAAAATACACAATTTGTTCAAAAGAGAATGCATCATTATTGTGGTCATGCTTCAATTTTCATTTACTGTCTATAGGTCAACTTGAGAAGTTATTGAGTAGCTTATAGTGGGTGTTAATATTACTGATATCTTTTTTGAATTATTCTGCATCTATCATTGAAATCACGGTTTTTATTTAAAGCATGTTTTGTTTTTATAGTTGGATAAATACAGTACTCATCACAAATTATACATTCAGAAATTTACTGAACGCTAGTGTATTTATTTAAAAACAGTTGCCAATGCTTTCTGTTTCACATATTGCTTAACTGAGCTATTGCAGCTGATGTAAGTTTAGCTCTGATTTTGGGAATCCTCTTTTTTCCCTTTTTTGCTGCATAATCTCATAACCACAGCATCTTAGAACATAATCAGTTAGCAATCCGTGATTGAACAGAATGTCTTCAATTAAAATATGTATATAGTTGATACCTTATTATAAAAAAGAAAGTGAACACATTTACATTTCTAAATTACTCCAAGTGTTATAGCAGACTGCAGTGATAATTCTGAGTTTATAATTATTATCGTTTATGGCAATGGGTCTTTCTTTGCTGGAGTGTATTTAATTTTTTTCTCTTTCTTTTCTCTATCAAAGATTTCCTGCATGAATTCCTCTAAGCATTCTATTCGTATTGGCTGCTATTCTGCTTTCTGGGGAGACTCTGTCGCCGCTGCTGTTCAACTTGTCCAGCATGAAGGGAAAAATTTAGATTATCTTGTAGCAGATTATTTAGCAGGTAGGCAAAAAGCAAAAAAGCTTCAAATGAATCATCAATTATCAAGTGTCCAATAAATTTTATTTCATTCCCTTTGCTTAAAGAGATCACGATGGGTATACTTGCTGCTCGTCGTCAACGTCGAATGATGGCAAACAAAGCTCAGGCTGGCGTAGATTATATATCGGAGTTTCTCACGCTGGCGCTGGCCAAAATTTTACCAGATATTGCTAGGAATGGTACCAAAGTCATCACAAATGCTGGTGCTCTTGATCCTGTAGCTTGCAAAAAGGCAATTGAATCCATGATTGAGAAAATGAATATCAAAAACGTCAAGGTAGCTGCTGTATGGGGTGACGATGTATTAATCGATAAGGAAGAAAAGACCTTGAGTGCCTTTGAAGACACTCACCCTTTTTCTACATTGTCCACAGTAAACCATAGCCTGGACGCAGATCGATTGCCATCAAAAGACGAGCCAATTGTTTCCTTAAATGCCTATTTGGGTGCTTCTGGAATTGCTGCCGCACTGAAAGAAGGCGCTCAAATCATTGTAACAGGACGCGTGGTAGACTCAGCACTTGTTGTTGGTCCACTTATTCATGAGTATGGATGGAAAGAAGGAGCAACAGAGGGCTACTATGACTTGCTTGCTTCGGCCTCTTTGGCAGGACATATCATCGAATGTGGGTGTCAAGCTACTGGTGGTAACTTTACAGATTGGCAACTTGCTGCCCAATCTCCTTATGGTGGCTATGCTAACATGGGATACCCTATCGTTGAGTTCAGTCAATCTGGTTCCTTTGTTGTTACAAAACCAGAGAAAACTGGCGGCTTGGTGACGCCTGCAACCGTATCGGAGCAAATGGTTTATGAAATCTTAGATCCAGCACTTTACCTCTTACCTGATGTCATTCTCGATATGCGCCAAATCACTTTATCACATGTAGGCCCTAACCGTGTGCTGGTGTCAGGTGCCAAGGGATTACAGCCTACACCGTACCTGAAATGTTCTGGTATCTTCTTGGATGGTTACAAGATTAGTGTTGAGCTCTTGATTGGTGGTATTGATGCTAAAAAGAAGGCATTGGCTGTTGGTGAAGCAGTCATTGAACGTGTACAGGGCATGTATAAAAGAATGCATGTCCCGGATTTTAAAAACTACTCTATTGAGACAATTGGTGCCGAGTCTCTATTTGGGTAATGCTTTTTTTTTGTTGATAAATACTAGGGATGATTACTTATATTCTTTATAGTCCTCATTCAAAAGCAAATGCTAGTAGGGAAGTTTTATTGAGAATATCAGCACAGCATGTTGATTCAAAAGCTCTTAGCCTTGTTGCTTTAGAAACTATCCCTGTAAGTAATTATTTTATTTTAGATTATGTTAACGTCCACTTTTTTGCTCATGTATTTTCTTTTTGATAGTCAGCTACTTGTATGGCTCCTGGAATTACTGGTAGTGGTACAGGGCGTCCAAGAGCTGTTCCAAATTTGGTACATTTTCCATTACTTATTCCTAAAACTCAGGTAACAACACGCTACCTTGTTGCCTCTGGACCAGAAAAGCATATCGCGTGGGGAGAATGCGATCAGAAGGCATCCTACTGCAAACCATCAACTGTTCCCTCTGTCCCTGAGGCCAATCCCTCTGAACGTCTTATCAAGACGGCTCTCATTAATGTTGCCTATGGTCGTAGTGGTGATAAAGGTGATGTTTGCAATATTGGTATCATTGCTCGAGACCCCAAATACCTTCCTTATATTAAACGCTCTATTACGGAGGAAGTAATGGCTGGTTACATGAGACACCTTTGTAAAGGAAGTGTGACCCGTTTTGAACTGCCGGGTTCCCACGCTTTTAATTTTGTACTAACCCGTTCACTCGGTGGAGGCGGATTGAGCTCACTTTTGGTTGACAGGCAAGGCAAGACTTTTGCTCAACTTTGCTTAAGCGGTCTTGAAGTGGAAATTCCGGCCTCGATGCTTCCAAATGAAGCTGCCAAGTTGTAGCATACTATATTAAATTACCAAACCTCACTTACAGATCAATGTAAAGGATATTGCATTGAATGAGATACGATTGTTTGATATAGCAATAAAATCATAATATAATAATCGTTTAGATATATTTCACGTTTGTTTTCCAATAAAAATTTGGACAGTTCGAAAGACGTTATTGTATCCCATACAATTAAAAATGTATTACTATATTTCCATCAAGTTTTATACAAGTATATAAATCACTGTAAGTGATCTATAATTTAGTATATGTCATCTATCAAGCCAAAATATAAATTGAATAATCTATTCTTTTAATAGTTTACATAAACCTTCTGAAGAGAACTTGGTAAAGTATTATGCGAATTTATTGAGTCTCCGAATCATGGATAAAAAAATTGAATTTAAAAAAAAATCATCCATGTTTTATTCTTCTTTCCACGATAATATATAAAAAATATGCTACGCACTTTATTATACAAAAGCCAACCTTCGCGTTTTTATTCTACAAGTTCAGTTAAGCAGATCACATCGAATCAACTTGTTAGCTGGTCGAATGAAAAGAAACTTTATTCAGATTTAATTGTGATTGATGTTCGAGAAAGAAAAGAAATTGAACAGAAAGGAAAAATCAAAGGGGCACTTAATATCCCACTTTCACCTAAATTGTTTAGTGCTGCATTAAGTGATATAAACAAAGATGCAACTGTAAATAAGCTCAAGAGGAAGAGAAATGGAACTGAATATTTTAATAGGTTGTGTTTCATTGTCAATCAGGTCGTCGAAGTGATGAAGCGACTCTTTTGGCAGGGAAGTTGGGTTATGAGAATTGCTTTAGTTTGACGGGTGGCATGAATGAATGGAAAGGCCCTGTGGAACCCTTTATGAATAACCATTCACCTTGGGTTCACACGATCCTCGAAAAAGAAACCGAGACAGCGCAATATGTCGTGACAGATTTAGGTAACACACAATGGTAAATGATTAATTTTATTTATGTACTGAATTGAAGCACAGTGACAAAGGAAGCTTATATCATTGACCCTGTGCTTGATTATGATCCATTTGGTCCTAGTGTTAATACCTTAAGTGCAAGTAATATAATTAAGTTTATCGAACAACATGATTTGAATGTTACAAGAATTATTGAAACTCACGTTCACGCTGTAATAAAAAAAAAAAAAAAAAAAAAAAAAAAAAAAAAAAAAAAAAGAATAATCAAGAAAATTAAATATTTTTATATGATAGGATCACTTATCTTCTGCTTCTTATTTAAAGCAAACTTTACCTACAAAAGTATAGATATCCTCTTTATTTATTTTCTTTATTAATTTATATACGAATTAGCCAAATGTTTATATTGGTGACAAAGTGACTGAGGTGCAAAAAGAGTTTGGTAAAAGATACAACTTGAGCAAAGAAGAATTAAACCCTATGGGCAAACAATTCGATGTACTCATGCACGATGGTATGAAGTGGAAATTAGGACAAGATATTGACTGTAGTGTGATTTCTACTCCTGGTCATACACCTGCTTGTATGTCATATCGTATTGGCGATGCTGCTTTTGTAGGAGATACACTATTTATGGTATATGATTATATTTGTTTCATTCTTTCTTTTTATTAATACAAATATAGCCTGATATTGGTACCGCCAGATGCGATTTCCCTGGTGGTAGTGTTCAAGACATGTATAAAAGCATTCATAAAATGTATAATTTATGGCCAAATGATACGCGAATCTACGTTGGTCACGATTATCCTCCAAAGGAGCGTTCTGTAAGTGTAGTAAGGAAGTTGACAAGATAATTAAATGACGTATTCTTTATAGTATCGTTGGATGACGTTATTAGAAGATCATAAAAAGTCGAATAAAATGATTCATGAGCAAGTGAGTATGAATGAATTCATCAAAATGAGACAAGAAAGAGATAAAGTATTGAAAGCACCTCGTTATATTCATCCCTCTATTCAGGTAAAATAAACATATAAAAAAAATAAGCAAATAGTAATGAAAATTTTAGACAAACTTGAGAGGAGGTAATTTACCTACGCCTGAAACATCTGTTCACGATAAAACGACACTTCATCAATTTTTCAAGCTTCCTATTAAATGGGATAAGCAATAGATGGACTTCTTAATATTTTCTATATCCTTTTATATTGTTAGATACAATAAAGTATCCTTATTTTATCTCAATCTAATAATGAATTACGTTTATTTTTTTTTATTTTTTTTTTAGAATTTCATGATACTAGCATTACAATCAGTACAAACATGGTTTGGATACATCTTCCTTTAAATTAAATAGCTATATTATCTCTTTTTGTGGTGGTTTATGCGTAATAGTAATAACAACACGAGCATCATGTTCATCCACAGAGTGATGGAGTTCATTCTACTTCTTACTAATTGACTAAGCATTAATTTATGTGTTCTTTTAATGAATATTCATCTTCAATGACACCAAACAATATACAAGCTAGTATTTTTAAACGCAATTTGTCATGTTGAATTAAATTTAACTCATAGATTTTAGAACACTCAAATGTTGGTCATTATATAAAGCACATTGGATCATTTATTCATAAAATATAAACTAAAAATTATGTACTTCTTTGTCTTTGTAAATTCTCATTCTAATGCAGCATGTATATCCTTGCTTCATTCTCCTTACCTGCAGAGTTCTTCATGTTTATCTTCTTCCAAATAATTTGACTTATTACACATTTATATGTAGACAATTATCATCCCATCTTCTCAAACATATATTATCATTTTTTATGCTTATCCACCAAGCTTCTTCAATAGCATCGACCCTTTTTTTTATTTCATTTTTATAAAAGTCGCGTAATATGTACATTCTAAATAACTCAAATTATTCTTGTTTTTTGAGCTTGTTGTCCTCAAGAGATAATGGCTTATTCATTGCCTCCGTTAATTTTGTTTTTTACACGGTAAGGAAGATGAATTGATTGAATCAAAAATTTGGTAAGCTTTTCACACTTGCTAATCCTTTTATTCCAAATAAACAGGAACATTTACTTTATTAAACCTTTTGCCAATTTTATTTGTTAATCTTCAACCAGATATGCTTACTGAATAAAATGAAAAAGCTCTTCTTTTTTAACTTGACAAAGCTGATGTGTTCAGGAAACGTCCTACAAATTGATACCCTCGATTCTTGTCCTTTTCCTGAATTTCTCATTTCGATGATAAATCAAAGATCTTGAAGTTGATAAGTTTTGCTGTTATAAGCATTTAATGGGCTATAAACGCGTTATGTGCTTTGTTGCTATGTGAATTTTATTTTCATTTTCAAACACAGTTCATAAAAGAGCTCAGCCAATGTATTTAAAGGGAGTGAATGCATGAAGGAAATAAAGAAAAGGAGAAAGGTGTACAAATAATAAGCCACAGTCTAACCCCAAAACGGTCTTTGGATTTTTTTATTAATTTGTTTATCAAAAACCAATACGCACGTTTTTTTTTTTTTTTTTTTTACTCTTTTCTTTTTTTTTATACAAAAATAACAAAAATATAAAAAAAATCTTTTTTCTCTCCTTTTTTTTTCATAGAAAAAAAAAATGCAGCAAGTCAATGGTATACCGATATATACTGGTGACCCAAATCCATTTTATAAAGGATTAGATGGTCCACCTACATGGTTTAGTGCACAAGGAGGAGTATATAAATGCAGAGAGATAGCAACAAATAATAAAGTGGCTATTAAAAAGTACTTGGTAGAAGAGAATCAACATGAAGATATGTTTGTGATGCCTAAGGAACTTGTTGAAAATGAGATTTATTCAATGACAAAGTGCGTTCATCCAAATATATTGAAATTATTAGCAGTTTATTTGCATGAAGAATTTGTTTACTTAATCATGCCTCTTTGTACTGGAGGATCACTTCAGCAATATGTATTCGAACATCAACTTACTTTTGGTCAAATAGTTTATATTATTCGCTCTGTAAATTATTATACACACAAACAGACTGTGTCATAAATTAACTTTATTTATAATAATAGATTGCATCTGGGTTGGAACGGTTGCATGGATACGGTTATATTCACAGAGATATGAAATGTGATAATATTTTTTTGGATCAAGAAAAAAGTGGAATTGTCATTGGTAATCATATTAAATAACTTAATATAACAGTTTATTTAATTTAATCTCTTAGGCGATTTCGGTGTGGTCTCTGTCTCACCTACTGCCGATTCTAGTATTGAAGAAGCGGGCGTCGTACTATTTTGGTCACCCGAATTAGTACAACAGAAAATTGTCAATTACAAAATTGATATTTGGGCTTTGGGTATTGTTATACTTGAAATATTAAATGGTGGTAAAGCACCTTATGAGGATGAAGGACTGGAAGAAGAAGAGGTAATAATAATAAAATAAAACAAAGAGACCAAAAAATAGAATGATTTTCATAGATTAAGCAAAGAATACTTGAAGTCAAAAGACCTTCTTATCCCTCCGACTTACCTACTCAGCTAGTTGATTTATTGGATCATTGTCTTGATCCTAATCCAGATACAAGATACTCTGCCGACCAAATATTAAACCACCCATTTCTTACAAGCTATGAACCAGAATTATTATTCCCAGCAACGCCACTACTTGGAAAAAAAACCAAACAAGCATCAACCCCTGCCAAATGCAGAATACCTGTGCCTTCATTTTCAGTAGATCGATCTGTTTCAGCTTCTATTCCTGTACAAGAAAAAATTCTAAATGTCTACCTTAAACGCCAATCATTGTCTGCTACTAATCGTAGTCAAGGTTCACGACTGCCTATGCTATGCGTCAAGCAACCGGTGATTGAATTACCACCTCCAGCAAAGGAAAAAAAGGGAGTAAAACCTAATACGATACCAAAAAGAGCACCATTAACGGCTGCTAGCTCTCGATTGATACCACCTTCTGTGAGTGCCAGAGTACGAGCAAAATCACCAGTAGAAGTCAGGACGAATATTAGAAAACCTAAACCGAATACCACTCAAACTACTTCATCTATACCCATAAAAGCATCTATCTATCGAAACAAAAAACCTCCAGGAGAAAGCCGTACGGCTCGATTAATGATGGGAATAAGTACATCCAGAAGACAATCTTATAAAGCAAGAGATTCAAATAATGATAGTCATTTACCAACATTAGCTCATAAACAAAGACCTTCTGAAACAAAGGAATCAACTCAAAAACAAGCAATGAATTCACTTAAAGGAAAAACACTGCGTGTTCACTAAGAAAAACTAACATCTATTATTTTTGTTTATGTATAAAAAATGTATGGTAATGCACACAAAATAAATTTTTTTATTTTAATTCCTGCAATAAATTCAAGTTTACTTTACTTGAACGAAGACCTTTCCAACAATTCAATGGGTCAATAAGAATTTCAGATAATGAGGTTGGTTCAGTAGGTGGATACCAATCATTTGGGAACCTTTCATGCAGCAAAATAGATTCAAGGTGATCAACTCGAAGTCTTCCGTGTCGACCAATGGTATTCAATAACAAATTACATTCAAAACTTGATGCAATCTATAAAAATAGCTTGTTAGTTTACACACAATCCTTGTTGTTCATTTCTTACTTGTAGGAAAAGAGGATAGTGAAAGAGTGGATTGTGCTTTGTAGATTCTAACCATCTCAACTTTCTTGCGTCGTGTTCATTTTCAAAAGTAAAGTATTCTTTGTTTTCGGTGCTTGTATTATTCAATTCTACTAAACGAATCATACGCTCAATAAGCTCAGGCGCAGGATACGTGGTATTGTGTGGGAGTAAAGCGGTGTCATGGCGAGTAAGAGATACATCATGTTCGAGTACATCATAAACACTCAATTGGTTTAGATTGATTTTATCAGTAAAGCCTAATTGTGAAAGTGAATGCTTGTCTGGAACTGCTTCATTATATTGGGAGTATGCAAAAGCTATGATACCGACACTAAAGACAGGAGGAATACGAAGGAGCGAGAGAACATTATAGATATCAGTCGGTTTGACATCACGACCATCTCGAGGAAGAAAACCGTGATTGGCTAAAGTATTGACCATGGGACAAGGCGAACGGAGATCAGATAGCTTGCGTTCATATGGATGACTTTTCATTATTTCATACCACTGCTCAGGCGATTTGATACCTTTACTTCGACTATCGGCTTCAAGTAGGATGGCACCCAATACTGTAAATGTGGTGAATAAACCAAGCAAGAGTGAACCAATTCTTGATTTTTTGATTGATACGCGTTGATTTTTTTTGACTTTTTCAGTCATATTGATAAATACAAAGGAAAGAATGAAAAAAGAGAAGAAAAAAGGAAAAGAAAAGAAAAAGAAAAAAGATTTGTTTTCTTCTTTTGCTTATTTATCTTCGTTTGTGTGTAGTACTGCAACCTATAATTAAGCTATGACTCTTTTAGACCAGCCACAAATAGTCTTTGAAGCCCGCACTAAGTCAACAAGTGATGAATCACGTCTTTTACCAATAGAGTCCCTAACATATTATCAAAATCAATATATCAAACTCTAATAAAGCCATAGTCTGAAATATGCTTAGTTTTAGGAATAAAGTTATCTAGCATGATAACTCATTTACGAATAAACCGGGTATATACTTTTTTTTATGTGTGAGGATATGTAACTCTTTACAATATCTGTAATATAACTATAATTTACCAAATGTTACTTCAATTGATCGATGTAAACACACACTGCATACCCATATGGTTGTACAGTGATTTTCCTTGTAAACTAAACCAGCCGAGAATCTAACATGATTTGTATTACCTTAAAATACTACACTCGTCTTTTGCTTTTCTCTCTCTAAAAAGAATTCATTTTAACATTTTGTCTGTATTGTATATCAACTTCATTGATATAACCAACTATTTCGCCATACCACTTAACCAATAGAATGATGAGTTCTTTTTAACAATGTAGCGCTTGTCAGACGAATTTCTGTACCTCGTATCATAAATAATGAATTTAATTTCTCTGCTTTACTTATCCTCTATATTAGGTAATCTTGTCATGTATAAATTTGACATCTTATTCATTCTCTTTTCTACTGTAATCTCAAGCAAAATATTTGCTGCTATAAAATGCTAAATTCAGGCCATCGTATTAACGATATCTTGTTTTTGTTAGTAAAAAGTAAAACTATAAGAAAAATGAGTCTTTAATTTGATTACAAAATGAGGTTCTATTATAAAATGCATGGAATTAAGGACAAATTATATGAGAAGTCGCAAATTTTATATTTAAGCAGAGTAACACAAGGCACTTTTCACTTTGACGTAAATGCTATGAGTAAAACGGTTAATATGAATCCCCAATGAATACTTTTGCATCCCATGTGTATTGTACCCAAAAAAATTTAAAAGTAGTCTGTACTAGCTCATCTTCATCTGTTAACAACCCAGATAAGAGCAGTATAATGGAAGAGACAGTCTTTGATGATAATTCATCCTTCACAATTCGGCATATAGACATTTGATATAAAAAGTTATTGATTAAAAAGTATATTTTTAAGCTAAAGCGTATATTCTTAGATAGTATTAGATCATATGATATTTTGTAACCGCATTGCATGTGAAAAGAAGATGACAAACGGTATTCGTATGCAGTAAATACCACATTATGCCTTGGAAATAGAGTTATGTCATGTATAGCATTTGTATAACATATTGCAGTAAGTCTATATTTATTAAAACCTGACTCAAAAGCTGTATATACACACATTACGCACGTGAAACAATTCTAAGCCAATGCGTCAACATTCAATAGAACTCGTTGTTGTGATATTCATATCAATTAAATGGCTTGACACAATACTGTAGTAGGCAGCTGCAAAATATTTTTATTAAAAATAATGCCACCGAGTTTATACTCGTTGAAAGCATAATACAATATGGAAATCTGCTTACTTTAAAAATCTAAAATAATGCATTACATCTTAATGGATTGCTTGTGCATTCATTTCTACATGATCATAATAAACTGTATAGCCAATAATTTTTTGAACAAACAGCTTGCGGATTTATCAAATGTTTCTCAGAATTATAATAAGACATTCGTTGTGCATGTATGAAGAGCTTCAATTAAAGCAGATTTAAAAAATAAGACAAAAACGCTTCTATTTCTTTATCATATATACTAAAAATCATCATTTGGCTAAACATAATGGAGACAATAACTTGTATCATTCTGATTGTTAGAATATACCTCATAAGGTGTCCTTTAAATGCTTAAATCATGAATTAAAGATGAATTGGCAGCTTTATGTCAATCATTATAAAAGATTTTGCGATTTAGAAGATGGTTGGATAATCCTATTGAAATCAAATTTAAATGAAAATTTTCCTATTATATTGAGGACACACTTGTTCACTTAATGCTTTTGTATTTTGGATTAATTAGACATAACATAGGTCTTTTTAATATGGAAATATTATTATAAAGAAGATGAAAGCGAAAAACTATAAAAGGAAACAGTTCAAAAAAATTTGAAAGTTAATATACAATACATGTAAAATCAATAAATAGATTGGCCAAAATGCCCTTGCTAATAATAATGCAACTAAAAAAAATTATTAAAAAGTAAAAGAGAAAGAAAATAGTATGCTATAATGAATCTGGAGACAGTGATTGATGCTCAAACACAACTTTACAGATTCGTAAACTAGTCACACACATTTCACTTCCTAAAAAATGCAGAAAAGCAACATCAAAATGGATGCAGTCACGACCTGATTCTTTTTTTCTTTTGTTCTATTTCTTAATGTCATTAAAGTTTGTTGCAAAGCGAGCGACAGATCAACCTGTATACCTTGCAAGTAAAAAAGCAAAAAACAAAGAGAATGAATTGGAAGATGAAGAAAAAATAGAAAAAGTAAGTCAGGCTAAAAAAAAAAGTGAACAAAGGAAAAAAATAGAAGAGACAGAAAGGTACAAGATTTACGCATAAAAAGGTTTTAGTGTTAATCAATCAGCTTTTCTTATGATAGAACTGTGGTTATCGTATCTGATGTTGAAGATGAAACAACTGCTTCTGAAGGTAATTGAAAATAAGTTAATTTATTTAGAACACGAGTATTGACTTTACCTATTAAAGATGAGATTTCAAATAGTAATGAAGACATATTATTTTATATTCTTAGTGTTCACTTTGTATTTATAGAAACAAAACTGGATGAGCTTGAAATACCAGGACATGCTACTCAACCAGAAAAAGAAAAGGAAAAAAGAAAAGAAATTGTGTATATTACTATTGATGACGATTCAACAGATGACGATATGAGTGACGCGACAACCGATCCATCTAGTGACCATTTACATACGGTTGAGGATAAATTAGACGACTTTAATGAAGTAGACGAAATACAATATTCTGATGATGAGGAAAACGATAAAAAATTGAAGGATATACCCAAAGAACAACTGGATGAATTTAAGAAAAGTAGCAGTGAGAATAGCGTTACAGGCAAAGGAGATGCGGCCAAACCAATTGCAGACAGTCTTAAAAATGAGATAGGCAAAGGGAAGAAGCACAATAGCCTGTATAAAGAAGTTGCAACTAAGCAGATTAAAGAAAACCTTAAAAATAAAACAAACAAAGACAAGGAAGGTGTGATTAAATCAACTGAACATGATTCTAAAGATGTATCAAGCAAAAAGAAAGCAAATGATGATGGGAACATGGAAATTAAAGAAAATCAAGAAGCTACTAGACGCTTGAAAAATATGGCGAAAACTGAGTATACAGACGAATTGAACTCTACTCGTGTCAATGCACTGAAAAGACGAAAAGGTAGCGAGAGTGACAGCGAATATATGCCCAAACGAAAAGGTGAAGTAGGTTTTTATTATATATCTTTTTTATACTGAACTCTTCAACACAGCCAAGCCTTCTTCAGCTGTCCCAAGGCCAAGTAGCTTACCCCCCAAACAACTACCGCCATCCTCTCCTGTTGTCAGACCTACTAGGTCACAAAAGCCAACAAAAAAAACAGCAAACAACGCTCCTGCAAAGGGTGTTTCTTCATATGAAAATATCTCAAAGAGACGTTTGTTGATGACAGGATTTGTATACGATACTATCATGTCATATCATGCCACACCTGACCCCATAGAAATACATCCAGAGGATCCTCGAAGAATATACAAAATATTTTCGATATTGGAAAAACATGGGTTATTAGCAGAATGTGTGCGAATCAAGAGTAGAAGAGCTACTAGAGAAGAAATTACTGCTATACATAGTATCATTCATTATAGAAAGATGAGAGAAACGACGAGTAAGTTGTACATTTAAATGTGAAAAAGAATTAAAGGCTTATACTCTTTTGTAGAATTCAATAAACGATCTCAGTATATCGACCTTGAGCATATTTATGATTCAATCTATCTCAACAGTAGCTCGTTTGAGTCTGGCTTATATGCCGCTGGAAGTTTGATTGCATTATTAGAGGCTCTTGTGAAGGATGAAATCCGAAATGCTTTCGCTATCATCCGTCCTCCGGGACATCATGCCGAGCACGATGCTCCTATGGGATTCTGTCTGTTCAACAATGTAGCCATCGCCACTCATTACTGCATGAATAAATTAAGTGTAAAAAAGACTCTGATTGTAGACTGGTAAGAAAGAAGATAAATATCCTTTTTCCAAAAGTTTTAAGCGTTTTCTGTGTAGGGACGTACATTTTGGTAATGGAACACAAAATATATTCTCAGATAATCCGAATGTATTGTATATTTCACTTCATCGATATGAAGATAGAACGTTTTATCCGGCTGATCGAAAGGGTTCGGCAGAATACACTGGTCATGGCAAAGGAAGGGGTACAACAGTAAATATACCATGGCCTTGCAATGGAATGACAGATGCAGACTATATGTATGCTTTCAGGGAAGTTGTTATTCCTATATCAATGGAATTTAACCCTGACTTACTTATTGGTATTTTTTTTTTTTGCAATTATACTTTGTTATTTAGCACTAATTTTTATAGTCTCTGCTGGTTTTGATGCTGCTATTGATGATCCTATTGGGCAATGCAAAGTAACTCCTGCTGGATACGCCCATATGACACATATGCTAAAATCCATCAATAATGGTAAGATGGCAATTGCACTTGAAGGGGGATACAACCTTAATTCGACCGCTTTGTCTGCTCTTGGCTGTTTGAATGTCCTTTTAGGTGACTCTCCGCCTGCTATAGAGAATGGTCTTGTACCTAAACAGGAATGTATAGATACAATAAAATTAGTAAAAAAGGTACAACGGGAGTACTGGCTGTGTTGTAGATAACATATATCCCTATTTGTAAATAAAGTAAAATGATTTTTTTTCCAAGATAGCCTATAAAAAAAAGGATCTGCCATTTGTGCTTTATTGTTGGACTTAAATCGACATTTTGTGTCATACACATTGGTCAGTTTGTGTACAGACAAAACACACAGAATAAAAAAGAATACCTTTCTTTTACGATAAGTTATATTTAAAAAAAATTCCCAATGAAAATACTGCTTCAGAAAACAACACCATACTGACTTTATATAAAAATTCGATCTTGTGTTTTGAATACTACATTTTTGAAAATAAAAGCTTGCTTCCAACGGTGATCTCAAAAGAATAAACGCGTAAAAAAACTCCATAGTTAAGATTAGAGCATCGGCAAAACTCTGAGTCAGTAATCATGCTTTATATAGCTGGATGTTAAGACAAAAAAGTCTCATTCTGAAAATACCTTATTATTAGATTAAAGGAAAAACGTTTAGTTGCAAAATATTGAAAAAAAGTTTAGCCATCTTTTCTGTGCTGCCGTCAACTGACCAATCAAATCATAGCCTTTTGTTTCAAAAGCAATACTATTGGAAATTTATTTTATAGAGCAAAGGCATTCACAAGTTGTATGTTACTTTTCACATCTATTCTACAACTGAACAAACGACATCAAAATTCTCAAACCTTACTTAGAATGTTTCACTGTTTCAGTACTTAGATTAAAAAAAATATCTTTCATTTAAGCAAAGTGATATGCATTGATCGTCAAATACCTAAATGACTTAACATAGTCTATCTTTTCTTTTAGTTAAAAAAGTAAAAGGGTAAACATGATGGTTTTTATTTTTGGTCATATAAATTAACAAAGTAATCAAGGGGAACTGCAAACGGAGGAGGTGTCGTATGTATAATTGGGAGATAAGATATCTGAGCTTTATAAATATGTCCTAAACTCTCAACCATTGCATCACGCCATGCAAATGTGTTTTTCATTTTATTAAAAATCGACTTAAGTTCAGCTGATGAAGTTAGAGCTTTAACTTGGTATGAGTACTATGGACGTAAATGTACCTATCT
This sequence comes from Rhizopus delemar RA 99-880, assembly GCF_000149305.1. Lineage (NCBI taxonomy): Eukaryota > Fungi > Mucoromycota > Mucoromycetes > Mucorales > Rhizopodaceae > Rhizopus > Rhizopus delemar. The sequence goes on from NW_027137828.1 coordinate 1,355,461, forward strand.
ATCAAACATAGAGAATCAAATTTTAACGACGCTTTGTGAAAGAGAGTTATAAACAGGGTTAGTGTTTTTTTTACTTTTTGTTTTGTGGGTATTTCTATATATTTTTATAGTGTCCTCCTCCATCTTTTCTATACTACATGCAGCTCTACCAAACTCATTGAGAGCGGTTGGTTCCGATAAACCACCACAAAAACTAAGCTATCAGACTTGTGTCGGTTCGTGTATTTCGATTTCGAAACCATTTCGAGGATAATCTTGAAACACGTATCGTGAATAATGCATGTACTCTTATAAAATTCTTTTGTCACTAAAGGACCATTATATTCCAATAAGTTTAAACTTAAAAAAGAAGTCAGTTTTCATGTTTAATTATAATGCTGGTGTAAAAATGTAATAAAAAAAACTTACAGGTTGTTCAGTATGGTTTCAACAGTTAACAGGCTTTAATGAACGTTGACATCAGATTCTCCAATTGGAATGACAGATATACATATTGGTTGTCTTAAATATCTAGATTTCTTTAACAAAGCAAAATAAGGACAACTTTATTATATAAAACAATAAAACCAATTGTTACAAGTACGCATTTTTCAGTTGAAACTTTACCAATTTTGTTACACAGAGTACCGGAGGCATCGACCGACTACCGGTTTATCTTTTAAAAGACTCTGATCTGGAAAAATTAATTTGCCTTTTGTATCCCTGAAAATCATACAATCATTCCCCCAAAAAATTGGTTTGTTTACAATATATGTAATCGCGCTGATGCAATTTTTTTTATTACTTTTTGAAAAGAACATCTAAATCTAAAACAGTTTTAATAAAAAAAATGTAAATATGTATAAGAGTATATATGTAAATATATTTGACGCGATCGGGTAAGCGGAAACATCTTCATTAGATTTTTTTGCTTTTCTTGATAGTGTCGGTCTTTGTTGCAGGAGTCTTTGCAGCAACATTCTTCTTTTTGTAAGTGATTCTGTAAAAGTTAATAAATAACAGAAGATACGACGTCAATATGGCACAACCAAAAGCAGCAGCACTCTCAGTTCCAGCACAGGTACCAAAGTTAGGCAAATAGTTGGTATAAGTGTAGGCATAGTATGAGTAAGTACAGGTGTAGATGACAATAAGATCGATAATAAACTGGATAATTTGCATAGTAGTAAGATATTGCTTCCACCAGATTTTAGCACCAGAAGCTGTACGGAAATAGTAATAATACATCAAAACGTGTACAGTCAAGTTAAGTACAATAGGCACCCAAGACTATGTATAAAATTTAATTCATAAGCATCGTACTTACCACATAAAAGTTTTTGTGTATACTTACAACAGTGGTTCTACCAACAAGCTGAGTGTAGCACAAGGCCATTGTCATACTGTGGTGGAAATAGTGTAAAAATTCTATGTTTCAACAATGTTAATCAAATGCCTTCTCTATTATCATAGTTCCTTTACCAAGTTTTTTCTTTTTTAAGACTAAAAAGACAGTATCGACAAGTTCGTAATACTTAACCAAGTAGTTGAGGTAGTATAGCAACTCCAATTCCTGAGTCCATGCTTCTTCGGAACAAATAGTATAATACAAGCCGTGGCGGAACAATTTGGGAAAGAGCTGTTCAATTGTCAAAACAAGAAGAACAAAAGAAATTACAGTCAAAAATAAGTTGTGAATTTGATTAAGAGTTTTGCATTTCATCGGAGACGCGTTTTGAAGCAAGAATTGACCACCAAAAATCACAACAAAATAAGTAATACATCCGATAACAACTAAAATATAATATATAATTTAATTTATATGGTCTCTATATCACTTTTTCTAGATCAAACTTACCTTCATTTAAAGTAGAAAGAGGTGTAATGCCTTTAATAAAATGGAAATCTGTGGCTGGCTTACCAACAATAAATGTATATAGCTGATTAAAATAATCAAATAAATAAACACCAAAGGGTTGCTCTGGGCTGAATTCAACAAAAGACATGCTTAGTTATAGAACAAAAGAGAAACAGGGAAATAGTAAACAAGGCCCTTATTTAAATCAGTAAAACACGGAGATTGAAACAATCGACAAAAAAAACCGGGTATGTTTAGCCGCCATTGCTTTATCAAAGGTGGCTTGTCGGATTGTTTGGCGGTGAAACATTATTTAGCAATCAAAGAGGGTCCCCTTGTCTTCAAACAGCTATTGTTGAATTCTTACAACAATGCATAAATTAATTGTACGGTCAAAATCAAGAATAGGAACAGCCATCTTCTTGAAAAAATCAAGCCTTCATTCAAGCCGTGGCATTCTTGCTTCAGCAAAAGATCAGCAACACGACACTACACCTTTAGAAAAAATCAGCAGCGGCTTACATTCAATAAAAAACAGTATTCTAGATTCTGGGCCTTTGAAAAACCTGACAACCGATAAGAGACCATTTACAGGAAAGCCAGAGAATTGGGGCCAGGCTATACGTGAAGCACAAAGCCTTGTACAAACTACAGAGAATGAACGCACAATTGATCCAGCCAAACTTGTGGAAAGAGACTTGGGAGGAATAAAGTCAAACATTACAAAGCTTCTGTACAGTAACCATCCATTCCTGAACAGGGTTGCCAAACATTACTTTAGTGGAGAGGGAAAACACGTGAGACCACTGTTGGTACTCTTGATTGCCCAAGCAACCAGTATTGCCGAGAAAAAATCACCAAAACAAACCGTAGACTATATATCAATTGACACGCCGATATCAGAAGGATTGAAAAACATTACAACTGATGACACGTTTGATAGACAGATCCATTATACACCGTATGTAACCGAACAAGGTTGTACTATTTTGCCAACACAACGACGTTTAGCTGAAATTTCGGAAATGATACATACAGCTTCTTTATTACATGACGACGTGATCGACGCCTCTATGACGCGACGAAATTTACCTTCTGCAAATGCTAGTTTTGGTAACAAGATGGCTATTCTTGGAGGTGATTTTTTGCTAGCGCGTGCTTCAGTGGCATTGGCAAGATTACGAAACAGCGAGTGTATTGAGTTGATGGCAACCTGTATTGCTAACTTAGTGGAAGGAGAGTTTATGCAGTTGAAAAATACCAAAGATGACAAAAGTTTTGGGAAAGCGAAAAAGCTGAGCACTTTTGACCATTATATGGAAAAGACCTATATGAAAACAGGAAGCTTAATCGCTCTTAGTTGTAAAGCCTCTGCCGTATTAGGGGATACTACAGATGAAGTTGCTACAATCGCTTTTGATTTTGGCAAGAACTTGGGCTTAGCATTTCAGGTAATACGAGACAGTGTTTATATGCTTTGGTATATGTCTCATATTTTCATATATTTTAGCTTATTGATGACATGCTTGATTTTACAGTGACTGCAGCAGAACTTGGTAAGCCCTCTGGTGCAGATCTTAAATTAGGATTGGCTACAGCTCCTGTATTGTTTGCTTGGGAAGAATACCCAGAATTAGAGCCATTAATTAAACGGAAGTTTTCAGAAAAGGGGGATGAAGAAAGGGTTAGTGTTTTTCATTGAATGAAAACTACGATTTTATTTACTTAACCCATTTAATTTGTAGGCAAGGGATTTAGTTTATAGAAGTGACGGTCTTAAAAAGACTTTAGATCTAGCTACTTTACATTGCAAATATGCGATTGAATCATTGAACAAGCTTCCTGCTTCTGATGCAAGATCTGCTCTTATCCAAATTACAGAAAAACTTCTTACTAGAAAATCATAACTTGACACACGGCCTTTTATTTTTCTTTGCTATACTTAAACAAATTTGCATTCATAGAAATCATAAGAAGCAATCCCTTGTATGGAATTTTATAAAAGAAATACCCTTTTTATCATACAATGTTAAGACATCAATTGTCAGTAACATACAAATGCCATAAAAAGAGAATTTATGAGTTTGTAAGTGTTGATTGATTGCTAAAAAGTGTTTATTTCATGTTCTTTTAAAATCAACTGCAGTGTAAGTTGATGCTACAAAGTTCTAGATTGCTGAGTCCTTTATATCTGTTTTCAATAATTTTATTTTGCAATTACCATTATTAGTTTTATGGTATGTTTTGATTTATGGAAAAAAAAAAAAAAAAAAAATCCAATATGATATGATCTATTATACATTAATTTGTTAAAACAGTATATAATAGGTCACCTAGCCATTTTTTACTCTTGTTCTCCTAAGAGGTTTTTGGCTTTCACTCATTTTCTTTTGAGCTGATCCGGGCAAAAACGATGAAAACAAAATCATCATGCGCACATTTGGGATTTAATTTTATTTGTAAATAAAATAAATGTTTAAACTTACAATAAATCATCCCAACCCTAATGTTTCTAATACTCACACCCATTTCCCTTTTTTCCCTATCAGTTTTACACTTGATCTCATAAAGAGGTTTTTAAATTCCATTCCCTCTTCTGATCTACCTTCGGCGAAAACGATGTGTAATTGGGCACTGTGTGCTTAATTGAGGCTTAAATTATTTATAAGTAAGATTCTTATTTAAAAGTAAATAAATCAATATCAGAACCTTGCTTATTGAAATAATTGAATAGAGTATTCAGTTTTTTTTTTTTTTTTTTTTTTTTTTTTTTTTGGAAAATACTGCGGTTGAGGAAACTGTGGTTATGTATCATAGGTCATAAAATAACTGTGTAAGGTTTTTTTTGTTTGAACAGAATTTACTGAATAAATACATAGATGCGCATATTCATTCATTTGAGGCTTCTCATGCTGTTTTTCTTTTCTGATCTGACTCTTCATTCACAAACTCCTGTATCTTTCAAATATCTCGTTCTTGCATTTTAACACAACAGCTATTTTTTTTGATTCAAGAAGAAAACGTAAAAAAGGGGTAAAAGTTATGCTATATATAAAGAATGATTTTACACTGAAAAAGTCAGTGTATTGTGTAGCAACGACGCTTGTTAGACTTGGAATGTGCAGCGATGGAGTCAAACACTTCATCAGACAAAGTAATTCTTTTGGGGCCTTTAAGCAGACAAGCTTTATCGGAAGGAAGATGAACGCATCAGCTACTATAGCATTGTAAGAATGCTGCTATTTCGTCAAATTGCATGATATAAGTTGACATATCAGCAAGACAAGAAGGCATGTGTATGATGCACAGTTCCATCATAATATACAGGTCGGCTGATGGTTGCGTGGTCAAGAAGAAAGTTGCTTTATGGCCTATTGTACAAAAGAAGATTAAACCTTGTAATACTTTTTTTTTTCGACTCTCTTACCAACGACTTGGATGGATAAACAGCCGCGCATACCCCATCTGTCGATTGCATTCTTTGAAAACATGCCTAGCCTCACTAGATCTTTTGAGAGGGTCTGTTTGTTATCATCTTCTGAACTTGGTTTTACTTCCACAAAGCCGAGAGAAGCATCGAAATACAAGCCTTCGAGCTCCGAGATGCAACTGTCTGGTCGTCTTTTTGTGATAGAACCGCTGTTTAACGGTGCTGCTTCTTGATTAGTAATGTTTGTCCTATGCAATATACATGCTAATAAGTATAAAGGCATTTGAGTTTACAAATAAAGACTCATCAACACCGACCATCGAAACAGTACATCTTCATTTGGACTGTCAAAGAGAGGTGACAAGAAAGCATCTACATATCTGTGGCATAGTTCTGTCTCCTTAATCTCGTCTTTAATAGCTTGCTTTGGCAACTTTTCGATCCTAAACAGACGGTTAGTAAGTCTCAATGAAGCTCTTCTAAATTGGAAAGTTGAACTAGATACATACATCGCTGCTACAGATCTAATGATTTTAGATTCAATTGTGGAAGGATTGCGAGCCAGCAGAAGAAAATCGATCTGTGCATCCATTCTTGATGCTCTTTCGCGCTTCAAGTTCTATATGGCAGTCAGCACCACACTCTATATTCTGTGTAAATACAAATACCTTTACAATATTCAACACTGTGTTTGAGATTTTTTCATTAAACACAGTTGTATGAACACCGACAAAGAACTGTTCTTGCAAAGCTTTGTGTATATTTAGCAGATTTTCTCTACCAAGTATACCCTGAATGTCAAGATGCTAGTGGGTATCTTGTACCAAAAGGATGCTTGATAGAGTCCTTGAAAATAAAAAAGTATGTATGCATAAGATATTTATTTCCTTGTTCACATCATTTGCATAGACATGTTATTACAGTAGTCGCTCTATTTAAGGGTGTCTGATTTAAGGATATCTTCTATTTATGGGTGTATTTCTAAAGAACGGCATAGGTCCCCAGCATAAATACCATTATACCACTATTCTATTTAAGGGTGCAACGCAAATATTTTTTACCACTAAATAGAAAAAGTTTTTATAAGTGATAGTTTTTTGGAGCACTTTAACAATATTTTTTTTACCTTTGTAAAATAAGATCGAAGATCTGTTTGCTCTTTTGACTGACTTAATTCGGCATAAGAGTCAGTCAAACTCATTCGAATTCGGCGATGTAGTTTACGATCAAGATCGTCCAAAGGAACTTTGTACATGAGAATAGTTTCATAGGCTTCTCTCAACCGTTTCTTACACTCTACTATATCGATACGTTGCTCATCTTGCTCTGTATTATCATTTTCTTCTGTTTCATCTATGTTGCCTTCTGCCGTTTCTTCATTATTAGTAGTCCTTGTTGTATAACATACTATCATCTCGCTTTCATCTGCTTCAAGGTTCAACTGGCTAACATCAGTAACTTTGTTGTCAAAGTTCCCGGGGAAATTTGGGAGCATTCCATTTATTGTTTCTGGTTTTACTTTAAGCCATGCATTAGCTAGAGAAAGCATGGCCTAAGATTGATCCATTTTGTAAGCATTCGGACTATCCAATGTTTTACTGATATACAGACATAAAGCACGGTCGTACTGCTGGGCTCGGAAATGTGCCTTAAAGCTGTCAATAACTCCTGTGTATACAAAACATTAATGAGAAAACTGTAAAACAAAAAGACAGCTTATATAGCATTTTACCAACAAATAATAGGCTACCTGCAGCAAGAGCCTGTAGCTTGCTAGTCGTGTTTGCTAGGAGAAATATCAATTTGATATTGTTGAGCGGAATTCTTATTTTATGAACGGACGCATTATCCAAAAGAAGAGCAATTTTTCGATTCTGTCTTCCAAAGGCAACATTTAACTTTTTCACGTAGATGTGAAAATTTCAGTTGTCATCCAAGCATAGTAGAATAATGGTATTCAACTTCATGTTTTTTTCCAATTGCAGTCATGGATAACAAATTAGCTCTTGGTTTAAAACGTTTGGGGCTCTTGTCTTGTGCAATAACAATTGGCTGTCCTTTGTAAGTCCCATCCGAGTTACAGAGCAACCCAACTGTCAGACGAGTTTTACTTTTTTTTAGACCATCAAGCGACTTGGAACATACGGTTCTTCTTGGTGGTTTCTGGTAATATAAGCCTGTTTCATCAAAGTTCATGATATCTACAGGATCATATGGCTCAAGAAGCTCTTCTACCTTCCTCAATTCGTTCTGAATGTTTTCAGAAGTGATGTCTACTGAAGCACTTTCAATATGCATTGGCCTGCATTTTACTCCAATTCGCTTAAAAAGTTTGGTGAGCCATCCAGAAGAAAATTAAATTTCATTTTCAAGAATTCTATACTTTAGTCAGGCGATATGTCTTACATATCGAAGGATTGAGTCTCGATTGACTGGCAGATTGTTATTGTTCATGTCTGCAACAAACTTTACTACTTTATCATCAAGTTGAGGATAGCGTGTTGTTGTTAGACTTTTGCCATTATTGACAACATTAATATTACTATATAACGTTTCAGCATTTTTGAGAATGTTTGATATAGTCTGTGGGGCAAGTGGTTGATAAATTGAATTTCTTCATAGCCCATTCACCTAATTCTGTTTGATTAAGCCGGCCAGCTGCATTTTGATCCAGAAGCTCAATTTTTTGAGAAAGAAAGGCGTACACGTTTATTATTAGACATCTTTATAGATAGAATCTAAACAAAGAGAATAACTTTTATTATATCATATATTTATTCTCATCAAAACTATTTTGAGACTACGACTCGTATATTATCCTTCCAGCAACTTTGATCAAGACTTAAACAAGTTTTGATTTGTTAATGTTCTTACACAATTAAATCTACAATACATGTTGGACATGTTCTTCCATATTTAGACTATCTTGGTTATTAAAAGATACCATTTGAAAAGCGTAAAACGACAGGCTGATATCCACACCACAAAGGCGGTCTCCATCCTTGATAGCTGGGCATTGGATTTTGGTGGCTTTTATTGTCGGCGTTGAATCATCCAACTCACATGCATTTTCCTCTGTAGGGCTGTCATTTGTAGCTCTATTAAGTACACACTTAGTATCCATGACACAACAACTCACGCTTAGATTATTTGTATTTACTCTTTCCTGAGTGCATCTTCATCATTTACTATGGAACTCAGAACTTCTTTTCCACATGTCTTGTTCAACCTGGACATGATTTCAAGATCTTGCAATTTGTATGCGTTTTTATTTTGTCGCTAAAAATATAAAGAATATTAGCACATAAACGGAGTGATTATGCAAACTGTTCAACTTTACAATAAGGGCACTGTGTTCATAGATGTATTTCCATATTTCTTTATAAGTGATTCTGTTAAGAAAGCTCTAACATTTTTTGCTCAAGCAATTACAACTGAAAAAAAATACCTAGAAACTCGATTCTTTCCTTATCTCTCCACATTTTTGTAAAACGACCCTTCTAAGCTGTATAAAGGTTGTGTGGCAAATTTATATTGCATGTTGCCGACCATATCGCAACGTTGTTTTTTTTTTTCAGTTCTAATGAAGTCGTAAAATCTACTTGTTTGGTTTTGTTAAAATACTGGGAAAGTTGATCGTAAATCAGGAAAGTGGTCCATTTCATCAAGAAACTTAAGGTAATGACCAGTAACAGTCCTTTTTGAGCAGGTTTTTTTTTGTTGGATGGTACATTTCTTTTTCGACTGCCATGATCGAGCTTCAGGCGCTTCGACCATTCCTCTTGCGGGTTTCGAAGTTCCATAGAGATAACAAACTTAGCTGAGATGGCGCCTAGCACTGTATGAGTAATGGCTCTAGTAGATGGAGTGGTCACTATAGCTGGCTTCCTTTCTCAGACCAACCAGATAGAGGTCGCATATTAATATAAAAGGCAGATTCACCCACAAACACACAATTCTTGAGATAATTCGTATCTGTTGCAGTCCACTGAGTAACCCAAGTCAACCGATTAGCAATCTTTGTAGCATCATTTCTAGCGACCGGTTGAAGTGATACTTTTTTGAAAGAGAAATTGCACTCAGTCTTCAAAAATTTATGAACAGTATTCTTTTTGATACTCAATTCTGCGAAGTGCAGAGTGAGAGAATCCACTGCATCAATTAATCGTGCTTGTGGATTATCATCAAAAAAGTTTACAAGGTGGTCTTTATGTTCTTGTCCTATCTGAGGTTTTGGCCTGTTAATCAAGTTTGTCTGCTTCCCAAGAATATTCCAGTTCTTATCTTCTTTGAATCTCTTAGCCCATTTTTGAGCTGTACGCTCAGCAATACCACCAGCTAAGCGACCAGATTTTGCAGTATTAAATAGCTTGACTCTATTAAAATAGACAGAAAGAAGCTTTTGTTCGTTTGAATATTTATTGTAGTTGTTTCCCTGAAGCTTAACTCTTTCTAAAACTTTCTCCATTTTCGCATCTAACACAATGTCAGGCTCCTGCTCTGCTGTTTGTTTCTCGCAATATTCTCTGATGCGAGTCAAGGTTATTAAATGAAAATATCCGCGTTTTCGCCCCAGTCCATCGGATCGTTTTCCTGCTCATCTACAATCTTTCCTTGACCATCTTCGTAATAAAAGCGACAACTCATTTTATCTGATTTTTTTTTATTTGAAAAATGAAAACCGCCCTTTGAGAGAAAGAAAACCGCAAATCGAAAAAATATAAAGCGAACTTTGATACTTAGAAACCCGCCCTTTGACATTTAAAAACCGGCTTTTGGTTTTTTTAATTAGCCGTCCTTTTTTAAGATTTCCGCCCTTTCTTTTGCTTTTTACCTTTTTTATCTTCGCAGAAGAAAAGAAAAGAAAAAAAAACTTGCGTTTATTTACATCCAACAGCAAAAGAGGCTCAAAACAACCCGAACTATATATAAACAACACTTTCTTCCCAAACTTTTTATTAACTTTTGCTGTTATACTCCTTCAGAAAGTATTTACAGCTCTCATTTATTTTATTTTTCCCTTTAATTTTACCACTTCTCGGACTGCGATAAAGCTCAGTCCGTCCCTGCCCATCACGGCTACAGAAACAAGACTAGTAGACAGCTTATTTGACCGACGAGGCTTCCCTCCTTGGCTTTCCTGAAACTTTTACGTCAAGGGAAATAAACCTCATAATTAAATTACAAATTTTTGCCTCGCAACCCTGGTAAAAAAAATTTTCAGTACAACACAACCTTCCTCCTCAACCATCGATCGAACTTCCAATACTTTACTATTATCGCTGCTCACTTACACCTCTTTAAATATGCCTTCTCATCTTGAAACTGTTATTTTGAATCCCTCCTCTGATATGGTTAATTTAATCAAGTCTGTACCTTCTCCTGATGTATGCATTAACAACTCCCCTGTGGAACAAATTGCTCGGGAAAAAATACAATCTATTTCCAATCAGAAATGGGAATCTGACCAAGAAAATGCTTTCTTTGTTGGTGATTTGGGTGAAGTATTTCGTCAGCATTTGCGCTGGAAAGCTTTACTCCCTCGTATTGAACCTTTTTTTGGTAAGTCCTGCGTTAGGTATGTAGATCTTGAAGTCTTATGCTTACGATTTTATTTTTTTAGCTGTCAAATGTAACCCTGATCCCATGGTTATTAAGTTGTTAGCTTCCTTAGGACTTGGTTTTGATTGCGCTTCTAAAGCTGAAATTCAACAAGTGTTGAACAGTGGCGTCGAGCCTAATCGTATTATCTATGCTAACCCTTGCAAGCAAGCTTCCTTTATTCGTTATGCTGCTCAACAAAACGTCAGTCGTATGACATTTGATAATTCTGAAGAACTCCACAAGATCAAAAAGCTCTATCCTGATGCTGAACTTGTCTTGCGCATTCTAACTGATGACTCTAATTCTCTTTGCCAATTGGGTCTTAAATTTGGTGCCCCTCTCGAGAATGTTGAAAATTTGTTAAAAACTGCAAAAGAATTAGAATTGAATGTAATAGGAGTAAGTTTCCATGTCGGTAGTGGCTGTTTGGATGAATCTGCTTTTGGTGATGCTGTCATGCGTGCCAGAAAGGTGTTTGATCAAGCTGAACAAATTGGTTTCCATTTTACTCTTCTTGATGTTGGAGGTGGCTTTCCTGGTAACGATGTAAAAGATGGTATCACTTTTGAAAAAGTAGCAGCAATTTTAGGCCCCATGGTTGACTCTTTATTTCCTCCTGAGATCCGTGTGATTGCTGAACCTGGAAGATACTATGTTGCATCTGCCTTTACTATCTGTGCCAATGTTATTGGTAGAAGAACCATTGCTCCTAAAGCTGAAGGAGAGAAACAGCAATTTATGTATTACATCAATGATGGAATGTATGGTTCCTTTAACTGTATCTTATTTGATCACCAAATAGTTCATCCTAAAGTTTTGGTCAAGGATGAAAATTTTGTTTATGGCCAACAACTTCAAGAAGAACATTTTGAATGTAGTGTTTGGGGTCCTACTTGTGATTCTATTGATTGTTTAAACAAATCAACCCAGTTACCTATTCTTGAAGCTGGAGATTGGCTTTACTATGAAAATATGGGCGCTTATACTATCTGCGCTGCTTCTCAATTTAATGGATTCAGAAAGTCCCAAGTTTACTATACAAACACTTTTAACTAAAGCCAAAATAAAGCGGCTGTTTGCCTATTAAAAAAATATGCTTTTTTACCCACTCCAATTGCAAAACAATGAGAACAGTCAATTGTGGATTCCGCTCGATATACATTAACACATTGTATATTTGCATAGGTTTGGGGAAAGAGGACAATGTGTTTCCTGTTTTAAAAATACACCAGAACATGAATATAAAAAGCTATGCGGGTCAAATTATTTATACATGATTTATTGTCAACACGATAAAAAAAACTGCTTGATGCATTCTGTCTAAGAGTCTACTGATCGCTGATGTTGCCCAATACCCTTTTTCGTTTTATACAATACTTCTTCCAATAACGTCTAATGTGTAAACTGTAATTCTACCATAAAAGTCAGTGCTTTCTTCAAAAACAATTTTAAGTCTTTTTAAGCCCTCAGTCGGATCAAATGTGAATATCTGCTTAGAGCTGATGTCTTCGGGATACACAGTGCTGACTTCAACATTATAATCGTTAGGTGAATTTTCGATACTTCCAACTAGCACACACTTTTTGCCAGCAAAGCCTCCTTGAAAGGTAATAGCAACACTAGAGATCGAGACACTGTTGGGAAAGTCTATTAGAATATGTTGAGGAAGACCCTAGATACTCATAGTTAAAAAAAAACTAATTTAAGGTATTTTTTTTATTACTTGTTCTGAATTCCAACAAGTTTCTTCATTTCCATCTACTAAATATTGTTTTCCAAAGTTTGCATTGTCTCTGTTCAAGACAGAGCTCACTCTAAAAAGACTGAGTAAAACCGATTCTTACAATTTTCTATATTTTTACTTTATACGCGTATCAGAATTAATCAAGCTAGTCATAAGAGGAAAGAGAACCAAAAAATGGATTTTATCTGTTTCGGTTTCTGTACTCAATAAAAGCCACATCATTGTAATTATTCTCATTTGAAATACTTGGTTTCTTTTACTTTTAGGTATTACATGCCACCTCTTACTATTATTTTTATTTCTTTACTATATGGCTTGCTTTAACCCTATTCAATCTTTCAAAAATTGAAGGGTGAGCACAGCCCATTGTTTTATTAAGTACAAATATATGCATTATCCATAGACTTCTTAAAAAATCACAGTTTCGATATTGTTTTATGATGATTGCTGCCCAGAATGTAATCCCTTTCCAACTCATACTCAGTCCAAGGAGCTAAACCAACATCCTCTTCATCTTCTGATGAAAATTTGTTGTCATGAGTGTGTTTGAATAAAGCACTGTTTTTCTTTTGATCAACATTTTCCAATGCCTTTTGTGGCTCACGAATATTCCAGTGTAAACATGTTTGGACAGAGCTAAACCAATCATTACTAACGTCAGATGCCGAATAGGTATAAACAGGATATGGCGACATTGTTATTTTAACATGATCTCCTTCTATTGAATATAGTAAATTAGTAGCTTTTATATAATAAAGTACCCTTAAAACATACGATTCATTTCCACTGTGCTTCTACCGTCAAATCTACAATGAACTGTATGTCTTGATTCAAATGGCACAATGATACGAATAGTAATCGTACTCGGCAAAAGCATTGGTCTGAAGCTTAATGTGTGAGGACACAGAGGAGTAACAAGTGTACACATCATGTCAGGATGTGCGAGTGAACCATTGGCTGAAAGCTATACATGATTTGTAAGCATTTTTTTTTGAAACGGTACATACTTATATATATTTTACTTACTGAGTATGCAGTAGATCCTGTAGCAGTTGCTATACACAGTCCATCTGCCTGTACCGTTGTCAAGTGCCTGTCATCAGCAAATAATTCGAGAAAAGACATGTTAGAACTTGTCCCACGATCAACCACAATTTCGTTCAACACTTGAAATGTTTGAGCAGGTACAACTGAATAATCGACCTGGCATCGATCACCTTTCAACCCTCGATCGTATGCTCTTTGTACCCAGTCTGTTTCTGTTGATACCAGCCTATCATTATTTTGCTGCTTTATTGTTCCATCAGCTGTTTGCAGACGCTTGGTTGGACTGCTCGGTGAGGGTCTGAATCTATAAACAGTACAGCTCAAGCGCATCCTATGTGCTTTGTTTGTCAGTCGACCCTCAAATAAGTTATTGAGTTCTGCGCGATAGGAAGTGAACAGAAAAGGTGCCAAAAAGCCAAGAGATCCCAAGTGAAAAGGCATAATAGGTGGTACATGAGACTGAAATAAGCTTGAAGTAAATAATATTGTCCCGTCACCTCCAAGCTGTCATAAATCAAATTAGAAAGATAAGTTAAAAAAAAGAATCTAAATCTAGATATAGATTGATTTACTGTAATAATAAGGTGAAATAAATTAGATTGTCTACGACATAGTTTGGGATTCCAAAACTTAAGCTGCGATTGCCAAGCAGGATGCACCAATTGACGAACTCGCTCTGTGTTTTTCAAATGACCATCTACATATCTAATCTTTTTTAATGCATAATCTCTTTTCCTTCGACATTAAGTAGCTTACACTTTGAAAGGATATTTTTTTCCAAAACGTGGAGTAAAGATCAGCCATTCAGCTAATTGAATAGTAAAGCTCACAAGTTTATTATCTCTCGCTTTAGTGACAATAATAATAGTGTCTTTTTGAGGATCCCAAGCATTGAAGTCCTCCATAAAAAAAAATAGTTTGCCTTTTTTTTTCGAACAGATGAAATTTCTGTGATACGTCAGATGATTTATGCTGAATAAGTGAGTACACTAAAATTGCTCTGCAATTCTTATAAAATTGATAACTCAAAATAGATTTCAAGTAACAGGACCTTTTTGATAGAAGAAAGAAAGACAATCTTTATTTATTTATTCTCGATGGATATTTTTACTTTTCTATATATACAGAGCCAAGTCTTCATTTCTTTTTCTTCATTTCATTGTCTTGATGTGGAACAAACGTGACCGTTTACTATTCGGATTTTGGGTTGAGGTTGACGATATATGATTTCGTTTGGGAATGGTATCTTTTCTAAATTTGGCTTGTGCATCTTTGTTATTAGATCTAATGTTGACAGCTAAATGCACTAAGCGTCGGTACGAATATACCAAAATGACACTATTCATAAATCAATTGAGATTAAAGGTTTATTCCACATTTGACAAACACTGATACTGGTATAGTCAATTCAACAAAAGAAGAACAACTATCCATGTCTGGCCGCGATCACTCACGGTATTGGACGGACAGCTTGGCTGAATTGGGGATCCCCAGTATTCATCTGCCTTCCAATCCTTAACCTGTACTATACCTTGGATTCCCGTTGATCCAATCACGGAT
The DNA here is from genome assembly GCF_000149305.1 of Rhizopus delemar RA 99-880. Classification (NCBI taxonomy): domain Eukaryota; kingdom Fungi; phylum Mucoromycota; class Mucoromycetes; order Mucorales; family Rhizopodaceae; genus Rhizopus; species Rhizopus delemar. Next base: position 1,370,683 of record NW_027137828.1, read on the forward strand.
ATAGAGAGAAGCTTTCATGACACAATTTATAACAAAAATGCACCAACAGATTATACTGCACTCAACACGATCGCTATCTATCCTTGGGCGTGTCATCATTGTCAGTACCTTACTACTTTTCATGTGCTGGTATCTATTCCGGGTGGCTCCCGTGACCCAACCAGACATCGACAGAATCAGAAGTCTCATGTAAAAGTTTTTAAACCAAACCATTTTCCCCCGCATCAAATGGGATGTCCTGACCCTTCCGGAGTGCTATGATGGGCTGAATATCATTGATCCTCATGTGCAACAAGCAGCTCTCTACTTTCGTTGGATTCAACCGCTCTTGTTGGGTACACCTTTTGAATGAAAGACTAAGGTCAACAAAGTGCTTCAAACCCATATACAAAACAGTTGCAACTCAGAACACCATCAAATCCCACCTTTGTTTCCAGAGGGCCGCTCTCAAACGCCCGGACACCTGCACAATACGTGTTCACAACTCATCAACTCTTTGGCCCGCATTCCTCGAGACCTCAGTCAAATGGACCTTGCCTATCAAGTCTGTTTGTCTTTGTCTATCCGAAGTATATTTGTGACGCCCGAGAATCTATTCAAATCTTCAAGCATATATAATTAAATGGCAGTACGAGATGTATTTCAGTTCAACACTCAACTACAGATTATTCAACGAAGGCAACAGGAAGATATTACCATATACCACCGTAGTGCCGTCAATAAAATATTTCGTCGCATAAATACCGGAAGGGTGCACATTAGATACTTCTTCGGAAAACATTGTCTGCCTCAAGTTACCGTCCCCAATCCAACAGCAACCGAAATACCTCGGATTTGCTTCAACTCTCTGGTCAACTGTTTGCAATTTCGACTTCCTCCGTCTACAATTTTTCGAAACGTTAATACCAAAATCTTTCGCAAAACTATCAATCAATTGAATCCTCCATCACGTTTTCTCTCTGCTATTCAAAAGCAATTCTGGCTCGACTTTTGGTCTCTGGCACTTACGACAATCCAAAGAAATATCCTGTTCCGATTCATTCACAAAAGGATTCCGCATAAGTCTTTGCTACAGCGCCTCCTGCCAACAAAATGCACCATTCCAATATGCTCACTTTGTAACGTAGTTGTCGACTCGGCGGATCACTTCATTTTCACATGTTCACCAAAACTTGCAGCTTGGCAAGGTGAAACACGTGAATTCTTATGGCCCACCGTTGACACGCAGGATATTTCCAATGTCTTCTCAACTCTCAATTTCTATTCAGCCAATTACTGACAAAATAGGGCTATTACCGCAAAATGGTACTCATTACAGAACTCTCTCTTTTATGGAAAGCACACTGGAATTACATTTTCAACGGTCAGCCATTCTTACCTCACAAGATTCTTCAAACCATTTTGCAATCCGTCCACAACTACCTTACTGAAGAAAACGAACTTGATTGATCAGTTCACAGTTCTATTGTTTTTTTTTTTTTTTCCTTATCTTTTTTCATAGATTATTGTTGTCAATTTTATTTTTATCCATATATTACTTTGTTTATTCTTCTTCTTGCAACCGCCTCTTAATCATTGCTTTGAATAATTAACGCAGAACAATATTGAAAAACCTTTAAAAAAATGTAATAGATGCTCTCTGAGCCACGCTTTATTTTCCTTTCTGTAATAAATAATAACTTTCCCTTTTTTCCCTATATCTTTCTGCCTAAGCATATATTCTTTCTCTCTTTTTTTTTTTTTTTTTTTTTTTTGAGTGAGGGAATAAGATACAAAGTATAATAACACGAATTAAAAGCATAAGTATCGGCGATACCATGGGTGGGCATCTATCACATTGTTCGACATCGTTTCGCCAACATTAGGATTCTATTTTCCAAAAACTTGAACTTAAAATGCAAACCACTGTATCACTAAAACATCCAAATCGGCTGTGTTTGGATGTACCTGTTTTCTTGGTAGACACCTTCTCAAGTCATCAGAGTTTGAAATAAGGCATTGATGTATAGTATTAGAGTAAGATAACAACGTCCATGACATGACAAAAAATTGGTTTTATTTTTCATTATAGTAAAAAACAATGTTGCTCTGAAATGTTCAGGAAGGTATATTTTCTTTGGAATAAGCAGAAAAATGGTTATCATCCACTATCCTTCTTTTGTTATAAGATTTCTTTTGTCAAAAATAATGAATCAAATGTGCTACTTTATTTACAGATTACTATACCATGATGATTGAGGATAAGAGCCCGAAATAAATGTTGAATAACTCTAGAATTTTTTTTGAAACATACAACTATGGTGATGGTCAAATTCAAGCAACACGGTTGGTTTGACTATATTACTGTAGTTGATATGGTATTGACCACATTTCCAAATTCTTGCATATTTTTATGTTTATAAGTCATTTTTCAACGCAAAGAGTTCTTTGAATTTTACCATGGAATTCAATAATAAAGAAAATCCTAACTTCAATTTGATTATCAGACTTGCAAATCTTTCTAGTAAGATATATTTTCTTAAAGTAACTGTATCATTCTCCTTGCTATTGAAAAAATGAAAAACTTTTGTTACATGCAATAACAAGGCTTCATAGACATGATATAGAAAATATACTTTTGTAGCATCCTATTTAGAAATGAGAAAAGTGGTGATTAAAAGCTACCAGATTGCTTGCTGAAGCTATCATTTATTTATTTATTTTTTAATTTAAACATTAGTGAAAGGCATAGCATAAAGCAAAGTTATATAAGCCTTGATTTTAACGTTTTATACGTTGCAAACATGTAAACAGTCATTCAATTCAGCCAGAAGAAAGGCAGGCAAAGACTTGAGGTCAAATATGAAAACCGTTTAATGATCTTTACATAAGCAAATACCATTAAACCATCTAGAACGGGAAAAAAGATAAAAGGAATACTTATACTTCTGCTTCAATGCCAAACATTTCTTGTTCTGCAATTATATGAACAGATTTCTCATATTTTATTTTAACAATATTGTTAAAGCTTCCTCAAGGATCCCTCTCGTTTGTTTTAATTGTTTATCTCAATCGTTTAAATCAAACTCAAGTTAGTTTTCACTTCTCATGTATATCCTTAATGACATTATATGTCTGTTGGTTTTTTGGTAGCTTTTTATGCCAATGCCTAACCTTGACGCGGATTACTATCTTTGGAGGCTTTGTTCAACTATGTCCCGCGTGATTAGTTATATTGTACTGACAGCGATACTAATGATTATTAGAGCAATAAGAACAAGCAAATACAGCGAGATTTTAAAGAATTTTATTGTTAAATGAGAAATGGTTGTAGAATTCTTATCATTTCTTTCATGGATATATGTTATTGCAGATTCGAGATTTATACCGTATACAAACCTCATTTGATTAATCACCAAGTTGTACCTGAATTCAATTACGAGGCATAGTAGCTACTAAAGAACTCATTTTAATTTTTATCTTTTACATTTAAATAGGAAATATACATTCTCACGGCACCTTTTAGCTGTGCTTCTGAATATTCCAAACTAAGGTTTTCTTGACAAAGCGAGAGCGCTACCGCATGACCAGCTTCTCAACTTGCTAGCTAAAGTAGATATAAAAAAAATGGAATGGATCATCTCACATTGACAATCAATATATACTTGAATACCTCCTCTAAAATAATTCATGTACGGAGAAAGATATTCACTATACACATAGTCTATTTCCATTTTTATTTACAAAATTCCTTTTGAATTTCGTAATGAGAGAGGTTAGTGAGATTTAGACTATAATGAAGAAACACAAGATACGGGAAATGGCAAGATTATCTTTTGTCAATGGTGGGAAAAAAAGAAAGATAAAACAGAGACACAAAGAAGAATAGAAAGATGAGAAAGATGAGAAATACGGATGTTTGAGAATTGAGTAAAATCCGTCTAGGAAAAAAAGCGGGCGTTGATATGGATTTACTAGACAAACTAATAAAAAGAATGGAGACATTCAAGCAAAACTGAACAAGAGCAAAAAAAAAAACTGCTTTTGATAATGTTTGGCAATAAGAAAGAGGCAAATAAAACTAAGAAAGAAATTTTAGTAGCGAAAGAAATACGTTTAAGAGAGAAGCTATTGAATGATTACAATGGACAAGTTTAAATACTAAAATCCTTGTAATAATTGCTTTAATTTGTTATTTTCAATATTCTTATCAATTAAACAGTGTATTAACCTTGTAATATACACAGAATACTTAAACTATTTTAAAGACTATTTTCTTTAAGATTTACAACACTTTAAACTCTAATCTCATGCTTTGCTCTATTTAGATAAATCCCTTTAGTTGTGTAACGCGTATCGTGTCAAATTAGATCCCTTTTTCTTGTCGGAAATATAAAAATATTTGTTAGTGTGAATGTATTGCCAGAAATAAATTCTTGGGTCATCCTTCCTTTTTTGATATGGGGTCATGTTGTCTTGTGGATTTTAACGGACATAATTAAAAAAAGGTCAATGGCTTTTTATTTATAAAGCACAATGCATTTGCATGTTTTATTCTCTTATTCGATCTACTAAATTACCTGCAATTTACATAATTTAAATACAAGTTACTTACGTGACGATGTGTAACAAATCAACAGAAAGAAGGACAATATGCCTCTTTTTATATTCGGTTCAAACAAATAATTTCAGTTTTTCATTGAAGCATTCAACTTCATTTAGTATTGATATGAATTATTTGTTTGTTTTAGTCGAGAAAGTAATTTACTAATTTCGTTCGCACTGTTTTTTATAGGAATCATGTATTGTGTTACTTTCTGGGTCGCGTAAAATAGTTTAAGCTCTTATCTGATATGTATATGGGAGCGACAAACTGTTTATAAACAAATACATTCATCACATAGATTTTTATTCTGCTTTTAAAGCATAAAGTTTGTATGCAATCGATATGCATCCATTTCTAGAACAGAAGCATCAATAGCAGAAAAATATAAGCGAATTTGTATAAATATACAAAAAACATACAAGTGCCAAGAGTATCTTTGTACAAACAAATTAGAATTTTCAAAGCAATTCTGTAGATTATGCTTCACTATGCAAACAAAGAAACCCCTTTTATATTTTTTTTTTTTGTTTGGAAATAATTGAAGTTTATTAAACTTTTTTTTTTAATCTAAAAGGAAAAAAAATTTACATGAAATAATGATAATATAAAAAAACAGGTGCATTTTACATAATAGAAAATAACAATAAATATAATATACAAAAAGAAAAGTCTACTTTTTTGATACACAGTAATGAGTATGATAGAAGCCATTAGAGAGTTTACTATTTTCACAAATTTCAGTTTGAGTCATCCAAGGACAATCAAGAGCTTCTTGCACAGTCCATCGAGTTTTAGGGTCAGGATCCATCATATGTGCGAGACATTCACGTTCTGGTTGAGTAAATAGTTTGAAAACGTCACAATTATTTGGTGATAATATTTGGCGTTGTTCTATATAATGTTTATAATCAATATCACCACCATCTTCTGCCCGTGCTGCCACATAAGCAGGTGAACCAGGAACAGCTTGAGCAGGAGGTGTACCATTAGGTTGACCGGTATAAAAGGAAGCGTGAAAGGGCAGTTGTGTAAATCGAATACAAAAATAGGTTACAGCAGCGCTCCAGACATCTAATGCTTTACCATTATAAGAATATTCGTTATTTGTAATTTGCCACATTTCTGGTGACCAAAATGGTTCTGAACCACACCATTTTTTACAATGATTTCCTTGAACAAGATCAGCAACACCAAAATCGGCTATTTTTAATGTACCGGTGGCAGTCAAGACAAGGTTTTCAGGTTTGATATCACGATGAGCAATACCAAGTTGATGAAGGTGTTGTAAACCAAGCAAGATCTGTTTAAATAGACAGGCTGCTTCATCTAATGTCATGTTTGGCTTTTCATGTAAGAGACTAAATACATCACCGCCTGAACACTATATAAATAAATATGTAATCAGATAGGGCAATTAATGTATAAGATAAGAATGCTTACATATTCCATAACAACACACCAACGAGCCTTTTCATCTTTAACGAGGTCCAAAGTTTCAACGACGTTTATATGATTTGAAGCAGATTTGCTAATAAAATATTCATTCAACATTCTCTTTTCATATGTCTTTTCATCCTCTTCATTTTTATCACGCTTCTTAAATTCCTTGACAGCCAGAATTCGTCCATCTTTTTGGTGTCGCACCAAACGAATCACAGCAGTGGCACCACTTGCAATGTTCTTTTTTGAGGTTGATCCCATGCTCATGGCGCGCTTTGCAGGTTTAACGTAATCACCGTATTTTTCGTTTAAAGAGGGAACAATACCCAATGAACCACAAGTCATGTCGTGTTTTTTGTTGAATGGGGACGTGCTGAGGAAAAGTCGGGAGAATGACTTGCTCAGTTTACTGGCACTGCTGCTAACCGAACTAGAACTGTGAATCGATGCAGCACTAAAACGTCGATCGTGATCTTCTGGAGAACAGTTACTGGGTGTCATTTTGATGCTTCCAAAGAATCCATTACTGAAAACGTTACTTAATCGCTTTTTGGGCTTTTTGACAGGAATGGGTTTAATATCTGATGAAGGCGTAGTGATGGAGAAGTTATCAGAGGATATTGTATCATTGGATCCTGTACTACTTCCTTCTCTTAAAGGTGTATCGTGAGGATGAATAGGTAAACAATCAGGTGAATCTGATCTAGGAATAGGATCGTCGACAAAGTAAGGTTCAAATTGACTTGTATTTGGGGTTTCAAAATAATTTGTATCGGTTATACTAGACATTATAATAGAGAGAAAGGAAAAATGATACACTTGAAAATAAAAGAAAAGAAAAAAAAAAAAAAAAAAAAAAGAGGAAGGAAAGAGAAAGAGAAGTGATATGGAAAAAAGATTTTTTTTTTCCTTGATTATATAGAAAAAAAAAAGCTGGTGTTACGGGTATTGGCGGGTATCAATGATAGGGATTGGTCAAGTTCAGATTTCAGTTTCGGATTATAGAATGAATAAATGGGTTTCGTTATTAGAATCTCCTTTTTTTTTACTAGGGCCAAAAATAAAGAAACAAGATATGATGTATTATTAAGAATTTCTTATATTTTATCTTTCAAAATCACACGCTGATTAAATCAGTATTCAGTGTCTTATTTGCTAGTTTTTTTTTTTTTATATATATAAAAGCTCAAGAAATTCTATTGTGACAAACAAATCGTCATTTATAGTAAAATCACAGGGACAATCGATTCTAAGAAACAGAAACAGAAATAGAAACAGAGACTACTTCAATCTACATGATTATTATCATATATAGTAACAGTAATGGGATCTTGTATGTAAACATAATGTCATCATTCTCTACTTCTTAGTCTAGTTCATTTTTTTCCCCACGATTTCCCTTATTCCTTTTTGAATTGATTGGCCAATATTTCGCTCACGGTGCCAATATGCGGATATTCAAAACAAATTGCGGAATTAAACTTCATTTCGCACCTTCTTTTTTCACCATTCGCGCTTTCGTTAACTTCCCAATTGCGGTTTTTAAGCCTAATTTGCGCTTTTGATCTGCACCTAATGACTCAAATGGATGCATCACGCAACTTAGAATAAATAAGGAAATTGGAAGTTAAAAAAAATCTTCTTTGGAACCAAAACCGAAAATCTTAAAGAAGAAAAAAAGTGTAATGTAGGAGATGGTGTAAAAGTCATTAGACAGAGTTTCTGAGTTTTCAAGCTACTATATTTTCCAGAAAGTCGAACAAGTTGTTAAACTAAAAGAGAAACCAAACCTCGAAGAAAAAAAGAAAAAAAGAGAGAAAACATAAAATAGAATTAATAAATAGATGAGCATAAGTAATTTTGTTGGTATCTGCATCATACAATAAGCTAAATATATACAAATTAGATGATAGTCGCTGTCTATCATTTTCTATGGGTTTGTCTTGATGATTGATTTGTTCAAGAGATAACAGCTTCTTTCCATCTCAACATCAATAGTATTTTTCAGCAAATTCTTAAAATTAACTTGGTATTGAAAGACAAAAGGCAAAGAAGCATGATTTTTATATGAGCTCCATCCTCCAATAAATAAAGTACTTTGGAATACAACCTTTTATCCATGAATAAGCCGTGTTCATGGCTATATTCCACAGTTTAACATGTTTGAAGATTTATCTGAAATGCAAAATAAAACTCAGGAATAGGAAAAGGAAAATATTCAAGGCCTCTGCCTATTCTGTCAAATCAATAATCTTTTCAGTTAGCTCTATTTGTTGCTTTTTTTTTTGCACATATTATTGATCATCATACTTACTAGAAAGTCCTGCTAACACTGGCATCAGCTTGCAGTCCTTGATTGGGAATGATACGCTATTCTATTTGGTGCTACTCGTAATATTAGTTTCACTACTGTGTCTATCAAAAATAGTCAAGTCATTGTATCCACGTTTAGTTAAAAATTGCATGCATTATATGCCATCTTAGGTCGATGGTATCATTTGTTGAAAGAAAAGTTTGTTTGTTGTCACCACAGTTGCAACTGTAATTGCTATTTATTCGAGCGCTTTATGCGTCAGGAAATTGAGTGAGCTTGTGATTAAATTCAAGCTGGCTTGCATAAAGCTTTAAAATGAAACTTTTTGTTTTAGAATTTTAAAAAAAGGGGTCTTGCAGATACATCGGAACAAATTCAGTAAATTTTGATCGATGTGTATTATAGAGTCGAACGCCCCATCATCAAGAGCTGATTTTCTAATGATTTTACGAATCATTATTGAATTTGGAGACGACATATTAATTAACAAAATAATTTTTTACAAGGAAATGACTGCTTGTGCTCAGATAAGCCTATTATAAATTGATGAGATAACAAGTGGCTTTCATCAAGACGAGCTTTGACAACCTCAGTATCTTTTGTATTATCAAGAATGAGGATGCAAATTCACATAACCTAAAGGATAGAATCAAATTATATTAATTCCCACCACAGACCGCATCTAAAGTAAGAATATACATACTCTATAAACTTATTAGAATTGTTATACCAATTGCTGAATGTAAGAAAAACAAGACCGTAGGATTTAAAAATGGCCAGAAAGAGCTCTATTGCCTCACAGTATGGGATAGATCAAGCAAAGTCCAGCAAGATATGTCTCCCATCGTTGCTATTTTTATGACTTCTTCTACGTTCCTAAGCTCGAATACTATAAAGCGTAAGCGTTCCATTCAAAGTAAATACGGTAAAAATTCGTGAATTAACCCAACGATTTTGTTTACAACTGAAGTAATGTCCACGTAAGAGATTTAGGCTACCTTCCTGTTCTCTACTGTCGATTCTTAAAAAGACATTAAAATGGATACCAGCAGTAGTCGAGTCGTAAAACTTCACAATTTTATAGATTTTGTTCTTGGATATAAAGAGATTGATAATGTTTCTCAGATCAAACAGCCTACCAACAATGAGATCCTTAATGAAAGCCCTTCAGAGTACAATTTCCGTCATTATACTGAAATTTAGACGATAAGGTTTGCTTTTTTAGAACATAAGCCCAATGGACTCTTTACTAAATTATCTCTGGCCCTGATGTTTCCATTTCCTACATCTTTGTCACTAGCTTCATTCTCTTTCCTTTTCCGCCTCTTTTCTTTTTTTATTATTATTGTATTCGGTGTTGAAAAACCAACAAACATATTTTAGTATAGTTTCTTATTGCTTTATACGATAACTACTAATCTTATTTCAATTTTATTTATTTATTTGAATAGTTATTTCTCGGATCTAAGTCACAGAAAAACAGAGTAAACAATTCTAGGTCGTCAACACCAGACTACATCGGCCGTGGTCGACAACATCACTAAGCGCGTTTCAACCCAATCTCAGCAATAATAAACAATATGTTAGGAGAGCTTTTATTCATTATATCTTTATAGAACTGCGCCATAGTCTAATAAAGTCTCATAATATCTAAAAGTAATCAAACTTTATGCATTACCTACACTCATTAAATTCCACTACCTTGGTAATTCAAAAAACGCATAACTTCACTGACCATATGGGTTTCATTAATATATAATTCCAGTCATCCCAGTCTCTATGGATTCGATATTGCGACTTGCTTTCTTTTTCTTTCAATTATCAACTGTTGAATAACCTGATTCCGCCAAATCTATGTATATTCTCTCTAACATCAGTCATTCACAACTCTTTTACGCACCTTTTCATATTCCAGTGGTTTATGTTTTAGCATCATCAAGTAAAGTCAGAAAAGTGTTTTTTTTTTTTTTTTTTTTTTTTTTTTTTTTTTTTTTTTTTTTTTTTTTTTTTTTGAACTCTGTGCTAGATGCTCTAACTTTGATATTTGATATTGACCTGTGCCAGATCACTATCCATAGCGGCTTTTATTTTTCATCATTACACATGATAATTTTTTTTATATTAAAAAAGACCTAGCTGAGCGCACCATTTCTTTAATACACCTTAATCGTTCAATCTAGGTCAAAAAGGACCGTAATGGGATAAAAAAAGCATCCTTTGGGATTAAGGACGGAAAAAATAAGAAGAGAGTAAATGAGTAAGAAGGGAAAGACATGTCTTAGACATCCGTATGAGTTCTGTGACAACCAATTCAAGAGCCGTTTTCCGGGGAAGAGTGGAAGTGAGCGAGACAATTTTTGATGATGAAGGTGATCGAGTTCAAAAACGATCAGACATATGATGAACCAACGGAGAAATCAAGAGGAAACAGGCTGAAGGGAATGTGGTTTGCCAGTGGGCAATGAATTTAAAAGGAAAGACAGAAGATCGTCAATAATAGTCGACATTCGTAAATTTTGATGCATATCGAGACATTGTATAGCATGTTTCTAGGAAAGAGAGGTCAGAACACTTGTGACAGGGCTTTGTTTAACACCAGACAACCAACCAAGCTTCAACGGATACACCTATTACGTTCAGAGTAGGACATGGAAAGCCAAGTTATGGGATCCAAGAACAAAGAAGAACGACAAATCAAGAGCAGTTTAGAGTGAGGAGCTGGTTGATTTTGTAAAAGGTTGTCTTGCAGGAACCCACGCTTAATGTTCATAAAGGAACGAGCATAGAGGGTACCACCTAACCTTGAACAATACTGCCAAGTATTGTTTTCGAAAGTTTGTGCCATTAGGATCGACCAAAATGCCACTTGATATGGGGTAGCAGGTGATAAAGGAGTATATCATCAGAAAAGTATAAGGAACGTAGACAAATCTTTTTATCTCACTGAGTTTTGCAATATTCTTCGCCGTTACCATACTACTATCCCAGTATTTGCATTCCTTGATATCAAGTCGGCGTATGGCACTGTGAATCGTGAACACGCTTGGAACTCTTTGCAATCGATGTCTTCAGCGTCTCTATTTTCCTTGTTACAAAACATATTCGATGATGTCCAAATCGAGATGCTCCTAGAAAATGTCAAGTTCTGTTTTTCTCCCATTACTAATGTTCTCCAGGGACCGATTCTGCCTCCATTTCTGTACTCCATGTATATAAATAATCTGCCCAAATTATTACATCCTCGCCCTCTTGTTGATTGTCATAACCCTATTCAACTAGTCTACTATTGAATTATCTATTATACGCTGTCGATGTGGTCCTCATCGCTGACAAGTATAAAATGGCAGAGCTTTTACAACTTTGTAAGCAACACAGTCTCGAATTAATCTTTCATTGGAACCCTAGTAAATGTGTGATATCTGATGACAGTCCCCAGCCTTTGCAATATTCTTCTTATAATACTATCATCCAACGTCAAGTTTCCTTGTCCTACCTAGATATCCCTTTTAAGTCTGGAGGCTACCTCCATACGCAAGAGATCGCCACTAATAATGCTTCTAAAGCCTTGAAAACAATGAATTAGCTATCCTCTCTCTGTATCAATCCCAAAGGTTTCAACAGACTTCTTGCCGCTTGTTTCTATTCACAAATAGTGCACTCACAATTCGAATATGGTTTGGCCGTTAATATATTTATATCGTCCCAGATCATTCAATTTGAAAACACTCAAGAATACTGTCTGCGTTCAATTTTTGGTGATTCTTGACGCTCTTTGGTCAACAACATGCTGCAACTGGTTAAGCTACCCACCATGAAAGAACGGATTAACATCCTACAAGCTCAATCCCTTCTAGAGATCCACAAGTTTCACGAAAGCCACTTTGTACCAAATCCAAGGTAGGGCTATTGTTTATCAAGAATAAATAGAGACAGCGTTTCAGGATCTTACGGAGGATAAAGATTAAGCTGATGGGCCGGTAGCTACCAGGATCAATGCTATCGCTTTTTTATGGATAGGGACAACTTGGACAACCCGTCAATTGATCGATGTGTAGGACCATTTCCAACAAAGTTCGAAAAGCTAGAGAAGAATGGGATCAAGGATGTCCTGAATGAGTTAAAGCATTTCCTTGCGTAGATGATCAACATCAGAGGCTTTTTTCGAAGAAAGTTGCTGGGTGGCTGTCTTGATATCGTTCAGTGTGAACGGAAGGGTGCTAGGCTCGAATGGTTGTCCAAACAATGAAGTCGATGAGGGGGGAGGCTATCTGTTCTATAATAAATAATCAGAAAAACTCGATTGTAAACGAGAGTCTTTGACGTTAGCAGCATGTTGTGGGCCTCCTTCTGTATAAAAAGAGGGCTTGAGAATTTTATCTTACCGAATTTAGCTGAATTTCGCAATAGACTTGCTATATTAGTCTTGCTTCATTTGAAGACAAAAATTGCGCCTGGTCTCTGGTCGTTTCCGCATAAAAAACGCCATGGTTTAGATTTCGTTTATTGGTGAAGAGTCCAATAATTGAGACAATTAAGGCCTGCTGCTTTATACCATTTTCTGTAATAGTACTTCTTGAGATTGAAAATCTCTTGCATTTCAATAATCCAGAAAACTTGAAGGTTTGAATCAACATGAAAGCTCTGCCTGCTGCAGGCTATGTCTAATGATATATATTTGACTTGGCATACCTTGTCAGTGAATTCTTCTATATAGCGGGTGATAGAATGCTTATCAGTTAGAGAAGGAAATAAATTAGGCAACAAGTGCCTTGTGTGATCTTTAAAAACCGTTTGATACCTAAGAGTATACTTATCATTTTTAAGCTTGCCCAGATGCCATAATAGACGTTGCGAAGGAAGATGTAGTTCAAAACAGTAGTTATTAAGCTCATCACATGAAGCTGCTTCTTTGCTCGCAATCGAGTCTCTCTCTTTGGACTTTTTTTGAAAGCAATTACAAAAATGTAAATCCTTTGATTACGAGAATTACTATCTGTGTCAATATCCTCAAGCAAAACAAATTGTTTAATTTCATTATGCATATTGACTTACATATGGTCAAAATAATCTGTCCCATTTGCATATAAAGATTTTTTTTGTTTCTTCGTATGCGAGAAATAAACTTGATGGTTTTTCCGATTTGTAATTTGTAAAAAAAAAGTTTACTTGACATTTTAATTTTTTTATTCACTTAGATAACTAAGCATACTTTAGTACAAAGAACCTCTTTAATTTGATTTTTTAGCTACTATTTGGTCGATAACATATTCAATATCCACTAAACTAAACCCTAATTATATTTTATATTGACATATTTCATGTATAGATTATTTCACTTGAAGTTGTATTGATGCAACAAATACAATACAAAATGTTTCTATTATTTGTCTAGTACAGTGCTTCCAAAAATGAACGCCGCATCCTAAATGCTGTTCTCTGTATACTTTGTATTGTAAAATTCTTTATAACACGACATTATTTTCTAAAATGCTGTATTTGTTTCACTTTTTAAGCAATTAAAAGAAGCATTCAAGAAGGGGCAAAGTCCCCTAACGAAGTAGTCAATTTCTTTCTGCTGAATTAGTCTTACGTCTGGCAGCACAAGTTCAAAAACTCCATGGTCGTTTTCTGTTTGTTTGTTTGTGGGTTTAAGCCCTGTTATTAAAAAATGTTTCTTATGATGACCAGCTAAAAATGCGGCATCCGAATAAAAAAATCCGCATACACAAAAAAAGAAGTATTCAAGAAACAAAAAACGAGCCATTTTTGTATGGGTTCCTTTAGGGATTGGATTTTAGTTCATTACACGTGACCTCTTTTGAAAGGAGTGTCAAAGCTTTCTTTTTTATTTTTATTTTTTTGCTTTAATCAAAATAATGTCATCAACACAAAATGAGATTATAAACAGTATATTACAAGCAATTAAGAACGACAACCACAATAGCTATAGTTCTAATACTTTAGCTTTTTTTAATGCTGTAAATTAGATGAATAATATGATGAATAATAATAATAATAAGCGCTGTATATTAGATTGATTGGACAGAACCATGGATCATATCAATCATAGTGTTTCATATTACGTGCTTCATTATCTCAGTTTTATTAAGAAATCAACATAATACGTTATCAGTTTACTTTTTCATTTTATGTAAAAAGAGAAAGAAAAGCATAATAAGAAACAGCTAATATTAACTCGTTATATATAGTGGGGTTGGCAGGTTTGACACAGCCATTGAATTCACTTGGCATGTCTTATTGGCCAAAAAATAGTTATTTTGAAAAATCTGGGTTATTTATTGTATCTGTCTATGCTGGTCCTTTACTCTTTAATGTCTTTTTCACACTAGTAAGTCACCTATTTATAGTCTATATTGCTCTATTAAAATTTCCATAAAAGATCTTGATCCTTAAGGCAACTGTATCTTTAATGATAGAAACAAAAAAAAGGCAGTTACAAAAAAAGATCAAGAAAACTTAAATAAATCATCATCTTTGAAAATTGCACTAAATACAGATAATTGTGAAATATGTATTCGGTTTTGACTAAAATATCTATTTCTAGATATGTAGCCTATGGTAAAAGAGAAAAATAATACCAAAGCAATAACTATGATGGCCATTAGATAAGAAAAAACCAAAGTAGTCAAATAGAAAGCATATACAAAAATGTTTCTAAATTACTTGACAACGCTGAGCCAGAGTGGCTTATTATAGCATATTAACAACACATATAAAGTACGTGCACTTGATCGAAAAGATCGAATGATTTATTATTAAAAGTTTATTTGGTTCAATGTACGATCTTCCAAAGTGATACATTGAATAAAAGACATTGCAAAAAGAAGGAGGGAGGAAGCATTTTTTTTTGAAGCTAAAAAAAGTTTCTTTTTTTCTGTACATGGAAAAGTTAATGATGAAGACAGATGTAATTCACACAGACAATAAGGAGTAAAATAAACGTACTTGATGTCTTCTTATTGTCCCAACTTAAATCATAATTTTAATTCTTTTCTGACCAATTTAGCATCTTTTTGCCTTTTATATCTTGATTTTGTAGCCCGGGTTAAAAATGTTTGCAGCAAATGCTTGTGCCTTATTATTTCAATTTGTGTGGCGCGCATCTTGATTTTTACTATAAATGGACTGTAAAAATCTATAATTAGTGCACATGGCTAAATAATAGAAAAAAGAAAACGAGAAGGAAAGGGGTATGTATAGCTTAGTAGTGGCTAAAGATCAATTGATCTGCTTGTGATTTTCTAATTGATGTATAAAGAATTCATAGACACGTTGAAATGAAGAAGCGTAAATGGGTCAATCTAACTCGTGCCATCTTTCCTTCTTCTGACATTCAAAGGAGAAAAGAAAGAGAAAGATGCGTGAAAAAAAAAAAGAGTTTCAACCTTTCTTTTGTTCACTCAAACAAAAACAACCTAAACCTTTCCTTTCCCTTAAAACAAAATGGTAAAAAGAAAATAAAAAGAAAAAGTTTGAATCTTGATTGTGTTAATTCCCAGATTAGTGCTGCGGTGGTGGTAATGGACCAAAGTGGAAAAGAGAAGTAGTGAAAGATCACAAATTTGATTATGTGGATATCAATGAATTTTATGATCCCTCTTGTTGTGCTTACTTGAATTACATGTTTATGTTTTTGATCATTTTAAAAGGCTTCTTAGTTTATGTGGCTGATTTATGGACTGCAGGTGAGCCTGTTACATAAACATAATACGATTAATTGATTATTTGCAGTCTCTTTACTTGTTATTGGTACATCAAGCGAAAATGAAGGAGCAGCTATTCCACCAGAGATTTCAAAATGGATTTTCTTGGGCGCAATTATGATTTCATTTATTTTATTATTTTGGGACATAAAAAAGGCGCGGGGCATCATTGATTCAAGAGATATTTCTTATGCTTTTACATCAGTTATTGCCAACAGATATTATTCAGTCAAGGATTATAAATACTTTTGCTTATTTAGAAGAATCAATAATTCTAGAAAAAGAATTGACTCCATTGCTTTCTTTGTTTTCTTTACATTAAAGGGTTGGAAGAGATTGTTATTAGCAGAAGCACCGAGACAAGTGATTAACATTGTAACTTTGATTACCATTGTACCTCACTGGATTCAAATCAAGAACGGAGTTAAAATACAAAACGAAATTCTGGGTAAAACAATCATTCAGCAAATCATGACAGGTACAATGGCCTTCTCGGTGCTTATATTTGGAATATCATTTATACTTGTATGCATCGCTGCTATTGTTTATATTCCACTCTTGTGTCATATCCAGGGAAACTTAAAAGAATATTGCTGTCATAAAGTGGATAAAAGGTAATAAAAAAAGTAAGTAACTAATATGTTGATTAACAATGCATTACCTAGAATTGCAGAGTTACTAAGAAAGCAAGCACGTATGAGAGTTGAAAACAATATGAAAGCTCAACATGTTCGTAACGAGAAAGATGATATCGAAATGCGATCCTTTCCTAAACCTACACTACCTAAAGTAAACATGGAGAATTTAACAGCAAACAATAACCCATACCCTCATAATAATTATTATCACCAACAACCATATCATTACAACAATAACAATAACCTGTCTGCACCATTTGCAAGAAGAAACAGTCTGTCATCTGTAAATAGCGATCAAGCCGGACTTATATCGCATGCACAAGGACAAGCCTATTCATCACCTTTTTATTATCAAAACAATAATGGTAGTAATGTATCAGTAGTGCGACCCAATAACAATTACAATCAACAAGCGTATTATACGCAACAACAACAACAACAACAACAACAACAACAATACAATTACTCTCAAAATCATTATTAATACAACACTATTATTTATCATTTGTGTCTACACTATTTTTGTTTGTCAGGCTGAATTAATGCATCAACAATTATTCTTATCCCATCTTTTTCTTTTTTCAGTGTGTATGTGTGTAAAAAGCATTTTTTATTTCCATATAGCACTCAAGCATTCTTTTTTTTTTATAGTAAAAGATTTGGTTTGCGTTCAAGAACATAATTGATAAAAAATTTTCACTGACGAATTTTCACGTTTCATCTTTTTCCAAATAAAGTAAAATGAGGCATCGCCTCACCACGCCATGGGTTAAAGTTATGAAATAATGGCTTATATTTTGCCTCGATGCTGCCTTTACTTCCCTTCATCTTTTTTTTTTTTTCGCCCAGCCAAGAGGGTTCCCCGTTCCTGTATGGGGCTGATTGTTTCCTGTAAAAAAATGAATTCAGCCAGGAGGATCATATATCATTACAATAAGAATAGCAAAAAAAAAAAAATGAAGTCGATAATTTTTTTCATCTCTGTTTAGAAGTAGTGAAATGATTTTAAAAAAAAGAACAAATTCTTTTTAAATCTTGATATCAAATGTTCCTTTGTTTGCTTTCCGATTTTTTTTTTTTTTTTTTTGTCTCTTGTAACTAACTTTCGGAGCCATGTTGGTTTGAACAGTAACACGAAATGCTTCAAACTTGCTTCATTGTATTATTGATACCGATCGCAAGTTACAAGCAGAAACAAATGATGGGTGGTTGCAATCCTTAAAATAGTGCCTTATTATCTTTAATCTAACAGACGGCCCTAAATTTCATTACGACTTCAAGCTTACGCTACCCAGAATCTGGAATCTGATATGCAACACTATTCTTTCTGTGAAACTGAAGAAGAGCAGTTTTTACAGAGGAATGCTCTGGAGCCTATCATCAGTATTTTGCTTTGAATCTTGCTTTCTTTTTTTACAGTAGATACCCAATTACATAAACAGAACGATCAAAGCTTGGGTAAAAGCATCCCAAGTGTATGATGGGTTGTGTAATTAGAGTGATATTTTTCTTCTATAACACTTGCAAAAGAAAATGATTGGCTATTTTTCTAATCAAACACAAGAGAATGGAGCAGATATCCTGCTGCCAGTGACAAATCTACTCCTTCTCTTGTAAATTCTATGTATAAAGCCATTATACTCTTAAAGCCTTTCATTGTCTCATGCAGTTCGTCACTTATTACTGGAAATATACAAGATCATTTTGGGTATTTTTTCTTTTCTCCCTTAGGCTTAAAAACTGTTATTACCTAAAAAATAGCTTTGTTTTAATATTTGACCTGTAAGCTTACTTTCTTTTAAAACGCTTCTTCAAAAGCAACGGGGTTAGATGTTATCATGTACACAGAAAGACATACCCTCAATTACTCTATTCAAGTTGCTGCTTGAAAAGAGCGCAGACAAGACAAAACGATGATTTGTAAGTCAAAAATGGATCTCGTGTAACAATAAACCGTGTCAGGAACACTTTTTTTTGTTTTGTTTTTTTCAATGACAAAAAAGGCTGAAATAGTCCGAAGAATATGCAAAGTTATAGTTTGGTAAAATCATTTTTTATATCAAGAGAATGAGAAGAAAGTCTTGTATTTTATTATAAAGAAGATGGTTTATTTTTTTACTGAGAAAAAAAAAACTTTCTTGTTCCTAAAAATATGCCAAGCCTTAGATAAACGCCACTCTGTAAGCTTAAACGGTGGCTAAGAAAGAAAAAAGATATTTTTATACTAGATTATATCACATGCATACTAGAGATTATCAATAATGATAAAAATGGTGCAGTTCACATTATAGTATGTACAAGAGAAATAAAGAAAGGTGAGTTTCTTTTTTGCATTAGAAATAATCCAGTAACAAAGAAGTTAGAGCACTTTGTTGCTTCCTAGCTTAATTCTCTTTTTTTGATACAAAATTAAATTTAGAAGCATAAAAGATGCTAAATTTTGCTACTTTCAAAGAATGTTTGGGTTTATTTTTAGGCAGTGAATGCAAGTCATTCGTTTGTATACAAAAAAGTTCTTTTTGAAGCATTTCGCTGGGTCATTTGAACAACAAGTCAAAAAAAGGGCATCATTTGTGTTACTTTTGAAGGGTCGGAACTGAATAGATAAGGTCACACATACTAAAGCCCTCTTTGCTACTTTTTATATAAATTGGTCAAGAAAAAAAAAAACAAAAAAAAAAACTCTTCTTTCACAACAATAGATTTATAAACTTTTTTGTATAAACACATCATGAACTCAATCTATTCATCAAACAATGTATTATCTACCTTCTCATCTTCTTCTGCTACCGGACAATATCAAGGTTATTTTACATCACTTCATCAACTTGATTCAAATCTGACAGAATTCTTTCCAGATCCACAAATGGATTCTGATTTTTATCCTAGTCCTTGTGATTCTCCCTCAGGAAATGAAGTACTCTTGTTGACGCCTAATTCATGCGAACCTCAACCTGCCATTGGTGTGGTCAATTATGATTCACAAAAGACGATGCTCATGGTCCCTCCTCTTGAACAATTCAACAGTTATGATCATTATTGTGAACCTAAATTTCATGATATCGAATATCTTGATAAATTCATTGCACAGCATGAAGCTGCTTTAAACTTGCCTGAATTAGAAGAAGACAAAGAGGAAGAAAAGCTCATGGAAGAAGAAGAATGGTCTCACTGGTCTCCTTCTCGTTGTTCGTCTCCAGAAGTTGAAGAAGACGTCGGAGGAGAGGTGACTATCCTTCAGGATAAGAAATCCAATAGAATCAACAAAGTACCCGGTCGTCGCGGTCGTACCAAAGGAACCAAGAACAAGCCCAAGATCTCTGACATGAATAAACCTAAGCCCAAGCGTGGTCCAATGGAAGGCGTTCTTTATGTGTGTCAGCATGATGGCTGTGGTCGATCCTTTACTCGTCCTTACAACTTGACCTCCCACATGCGTACTCATACTTCTGAACGTCCCTACGCTTGTTCTCACTGCGGCAGAAGGTTTGCAAGACAACATGATCGTAACAGACATGAAAAATTGCACTGGGGCATTCGTCCTTATGCTTGTCATCACTGCCACAAGTCCTTTGCACGTATGGATGCTTTGAATAGACATTTGCGAATGGAAAATGGCTGCACTGCCATGCATGTGTAGGCCTCTTGTTCTTCCTCTCACTTTTCTGACTTTTTGCACATAACATCCTTTTTCCTGTGAATTCATTGTACCATTTTCTCTCTTTTAAAAAATTATTAATGTCTATTTTATATTTTATTATATTTTAGTTCGCTCTTGTAAATAAATAAAAAGAAGTACTTTTTCCCCCTTCTATTGTCTTTTTCTATTTTACAAAGAAATCGTTTTAATATAAAAAGAGCAGACAAAAGCTCTATTATTGCAAGTACTCGTAAAACATGAAACATGCATTGTTAGAGAAAATTGTAGTTGAATAGATTCAACCGCATTGAAATTATATCACAAGCATTGTTGTTTTCTTTAATCGATACAGTTGACGGTGCATGTTAACACAAGGTCACTGTGTCTATCCCAACTCGGGTGGGTATACTGGACTATCGAATCGATCGTGATGTAATTTTTAAGCTGAAAAATATCTGTTCCAAAGATCTTTACTGTGGTAGATGTCAATCGCTAAATGCAGTTTGTCATCATATCACGTTTGGATGCTTTGATAAATTTATTTTCAGGAAATTAAAAACATGTGGTCCTTACGTGTATCTGATGGTGACAAGGTGAGACGAATTCGATTCGGATGCCAAGTTCAACCCTTTTTAATTAGGTAATGCTCTATTCAGACATTTTGTATAAATCATGGTCAAAGATAATGAATCTAAAAAAAGAGTATATGCAAGAAAGCTTTTCATACACAAGAATTCAAAAATTATAAAATGCGTTCAAGTGGCATATTCTTACATGTCGAACGACAAGTACATACGAAAGGTAGAAAAATCAATCATCCTAATTTTAATAAGCATAGCGTTGACAAGAATGGGGAAAAAAAAAAAAAGTATCTAAACACTCGAGCAAAATAAGACATTATAAAATTTCCTCAATACGTTCTCTGAGTCTTGATACATTTCATCATGTAAGATAATGAAACTATTAACATAGTTTAGAATACTACTGATGACGACTTATGAAGGAAAGGAAGACGACTGTTTATATAAAACAAATTTAGCTCCAACAGTCTGAATGGTTAGCCTAGGATACAAGCAAGATTCCAGTGCTGAAGCCTTGTTTGTATCACGATCTGCGCCAAGAGTACAGCAAAATAATATCACTGCTGCAGTCATTTTAGTATTAAGAAAAGGATGGATAGAACTTTTACAAGCAAAGCCAGTGTTTGAAAGGAACAGGTACAATGGCAAAATAGTCTACCAATGAAAATGCAAGATAACGTCATGTTCTGTTTGTTAAAGTATGCTATAAATAAACAATCTGTTCCCATGACAGCCTACATCTTGGCTTGGCAACAGTTCACTGTGATTATGTCACAGCCAACAAAAGGAGCTACTGTGGCTATGACCCCCTCCCAAAAAAAAAAGGCTGAAATGACTAGATGAAATAGTGCTTTCGTCTGATATGTCTGTTACCGTAGATGTTTTAAACAGACTTTAAAAGAAAACAGGACTCGGTTGCTTTCTTTCTTTAGTCTATTTTTTCGCAAATTTGGGTTTTTGTTTAAAAAAAAAAATAGTACCTGTGTAGCTTTGTCATGTCTTGACTGTTGATAGCTATGTGGTTCAGATCTCCTCTAGCGCCTTCATATTATCCCGATACCTGTTTAATATGTAATCTAAAGGAAGCTATCAAAGAAGAAAATGTTGTTGAATGTATCTCACTATCCCACAGAAACCAATCAAGGCTGTCGATGGATTATGTTTATTGGCTAGTTTAGCAATATACACACACAGAAAAATATAGTTTTTTTTTTTTTTTTTTTCTTTTGGCTTGATTTATTTTGAACCATTTGTCTGATTGAATTGATTGGGTTCTTTTATCCAAAATAATTCAAGATTGATAAAGGTTCTTGTTGGTTAATAGAAGAGAAAGAAGGATGAAATGGTATTGTGGTTGATTAAGAATGTAAAAAGTGTGTGTGGTATGAGTTGATGTCGAATGTTTTCATTATTCGATTATGAAGCAGATCATTCTAGATTCTTTCCAAAGCTTTCTTCTTTTTAAACTTTATTAACCTAATTCAAGGTTCTAAATTATAAAAGGATAAATAACATATTTTATTAGACGGAGAGAAGCGGTCAAATATCCGAAAGTTGATTTTAATTGAAACAGTCTTTAAATCCGAAATTGAGAAAATGTAACATCATAAAAATGAGACTATGAAAGTGAAATGAAGAAAAGAACGGGATAATACAGAAAAAATCGAGTTTTGGTTTCTGTAGAATGAAAGGAATTGCTTACTCTAAAATAAACCTTTTCATCTTCTTTTCACCGCGGATATAACTTTCTCTCTCTCTTCAGTCCGTCACATCTTTGCAAATTAAGGAAAAACACACAGACTTTTTTTTTTTTTTTTGAATAAGCAAGCTTTCGTACTATGAACTAAAAATAAAGTTAGAATGTCATGTAGACCAAATCAACTTTTCTTTTCAAAATGATTTTGTAAGATTATTTTTTATTAATTTAAAATAACGTGTATAAATCCTTCTATCGTTCATTACACAACCGAGCCTTTCTTTTTTCAAACTGTTTTTGGGTCTTTGTACGTCACTTTGCCCTTCAAAATTTTATAGGCGCTTCAAAAAAGCGCTAAACACAGACATACACACAAAAAAAAAAAAAGATAAAGAGTCGGTCTTGTATTTTTTTTGTATGACGGTCAATCGATTGAAATATAGAAAAAAGATGGAAAAATGATTACCATCACTTTTACTGTAAAAAGAAGAGAAGATGAGAAATGTCAGATTTGTGTACCTGTCAACTATTTTTGGGATTTTTCAGGGACGAAAAATTAACGTTTGTGTTTGCTCATGTTTTGCTTTTAAGAAAAGAGAGAGAGAGAGAGAAAGAGAGAATTGTCATCCATGTGTACTTGGTTACATTTGAATTTAGAAAGGAATTGTAGAATTGATTTTAGTTTTGAAAAGAAGGGGAGGAAAAAAAAAAGAGAGCGACAGTTTAAAAAGACTCTCTTTTTATTTCATTGATTGCTTATTATTTCTCTTTGTTTTGATTCATCCAAACGATCATCTCTTTTTTTTTTTTTTTTTTTTTTTCCATTCAGGCAGGCTAGCATGGATAGATGTGAATATCAAATAAGGGTTTACTCCGCTTCTTTAGAATTGAAGATGCCCTGTGCATTATGTTTATGTTGTATAAAACACACTCAATTCACATTCAATCAGTCGATCTTTACTTTATTTGTTTACAAACATGTGTCCCATAAAGGTTTTGCATGTTTTTTCTTTTTTTTCAATTTTATTATTTACTTTAAAATAAAGTTAAGGTTTATGCACTCCCAAAAAAAGAATATTTTGGACCTTTTTTTTTGATCAACCGAAACCCCGATAGATCGGATTGAATCTTCTTTGGACACCTCTTTTCCGGGAAAGAATGAGCAAAGTGGGCTTATCTTTTTTAAAAAAGAAGAGATTAAAAAAGAAGCTTTTATTCAACACAACATGCTTGGTTACAATACACCCTTTTCTAAATGTCTGTGAACTTGATTACGCAAAATTCACTTTAAAGTCACCAGAGGAAGAATATTGATTAAAGTTTTTTTAATAGTTACATGAAACAGAGTTTTTTTTTGTTCTACCCAATATTTCAAAGCCATATATTATCTAATCATTTCCTTTTTTTTTTTTTTCTATTTTATTCATCAACACTATTTGAATCATGAAAAGTAAACCAAGGGAAAACATAAAAGACGGGTAAAATGCATAAGAAAGATGGATGATTTGTTTGTTTTTTTTTTTTTTTCTTTCTCTCTTTTGGTCCCAATGGTTGGATATAGTTTTTATTGTCCGAAAGCAGAGTATAAAAAAAAAAGATGTGGAATGGATCAGACAAGAGGATAAAATAAACAACCCTTATTCTGATCTTGTCTATGTTTATAAATGATGTATAAAGTAAATAAAGGAGGGGATAAATGGGATTGTCTATCTGTTTTTTATACATCAATTAAACGGAATCAATTTATAAATTGGGAATGTCACTGCTCTTTCTAACTCAGTAATATTTCGATCAAAATCATCTTTTATCAAACTAAAGAATAGAATTAGAACAGAGTCAAGACAGTATCCATCCCATCTTTGAATCAGTGCATTCATGATGATTGTGAATAGAAAAAAAAGAGATCAAAAAACAGAAAAGAAGAAGTTACACACTACGTTTTTAAACAGTCGTAACACAATATGATATCGGTGCATGAGAAAAAAAAAAAAAGCAAGATTTGAATTGCAACTTCATTGGTTCAGTGATTTGACGTCTTTTAGTTTGGTAGTACTTTGTCGTGCACTTTAAATTTTCCCTTTTTCCTCACAAAAAAAGAAAAAATAAATCCTTTTTTTTCTTCTTCTTCTTCATCAAGTTAACACACTCTTCCCCCTCCCCCCACACCAGTCCTTTTTACTACAATCCTTTTTAACCAAACAAATAAAAATGAACAAAATTCAATGGTCTACTGCTGAATATCTCAATGAATATCCTCAACAATCATATCCTACCACTCCCACCAACAAACTCGATCAATCCAGTTTGATGTATCCTGGTAAATAGTGGATGATGATTTATATTCAATCTAACATTTTATAGTATCTCCTTTTTATGCGTCCACTGTCGCTACTTCACCTTCTGCTTCACCTTTGTCTGCCAGTAGTGGTTTGATGTATGGTTCTGAACCTTTTGTCGCCTCAAGCCCTCCTCCATTTAGTCCCGATAGTTTGATGTCTGGATTTGCTTCAGCCCCAATCTACCAGGCACCCCCTCTTGTCCAATCTTCTTCAACCTCTACCATGAGTAGCACCAGTAGTGCTTATCTCAGTGAAACGATTGCCAAAGCCTCTGCTTTACCTGAATCTTTTTACCCTGAGTTCCTTCAGTATTCCAAAGAATCATTTGAGCAAGGTGTTGGTACTCGTAAACAAGTGGCCTCTCAAAACAAGAAACGTGCTAGAGAAGAAGATAAGGTGAAAGATGAAGGCGATAAACGTTCTCGCAAGCAAAAAACTGAGTAAGTAAACAAACGTGTGCCTTCAAAGCATACCACTCATCTTGTCACTTCTAGCCAAGATATCACGGATACCAATGTGAGCGAGTTGAGACGCCAAATCCATATTCAATCGGAGCAAAAGCGTCGCGCTCAAATTAAAGATGGTTTTGAAGATTTACGAAATGAATTGCCTGCTTGTTTGAATAAGAAGATGAGTAAAGTCACTTTATTACACAGAAGTAAGTCTCTTCACTTTATCATCCAATCCTATTCTCACCCCCCCCTCTTTTTCTACAGCCGTTCAACACATTCAACATTTAAAGAGTACTCAAATGACAATCTTGGCTGAGCTTGAACGTCTTGTACAAGAAAACGAACAGCTCAGAAGGTATTTAAAAAAAAAAAATGCGACTTGAACATCCACTTATCCGCATTTTAGTTTCCAACAAAGCGTATTACAAAAACAAGCTCTTGAGAACATGTACTCTATTTAATCCCACTTGTTTTGAGTCCCAGCCATTTGTTAGTTTAAACATATGATTCTATAATACCTTTGCATCTCTTTGAAATACCCTTCTTATTGAACTCTTTCTATCACACTCTCTCCTTATATACAAACAAGCCCTTTCTTTTTTAGCATCTTATATTTATGTGTATATATCTACTTATATACCCATTTAATCTCTTTTATGTAATTTTAAACCTTTTTATTTTTCAAAAAAGAAAAATACCGAGTTTTATGATAATAAAAAAAAAAACAACCCACTTATGCTTCATATAAAAAAAGTAACCTTCTCTTTTATTTTTATTTATTGGTATTACATATAAAGAAGTAAAGGTATATAATAAAAAGATGACTTTATCCACTGTTATTATTTTTTGGAGCCAATTTAACACCAAGAATGATGGCAATAATAATAATAATAACGATAAAGATACCAAGACAAATAAACTTATTTCTTCTTGTTGACAGGGCTGATTTTTTAGCCTTTTCAATGTATTGTGTACCTGCTTCTAACTGATTCGTTGTGTCAATCGCACTCGACTCAATCTGATCCAACACTTTGGCCTGACTCTCGAGCATAGACTGCATTTCTTCGAATAGGATCGATAATTCCTGAACACTCTTTGCCAAGCGTCTAATATCCTCGTGACGTTCCTGAACGGCATCCAGCGTGTTCTGGGCACTCTGACGTTTACTGGACTGCATCAACTGTTGTGCAAACACAGCACCACCATTTTCAGCCTGAGCGATCGCTTGTTCAATCTCTTGTGGGGTAGCGTTTGGATTGGCAATCTTGATCTGTCGTTCGAGTTGAACGCTTTCAGCCTTTTGGAAATCAATGGCCACTCGACGGTGATTTTCGATGGCGTCCATAAATTGTTTGGTGACAGCACTAAATGTGTTTTTGCGCATGGCTAAATCGGTATGACGAGAGGTGGGCTCAATCTCCTTGAGCTTTTGCTTGACATGTGTCATGATCGTTTGAGTCTCGGCCGAAAGATCCTCGACGGCTTGTCTGTTGCGAGAGAGTTCAGAGACATCGGCTGTTTGAAGCATGCTTGATTGGTGGGATTGGATACGAGTGACATTGTAGTTTATTTGGCTGATGCTTTCCTTGATATGGGATACTTGGTCAAGAAATCCTTGGACAGAAGTGATATCCCCTTGAGTGGATAACAACGGACGCATCTCGTATCCTCCACTGTTTTGATGAACAGGGTTTGTCGAATTGTTTTGAAGTTCAGCAAGTCTATTCACACTCATCTCTCTCTCTCTTTTGTTTATATCAAAAAGAAAGAAAGAAAAAAAAAAAAAAGGACAAAATAGGGGGGAAAGAAAATAACAACAGAAAAGAGGCTCATCAACCAATGAAATTAAGTTTGTCTCACTCTAATGATAAAAATAGAAAAAATTTTATTTCACCAAGCGTTTGTTAATCTTTCACCTGTTTCTAATAAACCGACGGCCATTTTTAAAGCGGATTCAATATTTTGATTCAATAAACCTTGTTCTTCCTTTTTTCTGTTGTTGACATCTTGAAGCAATTGTTGTTTTTGTTTGGAGTGAGTGTTGATGATGATGGGTAATTGTAATAAGAGTTTACAGATTGTGATTGATAACTGCATACGTTTCCAAAGACTGAAATAGGATAGTTGTCTTAATTCATATTGTAATTCATACAGTCTCATTAGTTCAAATTGTATCACTTGATAATATTGGTGTGTAGCTGTTAAATGGACCAATTAGCCATCTGAGTTTAGCTGTGGTTGACTTACATTGAAATATTTCACGCATTTTTTTAAAGGCAAGTTCAATATGAATGATGGCATCCTCTGTGATATGCATCGCAGGATTTGTTTCATTTAAAGTATCTATGCTTATGATGTCAATCGTTTACTTTTTCTTTTCTTTCTTTTGATTTACGTATAAATGCTCTCAACGTTTGAAATTCTCCTTCCAACATTTCATTAAATAACTAGACAAAAAAAACAAAGTCAGTAAGTGATTGCATAATATAATGGAGTACCTGATGTAACACTCTCTGTAAGGTATCATTTGAATTTGTTTCATCATCGGATGATACACGAAATGTTCCTTTTTGTTTAGATAAATCATAAACTAATTTAGATGAAGGATTGTTTAATGTCTCATAAGCAATAGATAAGACTAGGATAGAGAAATAAGTATCTGTGGATTTCATCTTATTCTATACTTTGAAAGCTTTGAGTAGCTCGGGGATAAGAAGGAACAAATTTATCTGGGTGACATATTCTACTTTTCTAATAGAATGTAAATGAGATATGTTTAAAGTACACATTTACTTTTATATAAGCTCTTCTAATTTCTTCTGGTGTAGCATTCCTTTTCACTCCAAGTACATGATAATAATCTGTTGCACTTAATATTTCATCCACAATCCGATATTTATCTTCCTTATTATTAATAAATGGCATTTTCACAAATAAAAAAAAAAAAAAAAAGAAAAAGAAAAAGAAAAGCAAAATAAAATAAAGCAAGCTTTCTCTTATTAACATGTGAAAAATAGTTTTGATATAAATTTGGTAAAAAATGAATTTTTGGTTATTTTTTTTTTTTTTGCTTTCTTTTTTCTTCAATAGGTTATCCTTTAGATCTTTTGCATAGCAGCGATATCAACAGATTGGACATAGTCTTCTAATTCAGTGATTTGATCAGTCAAATCATCCAACAAGACCTTGTCATCTTCAACAACACAGTTGATTTGAAGCTTTCTGATACCGTAACCAATAGGAACCAATTGGTGACCACCCCACAACAAACCATCCATGGCAATTTCCTTGACGGCCTTGGTCATGGCTTCCATATCGGTTTCATCATCCCAAGGCTTGATTTCAAGAGTGATGGTGGTCTTGGCAATCGTCTTGGGCTTGTTGGCCTTTCTGGCATTGTATTCAGCAACACGTTCAGCCTTGATTCTTTCGGCTTCAGCATCTTCTTCTTCATCGGAGCCGAAAAGGTCAATGTCATCTTCGTCTTCAGCAGCAGCAGCAGCAGCAGGAGCAGCAGCTTCCCTATTTTATAGTTAGTTATCTCTACTACAAGAGTCGCATGACGCTGTCTATTTACTTGGTGGCCAAACCCTTGACGGCAGCAATGTGAGAATACCATCTGGCCAAGTGAGGATAAGTTTCAGCAGATACACCTTCAGTTAAAGCATTGAAAACGGAAACATCAGCTTCGGAAAGCTCGACACTAACAAATAAAAAAAAAAAAAGATGAATACTTGTATATTTCCTATTTTATTCTATTTACCCCTTGACATAAGAGACATTTTCAAAATAGCTGTTGAGAACCTTATAGGCTAAAGGAGCTTCAAGAGTGAAAGACATTATAAATGATGAAAAAGAGAAAAAAAAAAAAAAAAAAAAAAAAAAAAAAAAAAAAAAAAAAAACGAAAACTGGGTAAAATTGATCTCCCTTCCCCCTTCTTTCAAAAATTTTTTTGTGTGCACCAGCAACTGTTGTCACGTCGCTGAGACTAAGCCACTTTTCTATTTTTGCAGGATGATGAATTCAATAGTAACCTGTTTTCTTTTTGCTTTCTAATCCATGCTTTTTATTATAAAATGAAATTCTAGTCTAGCAAAGGAATGATTTATAAACAACATTATCTGTTTCTTCTTTGTACTGATAACCTATTCTTTCTAAATATTCATTGAATATATCCGAATCCTCTGGAGGCACTTGTACACCCAAAAAGATTTTGCCCATGTCTAATAATAAAGAGTCAGTCAGGTTCTTTAGACAAACACGCTTCATCTTACCATCACCGTGATTACGATAATGAAAGAGAGATACATTCCATCTTGTGTCTATCTCAACCAAAAACTTCATCAGTGCACCAGGTCTTTCAGGAAAGATGAATGTAAACACACGTTCGTTCAAAGGTCGACTACCACCCACCATGTATCTTGCATGTGCCTTTGCCAATTCATTATCACTCACATCATAGCCCTTCATTCCCCTTTGATGCCATCCTTCCAAGACTTCTGAAACTTCACTCTCTAGATTTTTCACCTTGAAAGAAATATAGATGTGAGCATTCGAGGGATCATTGTATCGATAAGAGAATTCTGTGACAGCACGAGGATGAACGACGTCAATCATTCCTCTAAAGCTACCGGGTCGTTCAGGAATAATGACTGTGCAGAATGCCTCTGTCTTTTCACCCAATTCAGCACGCTCGGCAATAAAACGTAATCGATCAAAGTTGACATTGGCACCAGAGACAATGGCTACGTGAACGTCTTGCCTTGTGTTTGGATAGGTGTTGATATATTTCTTAACAGCTGCCAAGGCCAATGCTCCTGTAGGCTCACATACTGAACGAGTATCTACACACACAAGGAAATCAATAAAAACATCCTCTGAGACATGCTATCTTTATACCTTCAAAAACATCTTTAATAGCAGCACAAATCTCATCATTATTCACCAGCACAACTTCATCAATAAGGCTCTTTGCCAAACGATATGTTTCCTCTCCTACCATACGCACAGCCGCACCATCTGCAAATAATCCAACCTCATCCAACAGGACTCTCTTATCGGCCTTTAAACTTTGATCCATCGCACAAGCATCTATAGCCTCCACACCAATGATCTTGATATGAGGTGCAATACGCTTGACATAACTAGCAATACCTGCGACCAGACCTCCTCCACCGACTGGGATAAATATAGTAGAGATCTTACTCACATCATGCTGTCGAAGGATTTCCATACCAATCGTACCTTGTCCAGCAATGACATAAGGATCGTCAAAGGGTGGGATATCTTTCAAGTTTTCTTCTTTACATAATCTCGCGCACTCCTTTTTGGCTTCGTCAAAGTCAAGTCCGTGCAAGACGACCTCTGCTCCTAAGCGTTGAACATTACGCCACTTCAAGGTGGTTAGTGTCCTGTGGATGTCTATTTGTTTTTCTCTTTACTTTAATAGCAGGTGTGGGTACAGGCATGACAATTTTGGCTTTGATACCCAGCTTTTTAGCGGAAATAGCCACACCCTGAGCATGATTACCTAAGATGATGATAAACAACAATACATCAAGATAACACTCTATGATCTTACCAGCAGAGCAGGCAATAACACCATTCTTTTTTTCTTCATCCGTCAAGTGAGCCATACGATTATAAGCACCACGTATCTTGAATGAAAAGACAGGATTAAGGTCTTCTCTTTTCAAATAAATGTTTGATCCTAATTTGGTATTTAAATTGACAGCTTCTTGTAACGGTGTTTCCTTGATGATATCATAGACCCGAGCAGTCAAAATCATACGAAGATAATCTGGTTGTTCTGAACACATCTTCTTGGTGCAAATAGTAGTGAAAAAGAAAAAGAAAAAAGGGGAAAGAAAAAAAAAGCAAAAGGAAAATCCTTTCTTTTATTTTATTTGTTAACTCTTAAAAAAAAAAAAAAAAAAAAAAAACAGGCAACTGGATATTATGACTCAGTAAAATTTAATTGGATCAAAGAAAAGATGAGTCAGTAAGATGGTTTTAGCGAGGATTGTATGGTGATTTCGAATCTTCCTCTTTTAATACATGGATTTTCATTTGGGTCTTTCCAAAATTCCAAATCCCATATCTTGGGCGTCAAGTAGATCGGGTTGAAGCATTTCTCTTCTTCTTTTATCCGAATCCCAGTCATATCTGCAAATTCTTTTGCTGTTAAATCTTCCGAATCTGCAGTGTTTATATCACAAGGACAAGAGTACTGTCTCAAAGTAGGCCTCTTTTGTGTACCAAAGACAATGGCTGATTGTGTACTACCTTGTCTTGCATGCTTGTTTAATAATATGCCTGGGGGTTCTTTTTCTTTTTGCTTTTGTTGCCTGTATTGATTGATTTCGAATAAAGTGTCATTGGTAAATGCTTGCTTCTTGAATGATCGAGTGAATCTTGCAAAAATAGAATTGAATGAAAAATATCCCTTTTTTATTGAAAAGAAATTGTTTACCATGTAAAGTAGGAAAAATAAAAGGTGTGCTTTATATTTATATCATTAAGGGTCACTAGTTCCCCTTTATTTTCCACAGATTCGAGACTTTATTGCATCGAAAACTAAGATTTAATAAAGACACTTCTATCCTAATAGAATGCATTAGTTATGTAAAATCATTCATACGGGCATGAAAGAGGAAATATTGTATGTGCTCTGTACATATGGATTGATACATGATCCATTTCACCTAATCATCACACACACACAACACATTATTCTAAACTTATCGTACAATCGCACACTTGATCTGAAAGCACTCGAGACTTGATCAGCTTACAGTCAAAAACTAGGCACTTGCAACTCATACACCAAAATTTAACTGTCGAAACTAAATTGTCCTGGTCATCTTTTGACATGCAATTTTCTTTTATTTTATGCAGCAAAATCTAATAGACGGCCGTGTGTTGCATCTCACTCAAACTCTTTTTTTTTTTTTTTTTTTTTTTTTTTTTTTTTTTTTTACTTTAGTAAAGAAATAAAAATTCCAAGTTTGCGAGGGAAGCAATGCTGCTTTAAATTATGCTCAACTTCAGAAAAGGATGTGCATAGATGAAGCTTACCGCGTCACAAAGAACATTATCCCGAAAAGGAACCGATCAAACACATTTGTGTCTTAAATTATTTAATTGTTTTAGTATCAATTGTCAATCTTTTTAATCCATTTAGGACATGATTTTTAATGATTTATTTACGATATAAAGGCGGTTGGTTATAAGAGTGAAAAGGGATCATATTAACCATGAACTGCAATTGAATTCATCTTTCAAGTTCTTAAAAATGGTTTCACGCGAAAAGGCCATGTAGTTCAGATAATATACATTTACTCTAATAACACACACACACTTACATTTGCTACCAAAAAGATTATTTTTTAACATAAATCTATCATCAATCGCCATGTGTATCCTAGCTTTTCCTGCTTCAAAATCAGTTGAGTGTCCCACCTTTTTTTTTTTGAAAGGGAAAAAGGCTAGAACATGTACAACTTAACCAGGATTCAGGGCTTAAGAAAAATGAGGGATAATAATTTAAAGCTAAATCTTACAAGGAGAAAGAGAACAGCTCCTTATTTTTTTTTGCTTATGCACAAACACCTAAATTTTTGCATTTCTCTATACATTTTTACTGTCCATCCTCTCCTCTTCTTAATAAAACTTGTACTTTAATGAGTATAATTGGATTCTAGATATTTAATCACACATCAGCGACTGAACGAAAGAGTTCCTCATTCTCTTTCAACTATCTACTCTTTTTCAACCATAAAAAACCCTTTTTGTGTTTGACATTATGTCTTCCTGAATCATTGAAAATAAAGCGACTCAAGTATCTCTTCAGCAAAAAAAAAAAAAAAAAGTATACCTTTTCTTATTTAAAGCTTTGTGCACCCTTTTATAATTTTGAATCCAAATATTCGTTCATCTTTAATATTTACATTTCTTCTTTTTTTTTTTGTTCTTTTTTCTAGTGGTTTTATTATGACCATTTAATATATAATTATTTGTTGTATATATGCTGCACGTTCATCTATGCTGTTGGAGTGAGACCCTTTGTGCTTCTGATGATTTCAGCTACTGAGAAATGCTTGTTTTTGCTAAGAGGTCTGCAAGCTTCAATACGTACAATATCGCCCAACTGACAAGCTTGGTTTTCATCATGAGCGAGGTAATTTTTATGTGATTTGATAGTCTACACACATTGAGTTTCTCCTTCTTTTCAAATGTATTTAACCATTACCTTTCGAACAATAGGATGAAGTTTTTGAGAAGTTACTTTGACCTTAATCGTCTTTTGCATAGCATTGCTAACAACCATACCAATAAAGTTTTGTCTCATTTTATTCTTTTTACTGTTTTTTAAAAAAAATAAAAAAGAGAGGGAGGGGTCTGATTTTGATGGGTGAAGAAGGGCGGTGTGTAGGATTTATAAGCCACACTCGCTCAATGATTTCTTTCCTGTAATCGACTTCAAAAACAGTTCTCTCTCTTGGTTTTCTTTTTTATCGTTTTGACTAGAAAAATAAAAAGAGCAGCACAAAACAATTAGTAAAAGAAATGAGATTTATAAAGAAATTGATACCAATTAGAACACTCTTGTATTATTCAATTACTAATCTCCATGTAAAATGATTACAAAATTTAATTCTGATTTTCTTTTCATTTTATCCTTTCATCTTTTTCAAACAGTCTTTTAGTTTGATTAGATTCAAAATACTGTCTTTTCAACGCTTTTATTCAATTTGCTTTTGTTCTCGTTTTGATTAAAGAAACCATAACAGTCACGCTCGCAGTAATCTATTTTCGCTTTACTCTCTACTTTTTTTTCTCTTTTTCATTATGCTTTCCTCAGTAGTTCGATTACAAAAGGCACCTCCTGTACCTAAATTCTTTAAAGAAGGGCTTTCTTTAGACCATGTAATAACTCAAATTTAATACATAAAAAGGAAAAGCTAACAAAAGAAAAAGTTTCTTATTCGATCCCAAGTTATTTCACTTTATAGACAGATTGTAAGATGTACAAAAGGAATGGATAAACCAAGTGCCAAGGAAATTATACAATGGGCAAGAGCTGACTTTGAGCGTCATCGCCATGAAACAAATATTGTAAGCACATATATCTCAAATCGTTTAGTAAAGCAACTAATGTCAGTACACAAAAGGATAATATCAAATCATTGATTTCATCAGGGAAACATCAAATGCATTCATTACAAAACTCAGTCTATCTTGCTCAAGCAGGAAAACGATAAAACACACATTTTATTTTAATAAATAACCAATCGCCAATCACAGTCAACAATAGACACTTTAGGATCCCTAACCGTAATCACTTGTTGATCCACTGTAAACTGTAATTCTTGGCTTGTGCCGTCCTTTTGAATCACCTTGACACCTTGGGGTGGTCTGTCGAAACCAAGGATACGGACACGTTCGATACGGATAGGCGAGGTCATGAAGGATGAGTCTCCTTCGGATTGACAAGTTAACTCTTGTTGTGCATAGTTAAATGTAGTGTAGGTATAAATGCCCTTTTGGTATGAATAAGTTTCTTCGTCGTCCATGTACAATGTTCCCTGAGCATGACCTTGGTTATCTTGAGCAATGACCAGTGTAAATGGATCAAGTCTCATGGAGGCTGAACTACGACGAACCCGTTCACGACGGGGAACAATATGTCCTCCACGATAATACACAGGGATGTTGTTTAATGGTGCTTCGATGGATTGAAGACCCGTGTTTTGAATGGGTTGATAGGTCTTGGCGTTGTACCACAGCTATGAAAGAATCCGAATTTAATGCTTATGTTTTATGTGCGTGTATGTGTATAGATTACCTCGTTATCAGGGAAATAGACATTAGTAGATTCAGCACCTTCTTGAGTAATAGGCTTGACCAATATGGCTTCACCCACCATAAACTGATCCTCAGTAGCAAACAAAGACTCATCTTCAGGGAATTCCATAAACATGGGTCTCATCATAGGGGTGCCCGTCTTATAAGCTTCATAAAACAAAGTGTACCAGTAAGACAGCAAAGCATAACGTTCACGAAGAGCATCCCGTGTGATGGACTTGTAAGGCTCTTCAGAGAGGTAAGGCTCACGGCGCTTGGTATCAATATGGGCATGTCCACGAAAGAAGGGTTGATAGACAGCAGCCTGGTACCAACGCGTTAAAAGTTCAGGTGTGGGGTTATTGAAAAATCCAGGCACATCAGCACCAGAAAAGACGACACCACCTAAACCATTGGTCAAGATCATTGGGTTTGTGTAATAGAGGGATTCCCAATTGGCCATGTTATCACCAGTCCAGATAGGGCCAACACGTTGAACACCTGCATAAAAGCCTCGAGATAAGACAAAGGGACGCTTTTGAACTTCAGTGCGTTCTCTTACACCATCCGTGGTTGCAGAATGCTACATGTAAAATAATAAATTAGCTTCTTCAATTATTTCTTTTGCTAGTTTATTTTTCTTTACGGATAAAAGAGCATAAAGATTATGCAAAACACGGTGTTCCCACTTTCCATCATGAATCATTTCCTTTTGCATAGTAATTTCAGGTCCATTGAACACAGAAGGCTCGTTCATATCGTTCCAGATGTGAACGTTTTCGCGTGTTCCCTTGAATTGGTCAAAAGCAAACTTGCTCTTCCACCAGTTATAAGATGCATTGTGTGCAAAGTCAATCCAAGAAGACTGACCAGGCCAACACCACGCTTCATAGTCAGACCCATCTGCCTGTTTAACGAGCAAATTCTGAGCTTTGGCTTCCTCAATAATATTGTATCCATTAGCCTGCTTGATATGAGGATCAATGATGGTCACCAACTTTCGGCCTTTGTTGTCCAAGGATTCTTCCATGGAGATAGGATCAGGAAACTTGGCAGAATCCCAAGTAAAGTACTTTTTTTCGTCCGTGTATTCAATATCAAGCCAAATTACATCATAAGGCATATCGTTCTCATCAAATTGTCGATCTACTTCAAGTACGTCACGTTGGTTGATGTAGTTCCATCGGCATTGGTGGTATCCGATAGCAAACATTTGAGGCATGGCAGGTGGGCCAGTCAATTGAGTGTATTGACGAAGAACATCCTTGGTGGAGGGACCCAAGAAGATGAAGAGATCCAAAACACCAGCTTCAGAGATCCAATGCGTCTTTGTTGCTTGTGTTGAAGTCAAGACTTTTTGAGCCAAGTTCTGCTCATAGCTGTTAGAGAAAAAAAAATTGAACAAAGGTCTTATACTTACTTCATTTCCATCTTGCTTTGTTTTAATAATATCAATCCATGTTTCAGAAGGATTCATCCAAAAGATACCGGCTGACAATTTCTTTTTGTGAGCAATCATGAGTGGGACGGCACCGTAAAGTGAAGTAGGACTGTCAAGAGCATATTCAAAGACATCTGTGTTGTAAAGGCGATAAGGTTCTTCATAGGCGTTTTCACCACCTCTTGTTTCTTTTAAAGAAAGACTGGATGCGTGTTCCTGAAAAAATTAAAACAAAAAGATAGAAATCAAGATGATATTACTTACTGGAATACCATAAACATGGGAGAATCCATGAAAAGTGACATCCAAGGCGATAGATTCCGGGCCTTTATAAAGTTAGTATTCGTATACAAACTATTTTCTTTTGTTTTTGTTGTTATTACCATTAGGTTTAGGATCAGTCCAAGTTTTAAATCTTTCTTCCCACAAATCCTGTTCTGATTTGTCTTCAACCAATTCAACCGTACCATCTTCCTTTTTCTGCTCTACCATTTTAGGTTTATGTGTTTCCTTGGTTCTCAAATGTTCAAAGTTGAAGAAGCCACGTTCGTTCAAAGTTAGAACAGACTCATTATTAACCAAAAACTCGATACGCAAAGGTTCTGAGTAAATGAAAATCGTACGGTGGCTGTTAACAATAGTGACCACACCGTCCTTGTATTCGGCCGTGGTTGGGTCAGTAGGTGGTTGAGGATCAGTTTGAAGGGTATGTCGGACGTGGTCATCATAACGAGGCTTGATGGGTGCCTTTTCGTTGATGCGCACACGTGCTGTATTGTCTTGCAAGACATTCAAATCCAGAGTGAGAAGAATATTGGTTTCGGTATTGAGAATATCAGCATAGACGTGGTCACCGTTTAATTGAAGTGAATCGGGAAGGAGACGGTAAGGTGACGTGGTCACTTGGTCAGCATAAGCTCGATTACGACGGCAGAAACCGGATTGAGAACAGGTTTTGAAATCTTCAAACTTCATTGCCAGCGCGAATGGCAGCAGCAAGGTGAATAGTAGCAGTAAAGGTGCTACTAACCTTGTAGACTTTAGTTTATTCATAGAGTCAATAGAATAAAAAAAAATATAATTAGGAACTAATTGCGGTGAGAAATTAATAGAAAAAACTCCATTTAAGCCAATAAAATCAATTGACGTACAGAACCATTAATTGTTTTACGCGATTATATACAATTCATCAAAGAAAATAAGAAAAGGAAAAGCATCTTTTTATATGGTCTATTGTATTATTTAATAAAATATAGACCTTTGCTTGTTTACTTGTACTGATGATATATATAAAAAAAAAATAGTTTAAATAACGTTACGTTTCCTAATGCCCGGTTTATTGTTATTGTGAACCCTGCTTTTTTATTTTATCTTATTTTGCTATCGTGAGATTGTATATTACTTTATATAAACATCTTTATAAAAACTATATTTTAAACAAGGAAATAAAAAGCTTTTAGTTATAGAAGAGCCAATCAATAGCAATTCGTTTCAAAATTTCCCTTTTTTATTTTTTACTCTTTTTTGTGCAACCTTTCTCTTTCTCTCTTTCACTTTTTTTTATATTCTATTTGATTTCAATAGAAAATGGCAGGTAAAAATAATAACAAGAAGACAACAAAAAACAAAGAAAGCTTTTTATAACTAAATGATATTTATGGCAAGATCTCGGTTTTGATTTCCCTGATGATGATTATGAACAAGAAACTAATAACGATACTGATATCAACGACGATATAGTTGAAACTATTCCTTCGCTAAAGGACGAATCACTGCTGACAACTGAAGGTTTTTACGTTTTTTAATTTAATAATTACTCTTTTTTTTAAATATATTTTATAAAGTAATTCAAAATGAAAGCAAAACAAAACTAGAGACAATGCCAGAAGACGAAACAGAAGACGATTTGTTAGCGGATGAGAAATGGACATCAGTTGAACGTGTCTATGCGTTTAAAGAAAACGATGTTTTAATTCACAGGTGAAAAAGTTACTTTAAGAAAGAGATTGGGAATAACTTATTCTATTATTAGACTTTTATTAGCTAAAGAATTACCTAATGCACTCGAGGAGCTTGGTATATCAGAAGCAGTGAAACACGTTATACCCATCATGGAAAAATTAGCGTATGATATGGATGACACAGTGAGAGAGACATTTTCAAGTGAACTCGATCAAATCCTACTTTATTTTTATAAGGTTTCCTTTTTATATAATACATTTCTGTATACATGCTTATATTTTATAAACAGAATGCACCTGACTTATTTTCACGCAAAGAAGATGATACACAAGAAAAGACATTTGCCCCTTTAATGATCAATATTCTTTTAGATCAGCATTCTAGTGTCGCTTCTTTAGGTCAACAAGCAATCATTGCTGTCGTTAGTGTATTGCGTGAAGATCAGAATTTGATACAAGTGATAGACTCAGAAATACATAAAGGATTAATCGAAGGATTAATGGCTATTGTAGACGGTAAAATAAAAAGACAACAACAAACAATAGAGGAAGAAGGTGGACGTCGTGTGTCTGTGGATGAAATAGAAAGACGTAGATCGTCTTTATCAGCCGCACCTGGATTCGAAACCTCTCATGCAGCAGATGATGATTTTGATCAAGGAGAAATCAGTTTAGCAAAGATAACTTGTATTTCAGTAAGTTTTATTTTCTAATATTTGCTTAAAAGACTGACATTTTTTATATGCAAGTTAGTTGCGTCTATTGCTAATATACTAGGTCGAGAAAAGTGTATTGAAACATGTTTACCTATTATTGAACAGTTATCGACAGATACAATGTTTTATGTAAGAAAAGAAGCAGCAATTGCTATCGGTAACTTGGCTTTGGTGTTGGATACTGAAATTGTTGAACAAAGATTGGTAATAAAATAAAATAAACAAGAACTCCCTGGTTAACTTCTATTCTTCTTCACAGCTTCCACTCTATCAACAGTTCTCTGAAGATCAAATATGGCATGTTCGTAAATCATGCGTCCTTGCCCTTCCATCACTTTGTAGTGCACTTTCCGAAAAGGGAAAGACTCAATTGACAATCACCAGTGTTGAAACTTTTCGAAATGATGTCTCACGCAGTGTTCGCAACGCTTTGGCAGATATCGTAGGCGAATTGATCGCACGCTTCTTACCTCCTGATTGGGAGCAAACCGGTCAGCCAGGAAAAATACCCGGTCCCCTTCTTTCTTACTTTCTTTCTTTGGGGGCTCAAACAAATAATAGCCAGATGCTCAAGTTGGAAGTCGATCGACCTTACATTTGTGCTTATAATTTCCCAGCTGTTGTCTTGACTGCCGGAGCCGATCTTTGGGATTCACATCTGAGAGAGACCTATTTAAATTTAACCAAGGATTATCAAATCAAAGTACGTTGTACCTTTGCACACTCACTACATGATATCGCACGTATCATTGGACCCGAACGTACCGAACGTGATTTAGTTCAAATTTTTGCACTCTATTTAATGGATCTAGATGATGTCAAACAAGGTGTCCTTGAGCACTTGGCTGATTTCTTGGGAACTCTTGTGGTGACTTCTCGTAATGAATATATTCCTATCTTGGCTGAAGTTTGGGATGGCGTGGCTACCAACTGGCATCTTCGCAATATCTTGGCTGGTCAGTTGCGAGACATCTCTTTATTATTTGATGCTTCTAGAGTAGTTGAGCATGTCTTACCCTTGGTTGTTCGTGCTTGTCATGATGAATTTGCTGCTGTTCGACAGACAGGTGTCGATGTCTTTCCGATTGTGTTGGATGTGGTGAAGCATGCGGTTGAGGAAGATGGAGATTCTTTATCACAAGCTGATGGATACGGAGATGATGTGGTTGAGAATAAAAAGAATTTTGCATTGGCTTTATTAAGCCATGTTATGGAACGATTAGATGAATTTGCTCGTTCAGATCACTATCGCGGACGACTTGTGTAAGCAAAAAAAAAAAGAAAAAAAAAAAAGAAAATTGTATAACCTTATTGTTTTAATATAGTTTTGCACATATTTGTCAAGCATTGATTGAAGCAGGTATTAATGCGTCTGATTTTGCTTCCTTCTTTTTACCAAGGCTTGCACCATTGGCCCATGATCCTGTAGTAAATGTACGTATTGCGGCCTCTCGTACGATTGGTACAATCTATACAAATGGTAAACTTTCATAATCTTTTGTTATGTTTCATTTAACAAAAAAAGTAGAACCATTTTGCCGAGAATTAAGTGAGATAGCAGCACCTTCAAGGACGGCTCATGAAGAATCAGGGCATGCATTAGACCAAATGACTTATCGTTTTGCACTTGATAAGGATAGTGATGTTCGATCATTTGTGATGGCCTTTGTGAATAATGACATTTTAGAAAAACAACGAGAAAAAGATTCTAAAGCAGCAGAAGAAGCCGCAGCGGCAGCGGCAGCAGCAGAAACAGCAATAAAAGAAGAGATGATGGAAACAACACCAATGCAAGAAGTGGAAGAAAACAAAAAAGATGGTGAAGATGAAATCATGTCAGATGTAGAAGATGAACCTAAATAATTCATAATCTTCACTTCAATTATATACATATATTATATATAGTCATTTCCCCCTCTTTCTTTCTATTAATTCTATTTTATATATTCTTGTGTATTCTTTCCTTTTTATCTTCTTAATCATTAAACAAAAAACAAAAAACAAGGAGTATATTTAAGATTCAAATTTATTCTAAATAAATATATTTGTCTACGCACGGACTTATAAACGATCACGAGAGTAACTAGTAAAGAATTAATAAATGATAACAGCTAGAAAAAAAAAAAAAAAAAAAAAAAAACTTACATTTTATCAAACTTTTGGTTGACAGTCATCAATTTAACTTGAGTGTCTTGACCAATGTTTTGCCAAGGGTAAGGGTTATTGGAACGATCCCAGACAACTTCAGGGCCACTAAGGATGATTGATATCAGTATTTTATCTTTTTTTTCATCTCTTTATCTATTTACCGAGCAAGACGAGTAAGGTACCAACCAGCTAAACCACAGGCACCACCAACAACAGCATAAATGGGGAGAATTTCAGGCTTATACCAGATGGACCAGAAAGTCTTTTTAGCAGCGTGGGCAGCAGTCATTTTTTATGTGATAGAAAAGTAAAGAAAAATATCTTCTTCCACCACCACCCCCCCTCTCTTTATATAAGTCGTTTAGTAAAAAATTTTAAAATTCAGATTTATTTCATTGGTATAGATAATAATAACTGCGATAACCAATCATATTAAGACTGGGTTTGTTCTTTGAGTTGTTTCAGGTATTCTACTTCCTTTTGAAGTTGATCTCTTTCTGTACAGAGTTGATTGACAGTTTGTTCTAATAATAATTTCTCTAGACTCCATTTTTCCATAATGCTTACTTGTTTTTGATTCATTTGATGAATATATTGTATTGTACGATTTAAAACACTACTCTTATTCTTTTCACATCCAGGCACAAGCATCGCTAATTCATTTATGCCATTGTTGATCGCTGTTCGCCGACGTTTTTCCACTAATTTATGATTTTCTCGTCGTTTTTTGATAAATTCTGTGTCATGTTTTTTTATCAGTGTTTTTCTAATGAATAAATAAATGCTTCTTATATTTTTTATATAGAATCAATACACACTGCGTTATTTCTAAATTATTTGCTTTCACCATTTCTAAAGAAGAAAAGAAAGAAAAAGAAAAGGAAAAAAAAAGGGGAAATCTGTTATTCACCTTTCCACAATACTTTTATATAATCATGTGATATGTTGCTTTGCTGCTTTTTAAAATACAAGTTTATATTTAAAAAAAGAGGGGGTTGAAGATCCGGATCAATAGCCGATGTTTAATATAAATACCATTTCAGTGTTCATTCGTGCAAGAAAAAAGCTTTGGGTTTTATCTACCCCTTTTCCCACACTCCTAATTAATAATAAAAAAAAGAGCTTTGACCAACTGGGATATTATTTATCCGTTATTTACGTCATCATCACAATTAAGAGAAAAAAAAAGAATAGATGAAGACTTGTTTCTCTTCATACACCCATATTAAGCATGTCCATGAAAAAACTACAAGGTGAATAAGAAAGAGGATCTATGTAGAAACTGACACGCATGTAAAGCCGAGATCGATAGAGTCTTGAAAAAAGTAAGCGAAGGTGTAGAAACATTTGATGGGATCTATGACAAGATTCAGTCAACAAACAATACGAGTCAAAAAGAAAAATATGAACAAGATTTAAAAAAGGAAATCAAAAAACTTCAAAGGTTACGTGATCAGATCAAGACTTGGCTGTCTTCAAATGAGATTAAAGACAAGACAAGTTTACTGAATAACAGAAAGTTAATTGAATCCGAAATGGAAAGGTTCAAATCTGTCGAACGTGAAATGAAGACCAAGGCATTTTCAAAGGAAGGCTTGCTTCAACGAGAAAGAATGGATCCAAAAGAAAAGGAAAAAGCAGATACAGTAGATTGGATTTCAAGTACTGTCGATGAACTATCAAGGCAGATTGAGGTGGCAGAAGCAGAAATAGAAACAATGTTGGGAACAACTAAGCGAGGGAAAAAGGATCATGCAAAGATAGAACGAATAGGCGAATTAGAGCATTTGATAGAAAGAGACCGTTGGCATATTAACCGATTGGAATTGATTTTGCGCTTGTTAGAAAATGACCAAATATCAACAGAACAGGTGACTGGGATTAAAGAAGATGTACAATATTATGTGGAGTCTAATCAAGTAAGCTAAAGTAAAATAATGGGAATTCAGGATTAAATACAAATATGAA
The DNA here is from genome assembly GCF_000149305.1 of Rhizopus delemar RA 99-880. Taxonomy (NCBI): domain Eukaryota; kingdom Fungi; phylum Mucoromycota; class Mucoromycetes; order Mucorales; family Rhizopodaceae; genus Rhizopus; species Rhizopus delemar. The sequence continues at coordinate 1,414,173 of NW_027137828.1, forward strand.
ATAAGGAACCTGACTTTGAAGAAGATGAATATATTTATGACGATTTGAATTTGGAAGAAGAAGAACAGCTATACAACGTGGGTAAAGAACATAACACACAGTCAATAGAAGGTAAGCAGAATGTTATACTTTGAGTTACTAATGTCTTTATAGAAGAGAAGCCATCAATACAACCAAAGGAAGAAGAGATACCTAAACCAGTCACTAGCAGTAAGAGATTAAGTATGACCTTTCTTATTTAATAACATGCTTAGTAAAACCAAATCCAAATCCAATTCTAAATCCTACAGAATCTTTAACAGATTCAAAACCTGAAACAATAGAAGATAAAAGTAAAATTTATTACTTATTTAAAAGCTGTTTACTAAATGATAATAGCCAAAGTAGAAACGATTTCATCTGTACCCAAAGTAGTTTCTGCTTGGACTGAACCAATCAAAATTGTTGAACAATCAAAGCCTGTTGATAAAGTACTTAGAACCAGTGTGCAATCTGTAAAGATTGTAAAAGACAGATTTAAAACTTATATTTATTTTTATTTATTATAGAATGAGGATATGGAACTAGCCTTACCACCTTCTTTAGCTGACCTTGCGTCTTCATTTGAGATGATCAAGAAAAGGGCAGCAGCAGATCGGCATGATTTACAATATACAAATCATATACTTGATTCTAGTCTACAATTTGTGCCTGATTTAATTGACTCCGAAAGGTAAACATACAAAAAAGTTCTGCTTTATCTCACGCGTAATCTAGACCGAAATCATATCAACCACAAACACCACATATCACCCCTTCTTATTATCCACAACAACCTTTAGCAATCTTTGAGAATCCAAATCTGTTTGAAAAATTTGATATGGACGCGCTCTTTTTTATTTTTTATTATCAACCAGGCACCTATCAACAATATTTAGCAGCAAAAGAACTAAAAAAGCAATCATGGCGATTTCATAAAAAATACTTGACTTGGTTTCAACGACATGAAGAACCAAAGACTATAACGGATGATTATGAACAGGGCACATATATTTATTTTGATTATGAAAACGCGTGGTGTCAACGTAAAAAGACTGAATTTAGATTTGAATACTGTTATTTAGAAGATGCTTAAGGAGAGAGGAAAAAAAAAATTTTTTTTATTAATAAATATTTAAATGTTTATTGTTTATCTTCTTGTCTTGGTTTTTGTTTTTTTTGTGCACTACGTCTTAATCCAGATGCTCCTGTTGTTGTTGTTTCACTAGGATCATTTGCTTTAGCGACATCGTTCAAACGACGTTCTTCAGCTTCCATAGCACGTCTATATTGACCATCGATTAAAGGTTTGAATGATTTGGAGCGGGTCAATCCAAAGTTTGTAGCACGAGGTTTACGAATGTCGATGTCCATCTCTGGCAACCACCAGGGCAAGAGAGGCATACTATCACGGAAAAAGTAACAGGCACCATGTAAATATTTGGAGAATCGAGGTACTTCATGTACTAAATGAGAATCCACAAGTTTTGTAAGCCATTCTGGAGGTTGTTGTCCCAAATGAGTCTGTAACTTCGTTTCCAGGACAGCATAGGGAAAGCGACAAATTTCCTTGTCATCTAACTGGCTAAAGGGGTGATCGATACCCACATCAGGACGACGCCATTCGTCTTCCTTTCTACGTACCTTGCCGTCTGTGTTATCCTCACGAATGAAACAAAGATCAGTATCCAAACTGACTCTCACACGCTGATCACCAGGCAACTGAAAGGCTGTACGGTTATAGAATGCACGTAAAATAGGCTTTAAATGCTTTTCTTTAAAGGATGTCTGAATTCCTCTGGCAATAAATTCTGTATCCCTGCAGATTTGTTCATCTAAACCTTTTTGACGTAAGCGATCGGTAATCTCTTCTGCAGTCAACTCGCCCTTGACAAATTTAGAAACATCATCCATGTCAAGTCGGAAACGATCCTTGACGGAGGCACCATTCAACCAAGCAGCATGATGAGTCTTTCGTTCGATAAAGATGCTGGGTGAATCCATACGACCGTACCATCTGAACCGAATAGCCTCAGCACCTTCATCTCGCTGAAGACGGCCTGTGTAGAGATCAAAATCCTCATTGTCATAGTAAACACTAGAGATCGCACTATCGCTCGCTTCATATTTCTTTTCCTTGTTGAAGATCAAAACGGGTAAATGCAACATGATGATCGATTTGACCTCAGTGACGTTATCTGGATGAATCCAGTACTTGGCTGTAGCCCGTTCAAATGCATTTTGATCACCACCAGCTGCCGCGTTACCGGTACGGGGCTTACCTTGAAGACGACAAAGATCGTGTAAGGAAGATATATAGACAATGGCAACATCAAACCGTTGCTTATCTAATGGTTTGGCCCTTAATTGAGGAATAAAGTCTTGTTGAAGATGAAGGCCGGTCCACTTGTCATGCTTTTTTAAGATCTTTTGGAATCCAATATAATTCAAACGTGTAAATTTTGCCAAATCATTTACGTCAAACAAAACTTCGGTTAAAGCGTCATCCATAATATTCCAGTTTTGTTCAGACGACCAAGAAGGGTTATTCATAAATGTTTGAAGTGTTCTTTCACAATAACTGATACGAGCCTCTACTTCAGCTAATTTGGCGCCAACAAAGTCATATACTTTTTGTAATTCATTTTCTAATAAATGGATAAAATCTTTTTCGTCTTGTTCTGTCCAGCCATGGTCTAGTTGTCTTGCTTTCAATTCTGTTTTTAATACATCATAATTGATATAGGAGAGACGCCATGGTGCAAACATGTCATTTTGAAGCTGAACAGCGAACTTCATTTTAGTATACAAAAAAAAAGAAAAGAAAAGAAAGGAGAGGAAAACGAAAAAAAAAAAAAAAAAAAAAAAAAAAGTAAATAAATAAACAAAAATAGAAGCAACTTATTTTTGGACTCACTCAGCTCTTGAAATTACAATCCCCGTAAAAAACTTTTACTCCTTATTTAGTATAAAAAATGGTAATTTACAAATATTATTTCCCCGGGTTCGGATTTATAAAGGACCTGATCCATGATAAATCTGTGTGGATAAAAGAATATGAAAAGGATTGAGTGGGTTTTAGATTTGCTTTATAGACTTGTATATTTAATCCAAAGTAGGAGTAGGAAAATTGAATTGAATGTGATGACGATTTAATTTATTCTTCAGTAATGAATTTTAGTGGGTTCTATGATAGAGCACATTGTATCTATCAAAGTGAATATATTTCTAGACGGGTGGTATAGTTTGATAAAGAACGTAAAGGAGGATGGCATAATAAAGTATATAAACAATCATTTTATCCTTCTTTTGTTGCTGTTACTCGGATTATTTGTAGAGTTTGTATAATGTTATCAATATTTGACATAAAATTAATTGTCTTAAAAAAAAGTCCTAATAAATCAGTCATCCATATGCTTGCTATATTTCTTTCAATAGCAATCTTTTTCTCCTACCTTTATATATAGTACTTATTCTCTGAAATAGATAAGCATTATGTTCATTTAGCAGCCCACTAATGTTTTTGCGCAATCGGTGTTGGTTATTGGATGTCTTGACCCTTGCTTTGAAATCTGTCTTCAGACAACAGGTTACACGAATGTTTTTCTATTTTGTTCCGTCAAGGGCAATCGAATATGATTAGAAAAGGTAATATATTGACCTCTGTCTGAGATCTCTACATAGTAATTCATATTATTGTAAGCTGCTTATCAAAGTTGTTAATTTAGTAGATTTGATGTTTGGATAAAGAAGTTGCTCTTTTTTCATGTTTTTGTGAAGTATGCTTGAAAAGAAGTTCAAATTCAGATCATAATGCTGCATTATCTTTTTGAGAACATTCTGCTTTTTAAATCATCCAACAAACTCAATGACAGTCAACAATACACATCTGTATGTAATACGCCCTTAAATAGGTTTGCTGATGTCTACAAATACAAGCTTCTAGATTTTAACTTGTAACATCAATATTTTATGTTCTTCAATATACAACACCCTTAAAATCACAGTTTTCTTGCAATAGAAAATCAGTTACTATGTGCTTAATCTCTATACTAAAGATACTTGCTATCAAGCAGTATAATACGCGCTTTTCCTTTTATTATATCTAGTTGATTTTAATAAAATAGAATAGTTCTCAACTATTGGATGTCTACTATTTTTTTTTATAGCAAGTATTACCAATTGCAAAAGTATCGCCACTTATAATTGATATATAACTAATTATGTAAGGTAGTGCTTGCTTTCTCTCCCCTTTTCTTATAGTAATATATTCATGTATCTTTATCTCATTTAGCAAATTGATAATTTATAGCATTGGTACAGTATTCATTTATCTAACAATTTTATATACCTTCAAATAAATGTATTCCCAAGTTTGTACGCGCTCCTTTTCAAATAAAAAATAACCATTTCACTAAAGATAATGGCGCGTCAAAAATAAAAGGATAACGCCATAAATGGAAATGAATTAGCTGTTATAACTAAAAATAATTTGAATCAGGTTTCACTAAGAATTGTGTTTTGTAGTTACCTTGTAAAATATACTTCGGGCTACAATTAATAATATAGAATGATGACGACAGTATACACGTGAATATTGATGCCACAGACTGATTTAAACTGCCATCGGAATCGCTTGCTTCTTTTTCCGATCGTGTCAGTGTCCAAAGAAGGAAAACTGGCCATTTCCTTTGGTAACGCTGCAAAGTTTACTTTCCATACATTACTAGATATTAATATCAAAGTACTTTGTGTGCAAACATGTCTTGAATATGTGTATATATATGTGCTTTAATCGCAATTCCGAGGAGGAAACACGTAATTTGCCTCAAATGAATCATTATTAAACGAGGAAAAAAGTACACATCAATGTTTATTACAGTAATGAAACCTGAATCAATCACTTGATTTTCTTTCAGATGATAACCAATTTGTCATTATGCTTGTTTTAAATCGGAATTTCAAGGTACCTTGATGGTTGCAATCGAAAAGTAGAGGATAACTGACTTCAAAATGGCATTATAAGAAAAGTAAGATAATTCATATAAGCTGACATGTCTTTGATCTCTGTCACTTGTTGAAAAAACTTATACAGTGCGGCTGGTAAATTTTGTCCGTCCTGAAAAAATAAATGGCGATTTCTGAAAAATAAATGGCCCATATACTGCGTTCACATTATCATAGCAAGCCCGTTCTAGCCTTTCTGGATATAAAATCCGCCTATGATACTGTCGACAGGAACTATATATGGGAGATCTTACAGCCTTATATATCACCTCCACTCCTAGGTCTTCTACGCAACTCGTTTGATGAAATTCAGATAGAATTGCTCCTCTCAAATGCAACTTATAGGCGTTCCCATCCAATGACTGGAGTACTCCAAGGATCCATCCTCTCGCCCTATCTTTATTCGGTATATACAAATCAACTTCCGGTATAACTACGCCATCAAGCTATAGAGGATGATACATCACCATTACAGTTAGCACCACTCTTGAATTGCTTACTCTATGCGGATGACGTGGTTCTAATAGCCAACAGCTCAACAATGGTTGACCTACTACGAAAATGTGAAGAACACAGTATACAAATGGGATACCGGTGGAATCCTTCAAAATGCGTCATCTTGGATAACCAACCATAAACAATAGAATATGCGATCTATAACCAAATTCTACCGCAAGCGACAACTTTTACTTACCTAGGAATATCCTTCAAACCAGGCGGCCATCTTGATCCGGAGAAGCTTGTTCAAAGCAATATTTTCAAAGCCATGCCTACGATAAATGTCCTATCTTCTATTGGGGTAAATCCATCTGAATTCTCCAAGTTCCTATGCTCTCGATTTTATGCTCAAATAGTTCGGCCACAAATGGAATATGACATAGCTATCAACTGCCTTAATCACATTCAGCTAAAAACTTTAGAAGAGGCACAAGACAAGTACATACGTAAGATCTACGGTGGGCCTAGGAAAACATCCACCAAGGTGATGCCCCATTTGGCTAAGTTACACACAATGAAAGGAAGGATAGCTACCCTGCAAGCCCAATTCCTCTTTCATCCATTATCTCTACCTGAGGACACACCGCTGTATCGCTTAATTCCACACATATAGTACACAAGAGGTCATCAATGGTATAAACTACCAAAAACTGCTCTGTGGAGATTGATACCGCCGACAATAACCGACTTAGATACCCAAGGTTTTAGAACAATAAAAAAAGAAATTCTTCTACTCTAAACTTGAAAAACAGATCCAAGGTAGGAACTCCAGACTACTATCCAGCCGTCGACCAACAATCACTTTCGAACCCATCTTGTGGCTACTAATGACACATGAAGAAAGAAGTCGATATATACGATGGCGCCTTGGTTGGTTGCCGCGTGGGCCCCCAAACCCTGCCTTCGCCATCCCAACAACAATTAAGCTCTTATGACGATTCTTCTCTCAATATTTGTTCAGTGTCGTACTCTACCATACTTTAAACATGATTCATATTTAATTTATAAGAAATCAGAGTAATGACTGCTTTACAAAAAATTATTACAGTCTTTTCTCTATTATTCGACCATAACTAATTCTGCTCCTTTAGCTCAATACAAGTTGTTTTAATATAGCTCTTGATGCAATGTGACATAAATGAAAAATAGGTCCATTTAATAATCATAAATAGCCTACTTGCATAACCAGGAACAGATCTTCATATTGAAATTTATTCATACTATATCTACAGCTATAATTAATCAAAGTATCTTGAAAAGGATTTAATTAAACCTTCATGAAAAGAATATAAATACCAGATATAATAATATTAAATAAAAATATAACTTTTTAAGCCTCGTTGAATTTTATAGTCTTTTTATTCTTACGAGATAACACATTCAGTTTTACACAGTATATATTTGATATACCTAAAGAAAGCTGTGTAGATGCATTCTTTTTTTTTTCTACGTATAGTGTGTATGTTAATCTTTGCCACTTTGATCTAAACACTTTATTGGCCTAAAAGTGACAAAGTAGTAAAGACAACTTCAATTTCTGAGGGTTCGCCACTATACTAATGAACGCAGTGAAATCTGAGGATCTTAAAATAAAATAGTTAAAATTGTTGTACTCTAAGTATACATGTACAATAGATTAAGAATCTGTTTCAGCATCCTTGCTGAATATGGTTGTTCTATCATTACCACGAATTTAATTGGCAAAATATGAATAAATAAATTAAAAAAAGTACTATATAGCATGGCTCCATATAACTTGGTTACATGTATCGCCTCCATTATTTTAGGCTTTGTAAGTCATGTACTGGATTCTTGCATTGTTTTAAACTTTGCTTTAAAGAACCTGCTTCTTTCCCCCCCAAGTTATTCTATATATTATAATCTATACCAATTATGGCATTGTCAATAATTTTTTTTAATAGGCAGTCCCTTTTGTTTATGTATAAGAGGATAGCCTGTAGTTGTTAGGAATGATCACAGGTTCATATTGTAATAATGATTGACCAATAAAATATGATTTGAAAAGAAGCAGTCAGAAATTCTCCTGAAAAAAAAGTATAAAAAAAGCTCCTATTCACTGTTTCCATTTTTTTTTTCTTCATTCAAAGAACTATCTGAACACTCGTAGGCGCAAGTTGAAAGGTGCGATGATAGGCATTTCTTTGCCTGACTTCGGGAGGGTTTTCTTTAATAAAAACTACCTAACTGGCCAAAGGCTTCGGCTGGAGGGCGGGACGATGGAGGGTTTTTTCGCGGTCCTTCCCCATTGCACGGTGGGAAAGGACTTTTTTACCACTTACGTAAATGAAAAAAAAAAAAAAGCAACAAGTTAAAAATGATCAGTGATCATTTCTTTAATAAACATGGAATTTTTCAATAGAAAAATTAAATGATCAACTTTGTTTAAAATATTCAAACTCTTTTTATATATACTATTCATGAGTCTCATCCAATGATAAGAAAAATTGAGAGTAGAGGTTACAGAGTAATGTGCTTACCTCCTTGTTCACCAGAGCTCAGCCCAATTGAGCAGTTTTAGGCTATAGTTAAAGGAAAGCTCAAACATCATCGAATGAAAACGTATCGAGCCGAAGTGCTGATGTTCGTAATTAAGTTCTTTATGGCTTCTCTAGAACAAAAGTAGGAAAATCACAAAAGCTTCACCAAGTTTATCACTTTGGTCATTTAATACAGGTATTGTATTAAAACAAATACAAACCGACAAAATTTATCAACTCTACTGTATAAGCTGAATTAATGAAAGCATCCAACCCCTTTCAGCTTAAAGATAATTTGGGTATGAAGGCTGTATTTTTAGTACCCAAACTCTTTAAGCGTATTTTTTCTATTAACAAAATTAATTATATTGTTTTTCATAAACTTACCTCCTGTCACTTGCTACTTTACTGATTTAATAAGATCAATCATTTGTGGTACCAAACAGTGCTTTTAAACGTCCAACATGCTGATGAAATTTATCTTATAATAATCTCATTCTTTATTAAAACTTTGGCAGACACAAAATTTTTAGTAAAAACAAGCAAATCCTAAAGCTTTGCATACAAGTTTTGTCCAAAAAGCGCCAGAGGATATGAAATTTATTAGAGTCTTTGAAAAATTAAATAAACAGCATGAACAATGGGAACAAAGTCATCGATAGTTTCAATATCGATCACTTCCTCTTCTTCTTGCTCTAATGGGAATTTCTGCTGCCGATCCTTAGAGTATCCATCAGGTACAGTGACCACCAATTCCTTCAATCGGATCTCGTCTCGACCGAGCTCTCTTTCAATGTCTTCCAAAACAAGCATTGACATGGGCCACAACTTGCCATTGACTGGGTCTCGGATGTCTTGTGTGCCAATGATTAACATGCCTTTGGGCGCCAGCCGTTGTGTAGCTTCTCGAGCAATACTGACTAAAGTTTTACGATAGGCATTGATACTTTGAGGTTCAACTTTTTGATGACCAATAACCATCAATACAAGATCACTGTCTGAATAAGGTATCTTATTTATCATATTTTCGTAATGAATCACGTCGTCGGATTTTTCGCTCAATTCAGAAATCAGGCCCTAACAAGATTTAGATTGAGCGAAATACATATAGCATTAATATCTTACAAGTTTTAAGAGTGTCTTGTTGTTTTCTTCAATTCTTTTTAGTCTTTGCTTTTCATAATCTGATATTAAATCCTCCTTTTCTTCTTCGTCTTTAGGTGTTTCCTCATCAACTGAACAAGTTATAAGGGAAAATATTAGAAAATTTTTCTTTCTCTTTTACACTTCTATTAAAATGTAACCTATTTCAGCAATTGGCTGCTCATGGTATGGTTCCTGTATAGAATAAGAAACTAATCAATTTATATTTTTTTGAATTTGAACCGCTCAAGTTTACCAATAAATCCAATTCAATGTGCTCCCAGTTTCCATCATCTTTTCCAAATCTTTCCACCATTCGAGAAATACACAATTGATCAAATCGGAAGGCTTCTGTTGGTTTAAATACCCAGACTGTTCCCATCACAACACTCTTTCTCATAATAGCAGAGGAAGGTACACCATGAAGAGTGCGTTTAGTAGCAATACACTCTAGTACAAGTAAAATAGCATGAGCTATAAAAAAAGTTTGGTAGAATATAAAAGCATACCGTCTTGATCATCTTTGATCAGCATACGATCTATATTCTCTTTGGGTATTTTTCGAAAAGTAGCAATGAATTCGTGGGTAAATACCAAGAAATCAAATTGAACACATAAATAAGTTCCTAATCCAAAGGCTGAGCAGTAACGTTGTCTTTTAATAACCTATTATATACACTTGTATTAATATTTTTAGCATTATATGTGCACATTTTCGTATATGTACAAGCTCTTCGAGTTCAAACCCTTCGTCGATATAAATTCTAAACATATGGTATCCAACGGGTATATAAAAGCAGTGTTCTCGATTATCACCAATACCTAGTGTCAACCTCCGACTCATTTTCAGCAATCTAGAAACAGTTTTAGAAAACAACACTGAACATTACAAGCTTTACCTCCAACTTTCTTCTACAACCTTTGTATATTCTCTATTAAATTCTTCAATACTTGTAAATCTATAAATATATGCCGTAAGTTTTCCTATTGTTTTTCTTACTTATAGAATGTACCTTGAGAGATCTCCTTCTAGATGGGTGGAATAAGTGACACAGTCTTTGTAAGGTGGATGAGAAAGGATATGATGGAATGATTCGTCTGTAAATAATGCACCAGTCAACTGTCGAGAATCAGCCTGGGCAATAATCGGTCGATATTCTGCAGACGTCAAACCTGGAGGAATCTCAAAACAGCAATTACGTTGAGACAAAGAGATGGCAGCCTATTAAAAAAGTTGAATTTATGAAAAATTAAGGGTTTATAGTTTTTCTTTTCTTTTTTTTTACGGGATTAATGTCAACACCAATGCATCTAATAAAAAATAAAATCAAACACAGTTGACATATACATGTTATCTCCTTACCTTCGCTGCAGTAAAAAGCACTCAATAGCATCCGTACCTCTTCCCAGGAAATTGGACAGAATTCTTTCATCTTTGCTTGTGTATTTCAGAATAGCTCTTTAGAAATAAATAAATACGTGTCCTAGTCGTTTCTTTTTACATGATTTTACCGGCGAACTGTTTGGGGCAGCCAGGTTCCTAAATATATTCAATTTGCTTTAGGAAACTTTTTTTTTCTTTTTTTTCTTTTTTTTTTATACCGTGATAGTCTGTTCCTGAATGAGTAGCCCATCGTGGGGCACGTCCAGGAATATCAAAATAAGTTGAATCAAAAGTCAAAGAAAATAGTTGATTCGGCTGTGGTTCATATGAACCTAATCTTTGCCCTACAGCGGAATCATTATTAACCTTGGTTGCTGTGTCTCTAGTGAAATAAGGTTTGTGAGAATAGTCTTCGATTGATGTCATGTATTGCTGCTCCGTGTTATGAATCACAAGCGGCATATCGCTCGATGGCCGTTCGTCATTGTCTACCATCAGAGCCAGTTCAAAACATGGATTACACATTATCACTCCTCCATCGTATCCCTTTCGCCAACTTTCTGCTTCAAAAGTGCCACAATAACAGCAAGAGATGGGCGTGGATCCATCAGGAAGCTTACGCCGCTTACGTGGAAACAGAGATTTTTTCTTCTTTTTAGCATCTAAACAAAGTTAGGTTAGAGTTAAATAAGAGTATAACTATGTGCAGGTAGAATAATAGCCTTACTGGCTTCACGGGCCTCTTCCTTCTTCTTTGCTGCTTCTCTGGCCTTTTGGGCTTCCATTTCTTTTAGGATAGCCAGGGCTATTATAAGTAGTTTTTATATCATTTTTTTTCATGTCTTGCTAATGTTTTAGTCTCTTACATGTTTCCTCAAATTCATCTTCGTTGTGGGGGTGGTCAGAAGGAAACTTTTCGTAGCACTAGATGATAAAGTACCAATATGAATAAAAATGCAGCAAAAGAAGCAATGTCATTTTGCTTACCTCACTGCACAAGTCAAATGATGAGAAATAGCTTGATGATGAACATGGCACACATGTAAACCAAGACTCATCTTCCATCTTCTTGCCACATCCATCACAATTAAATACATTTACATAGGTATCTAAGGTAAGCGGTGATAAATAAAATAAAAATAAATAAGCACCTTTCACTTACCTTTCTTATTATAATAGGCTTCGTGTATTCTACACCAAAAAATGACTCCACTTTTAAAATAGCTAACTGGTTTTTTTGAGCACGGTAGATGGAAACTCTTTGAGCACTTGGATTCAAAGCAGCCTATAGTAGCACCCTTTTCTTTACATGTATAGCAACGCTAAATGTAAGTAGATAGAGTATGTTTTAAAATAAGTCAACCAGCAAACATACTAACTGCATATAAATGTCATACCATGCCTCTACCACGCCGTAAAGCCAATGTAACATTATACCACTTGCCTTCAGGTGTACAAAATACCTCTGGTGAATACCTTGCACAAGCATCATGCGCCCAAAAGGATCGTTTTTTTTCAACACCATTCTTGTTATACGTCGCAATAACGAATGGCCCAATGAACTGCCCTAGTTCCTCTGACGTATCATCGTCATCATTACAAAAAGCACATACTTTTCTGCGTTTCCAACGCTTGAGATATTTGTATCCTTGATCACTATCAATTGGTATCTCTCCAGTAAAAATATTACTTGCATTAGTATCCTCTTGCAATGGTTCTTCTTCTAATACATCTTCTTCCCATACTGTCACAAGTTCACCCTTAATGGGCCTTGGGCCAATTTCTGCATCGATAACAGCTTGAATGGCGAAACTGGATCGAGGATGTTCATGCCAGAATGGAAAATTCTGATCAAAGCATCTATACGATATGCTTAGTTCTCTCTCTCTAATTAACCATCACTACCTTAGACAAAGCTCAAAACTTCGATAATCATGCCCAATGGATGGATTCTCACAATAAGTACAGTAATATCTAAATTGTTTAATGATGACATTGCATTGATTACAATAAACTCTCCATGAATCCATTTCAACCACTACGATTGTATCTGTTAATAAATATTTTTTATTAGTGCTTTTTTATGTTCTTTTACCTTCTATTTCGTCATCCTCATTTGTAGGTCCTTTATAATATTCTACTTGTGCAGCTTCGCCTTCTTCATCTTGAACATCTTCTAATGTCAATCGCTTTCTGTTCAATTTCTTTGACACTGGTGGTTGATGCTTATGCTGACACGTCTCAACTGGCCCATCTTGCATCATCTTTTCATATCGCTCACGATAATCAGGCTCGTTACATTCAACTTGGTGATCATTTTCAATAGGCTGAATGCGCCTACTGCCCACAGTAATGTACTCATCGAAGGCATCAGGCCAACCACAATAATGTACTTTTACCTTATTCTTATGCATTGATACTAGTCTTCCCTCATAAAGTTTTTTGTCCAAGTGAAGTATCGTAATATGCTGCATATAGTCATAACCGTAGACATTCGCCACAAATTCATACTTTTCAGAGGCCTTGGCTTGTGCTACACGAAGTGATATTATCTGCTTTTCCTCTTCCAATACAGGAGGTTCTTCCTCAACAATTGGTTGCTTAGTTGCTGCTTTTTTCTTTTTTTGGTGACTGTTGCTTGCCTTTTTGCTTCTTCTTTTCGGATTGAATTCTTCCTCAGAGCTTGAATCACTCTCAATGTATGTAGGTTCCTTTATCTTCTTTTTTTTTATCACTTGTTCGTTCTCTAATAAGCCTAACTTTTGGTAATCTTCAGGACGTATGACTTGATGCTTTCGCTTTCGCTTGACTTCATCTTGAACTTCTGGATTTGACTCAGCCACCAACAAATCATTGTATCTCTTCTGCTTATCTTCCTCCTCTTTTTTAGACAAAACACGAATACGACGGCTACCAACCATAATCCATTCATCATAAGCATCGTCCCATCCATCATAATGAACCTTAACTTGACCTGGACGCATGGCTACCAATTTACCACATTCCCAAAAGTGTGTCTTTCCTGATCGCGTGTTTAAAATCTCGACAGATTGGTTGTAAGTATAATTGTAAGGATTCGGGACAAACCCATTTTCGTCTTGCAGTTGACGCATAGCACGTCGAGTAGCAAACGCGCCTGTGGTAAGGAAAGAAGAAGAATTGCTAAGTTTAATGCTATCTTTTTCACTCGTCTGATCTTCCTTTACAACTACTGAGGACGGTGGCGTGGATGCTACAGTTTCCTCTTCACTGGCCATCTCCGGTTCAGGGACAGATTTAGCTTTGATCTTTTTCAAAGAGCGTCCTTTCTTTGGTTTCGATGCCTCTGGTTGCTTTTCTTTGTGCTCTGTCGGCTTTTGTATAGGCACAGGTACCTCTTGGGCATCTAAATCAACTTCTTTTTTGTATTTTTCTTCCTCCTCAGGTTTAAGCAGCCTTAGTCTTCTACTGCCCATAACGATCCATTCGGATTGATGCAAATCCGGATACCACACACGAACTTGATCCTTTCTCATCTCTCTTAGGTAGCCAATACATTCCTTGTCTTTGATATTAAAAACAACGGCCACAGGTCTATTACGGCGATAGCCAAATGAATTAGGCCGAAATCCATGTTCATCAACCAAGGCACGTGCCATACGTCGTGTCATAAAAACTTCGTTGTCATTGAATAGCTGCTGTGGATCTTTATCTAGTGTACAGCTAACATAATCATCCTCTTTTCCGCTGATTTTTACACGGGGAATGAGTGTTGGTGCATCCTTTATTGCTAAGCTATTAACTTCTTGTTGTCCTTTTGTTTCTTCTGTTTAAAAAACTATTAAGCAAACTATTGTATTAAAAAGGGGTATGTTTACCATCTTTCTCTTTAGCAATGATTTCAAGTGGCACAATTCGTAACCTACGACTACCCATGATAACCCATTCTTCTTGGTCATCCCAATCGCTGTACTTTACCAAGACTTTTCCTTTATCCATCATTTCTAATGTACCACGGTACCAAATACCATTGATATTTAATACTTCTACAATCTGGTGATGAATATATCCATAAGGATTAGGATAGAATCCATTCTCAGGATCGGCCAACGTCTCTGCCGTTTTTCGTGTCATAAATGCGCCGGTAGAGACAAAGTCCATCATCTTTCGATTTGTTGACTGTGAATGCTTTGACTGAGTCGGAGGAATTGTTATTGATTTCTTTCCCCTAGACCGTTTCTCGCTGCTTTCTTTATTGTTAAATTTTGCATTGTTCTTGCTGCTAGTCTTTGTAGTTTCTTTTATACTAGGTATCTTTGTTTCTTCTTCTTTGCTGCTTAGCTTTACTTTCTTCTTTTTTGTTGTCTGTGGTGTATGCTGCTGAATCTTTTCTACAAGTTCCTGAAAGAGTTCACGCCATTGATCTGTGCAGGTTGAACAAGGACGGACAGAATCCAAAGGATTTCGATCTTTGTGGTTAAGTTGAATACAATCCTTACAATCTTCCTGTTTTTTACTGGGATGAATCATGCCTAGCTCTATCCATGGGCCCAAGACATCATCATCGGATTGTAATGAATCCAATGAAGTTAATGATTCAGCATCATCAAATATGTCCTCTTCCTGATTTTGAGATGGCGTTTTTTCTGATTTTGGATTCTCTTTTGGTATTATTTCTTCTGAATTTGACTGTTCTTCTTGCTTATCTTTATGAACTGATACATCCCATCGAGTCTTTCTACCATTGGATGATATTCTGTAATTTTTTTTGTCATTCTCTGGCAGAAATCTAAAGGTAAATTTGTTGGCAGTAACAGTTGTTTCTTCATTTAACACTCCGTCTTGCATTCGGTTTTTCCGCATCCGGAATAATCCAGCGAATGGCTCCTCTGTCAAAGTGGGTTGCTTTGCTGGAGTTTGCTGCTTGCTTTTTAACATTAGTTTACCCATGAATTTGTCAAATTTTTTCTTTTCTGGTTCATTATTTCCATTCTAAAATAACAAGAGTTGAGAAAAATAATAACAATAAAAAGGGGAAGTTCCCCTTTTTACGCGTGTTCGGGAAAAAAAGTTACTTGATCAGTTCGTATTTGAAGTTTAAGCTCTAAGAATCCACATAGCTTTTTAAAAGAAGAAAAGATGGCAATACTACCTTTATTTTACCTTGATTTGATCCAAAATTTTGAAACAGTTGCCATGCAAATGGTGCACTCGACATGTTTCTTTATTTATTTAATATTCCAAAAAATGAAAAGTAATAAAAAAAGAAAGAAAGGCAAAATAGGTGTAAAAAAATGCAACATGACCTGGAAAAAAATAAAAAAAAAAAACTTGATTATGTTTGTGCCACCTTGACTATAGAACGTCGGATATTTAAAGTGGCTATAGAAAACAAGAAAAAGCCAAGATATTTTCTACTATTTTTTTCTTGATTTTTGAAAGATGGAAGCATTATTTCCTTATGTCAAGGCATTTATTATACCTTCAAAGATAAGCAAATATAACATAAGCTTATTCGCTCATTTAATACGTAAACATGGTCAATAAAATAACAAATTGACAAGCTACGTTACACGAACTCACCCTGTCTGCTTCTGCAGGAGGTGAGGTCTGTGATGAACAAAAGAGATGCAACATTGTTTTTACTGCATTAAGATCACCAAAACGTATTTCAAGACACATTATAAATTATCAAGTACAAACGTTTGGATATTGTTTATTTGATTTTAAATATGTGTTACTCTGTAGATTCCCGTAGTAGATCCAAACTGGATAATAATGTGGTAAAAAAGAAAAAAAAAAAAAAGACTTTTGTTCTTTAATACAGTTACTAAAATGAAAGTAATAATAAGCGATAAAGCACATACACTCTTACCTATTCACCCTTATAAGGTTAAAATGCCTATTGCTGATCAAGTCTTGTCAGAAAGCGAGACTGCGAATGTTGATCAAGTAGATGAAATTGATATATTAAACTTGAGATTTATAGATGTGCCACCAGAAGAACTCCCGCCTTTTGATAACATGTAAATAACTTGATTCTTTTTAATTTATACTTTTTATTTTACTTGAACTCTTATAGTGATATAAAAAGTACTTCTTCCTCTGACGACGAAGACGAGTGTACTACGTATTCAATTAATTCAGATATATTATGCAACTTACTTTATCACCTCAAATAGATAATCATATTTTACCAACTGAGTTTATAAATACAAAATATGCTTGTCTGCGTGCTACACCCTATGAGCCAAATTACAACAAAAGATTGATTTGCTTGCTTTCATTGGTAGAGCAAAGCAGAGAATTAGAAGGCGAAAATATAAGAGCAGCAAGCTATGCTCATGTTATTTCAGCTTTAAAGGTAAAACTATGTTTTTTTTGTTTTTGTTTTGCTAGCTGCAATGTTCCTTTATAGACCTATCCTCGTCCACTAGGCTCAATAAAAGAAGCAGAAAAAATTATTGGTGTTGGTGTAAGAATACGACAGAAAATCCAGCAGTTTCTTGAAACCGGAACAATCGAAGAAGCAGAAGGATTGAGGCATAGTGAAGAATTTAGAACAAGAAGACTGTTTAGTAAAGTTTATGGTATTTATACCAAGCTTTTCTTTGTGAAATTTAAAGATACACTTTAAATCAATTTCAATAGGGGTCGGTCCTGTCACAGCCAAGATTTGGTGGGATGTTGGCTATCGAACTTTACAGGAGGTATTCGATAACGCTCAGCTGACTTCAACTGTGAGACTTGGAATTCAGTTGTTTCCCCACTTTCATCAAAAGTTGATAGAATAAAAATAATATAAAATAGCTTAAATGTGTTGCTTAATTCTGTTTTATTCAAATAGAATGAATAGATCTGATGCTGAAGAGATGATTAGTATTATTCAAGATCAAGTTTCACAGTTAGACCATAAGATATACATTACGCCTGTTGGTGGCTACAGGTTCATTTTAAATACAGACAATATCTTTTGATTTATTACTTATGATGTTTTTTAGACGTGGTAAGCCTGAGACGGCTGATTTGGACCTAATAATCTCAGCACTTGAAGGAACACCAGCACAATTATTGATCTCATTGTTAGATAAGATGCGTCAGATTGGTTTACTGAAGCACATAGTTTCACACACACGAAGGCGTACTAGCAAAGGGAGTGCATCTAGTTACATGTATAAACAATTTGGTAACGAGCTTGAATTGGTAATGTGGTTTCTTTAGTATGAAGCTACTGAACTACATAATTAATACTCGGTTCAATTTTTTTTGCTATAGTACACCTGCGCAATACTACAGCCATCAAAAGAAATTATGAGACAGGTAGACTTTGTTGTAGCCGAACCCGATCAGTATGTTACGGCTGTCTTGGGTTGGACGGGCACCCGACATTTTGAAAAATCGCTTCGTGACTATGCAAAAAGGGTATAGTACAATTATAGTTATTTATCTTGCAAAAACAAGTGACGCTCAATTTTAGGAAAAACACATGACCCTTAATAGTGAGGCCATTATTTTGGAAAATAGATCTGGAAAAGCAAAACTAACACCCCGCACAGAAGAAGAGGCATTTGAAATTTTAGGGGTGCCTTACTTAGATCCAACATTAAGAAACTGCTAAATTTTTTAATAAATATTAGTTGCAATCAAGTCTAAAGTAATGTAGTATAAAAACAGTTGATTGCATTCACTTTGCTTCTTTACATCTGGGCCTGTGAAAATTTGAGTTAAGAAACCAATCGAATCCAGTATGCATCTAATTGCTGTAATAACACTAGTGAAGCAGGCGGCGATTCCAAATCTAATATTAATAAATTCCTTAATGAAAGCCTTACTTTGTTCTTTTTATTGTGCCATGCCAAACCCTGGACAATACTTCTTGATTTTGTGTGACACATTTTCCTTTAGACTGAATTTTTTTTTGAAAGTCTGAAATGAAAAAACAAAATTTGTTTCAAAAACATGGCTGATTTAAAAACTCATAAGGAGGAAGAGTCGAATCTAAACGACAAGTTTGCGGAATCCTGTAAAGTCGAAGAAACCGCAAAAACTACTAGCAGCAAAAAGAAGAAGAACAAAAAGAAGAATGTCGTGTTGGAAAATATTAATCCTTTTTATGAAAAGGCATTTGCAAACTACCCTGTTCATCTTAAAAACACAAAAACCAAGGGTCGACACGCGGTTGCATCAGAAGAACTACCTGAAGGCGCTACTGTTAGTCTAGAAACAGCTACAGCGTTTGTGGTACGCTCTGAATTTATTGACCAAAATTGTCATTTTTGTTTAGCAGACTTGACACAAAAAGTGATATGCTCCAATTGTTCTCTATCCTATTATTGCTCAGAGACATGCTCAAGCAAAGATCATACGCTGCATCAGCCTGTTTGTAACGCGTTTAGCCAAGTTCAAGCCATCGCCCATGCCACAGACGTGGATGTTGATTTACTTCGATTGATGCTTTTATTATTAGCGCGCCGCCACATGGACTCCCAAAGCAATCAGGAAGATGTAACACCCTTTTGGTGCGTTGAAGATCTCTTGAGCCACATTGAGAGCGCACCTGCTGCCTTTAAGCAGGTCGTGACAGCTGCATGTAAGTCATTAAAAAGGAAACTTTGAAAAAAAAATAATAATGATTCTTTTGTGTAGCTGAAAGACTACTAAGTGAATTGCCTGAATCAGTCCAAATTCCCGTAGAAGACATGGTTTCCCTTGCTTGCAGGTAAAAAAAAAAAAAAAAAAAAAAAAAAAGACAATGATATAAAAAATAAGAAACTGGACAGTGGACATTAAGAAATTACAAATAGAATCAACTCCAATGCACACGGACTTGGTGATAATCATTCACGCAATACGGATGTAGCTCTCGGTTTGTTTCCCCTTGGTGCCTTATTCTTTAATCATGGATGTAATCCAAATACCGCATTCGTGGGGTTACCTAATGGTCAATTAGCCTTTAGAACCATTCGATCAGTTCAAAAGGACGAAGAGCTCGTTGTGAGTTATATTGATATTTATTCAGATAGAGACGAGAGACGACAGGAACTGCTGACTACAAAGCATTTTTGGTGCAAATGTAAACGCTGTGCGAGCCCATTAGAGAAATCCATAGATCGTTTCCTTCAAGGCGTTGTGTGCAATCAATGTGAAAAAGATGTGTATATGATTCCAGCAACAAATATAGACCTTTTGATGAAAGGAGAACGTAGTTTGATGATAGAAAACACGTTCAAATGTGCCTCTTGTGGGCATGAGTTAGAAGGACAAATATTACGACAATCTTTAGATGAGGCTCACTCAAAATATGCTGCAGGAATGGCATATATTAAACAAAAGCGGGACTATATAAGAGGTGGTCAACAATTAGAGGCATTGACAAAAAAAAGCGGTCATAAAAAGGGTGACATTCATTCTTTACACTCAATTCGTTTCAACTCATACATTCCTTTGATGAACTGCATGCGTTACAACGGTAATTTGAAAGGGGCCATCGAAGCAAACAAATCCATCTTGTCCTTGATGGAACAATATGCTACTGTTGGTGGTTTACCAAGCAATACTTCAGAACACTCAGATTACTGGCAAAATTTAGGCGAGCTTTGCGAAAAGATGGCCAATGAAAGTTCAAGTGCAATATTAGAGAAAAAATGGTTAAAGGAAGCCCGTCATGCATTTGTTCAAGCGCTCAATATACGTGCAGTCACTTTTGGAAAGACGCATCTTAAAACTCAACATATACAGCAATCTATCGATAAGATAAAATTATAATACTGTATTTTCCCACTATTTCAAATGTTTTTTTTTTTTTTTTGTACTTTTTTTTAGAAAGCTGGAGCTAATTCTGAAAACCTCCTGCTATTTTTTTAATATTTGATTATAGTTATGTTTTTAAGGATAGTGTTGGCTTTCCAAGAGCAATTTATTCTTCAAAAGTTTCATAAACTAAAAAAGAGCTTCGTAATTTATTTTGCTAAGCCAACGGACATTTCATCTTTATAGCCACTTCAAAATTCTTGACACTCAAATTTTATTGGCCATTTGTATTGATTAAAAAGGAAGTTATACTGAACTTTCCCAATCACAGCTATTTTTTTTCGTACGGCTTGTCCAATTTACGTCAAACCCAATGTTTTTTGATAGACTCCAAGATGATATGGTTACTGATTTCTCAGAATCTGATGTATTTGAAGGGTGGATCCCTCCTAATTGTATCACTGATGTAATTATTTTTGTGTCGACTGAAGATATGGAGAAACATATGAAAGATATCCATAAACTTCCTGGAGATGTTTCCGCACCAGCTTTGCGTACAGATATTTTCTCTCGTATTGTGGGTTGGCCATTTAGCTACAAGAAGATTTACAGTGTAAAAAATCTAACATGATTATAAAATTTGAGGAAGTTTATCTTTAACAATCATTGTTTTAAATAAATAAAAATAGTGTTTGTTACAGCATTGTTTTTTTTGACTTCGTAATAGACTACAGTCTCTATCATGGGGAATTATGCAAATGCCATTTAAATAGTGAAATCCCCATAATGGAAGTTTAGTTAATTGAGAGGGCCGAATTACTATGTAATAAAGTTTACTTCATTGGGTCTTAATAAATAAATAGCATTTATAAAAAAAAAAAAAAAAAAAAAAAAAAAAAGTAAATGTGAAGTACAGCTGGCTTCCTTCGTCGTATCAAATAATAACTTACTTTTGCTTCAAAGCTTTTCTCATTTAGGCTAACTTCAATCCATTGGGCCTATAATAATTGTGAAAAATCTCTATTAATTCGCCATCTGCTGAATTTTTTAATTTTTATAGATAGTAGCATAAACTAGAAAAAAGTAGTTCTGAAGTATTCGATGAGATATCCTACGCTGTTTTTCTGTTTTTTTATTGATATATAGTAGGTTTATAAAGGGCACCAGCTATCAAAAATATAGTTAAGTGGCTTTTCTATTGAATTTTGCAATTACTGGATGTCCTTATGAATAGCTTGTTTCCATTCTAGAATTATATTATTTTATTGTCCTCATATCCGAACTTTGTCATAGAGTACGCGTCCATAATATTTTGCTAGCACACATATTGTTCTTATAGGCCCATTTAACTATAAATTAATTTAGTGAATGCTAGATATTTTTTTAATAGTAGAGGAAAAAGAAATTTCCTTAAAGGATTACAGTTGATTTAATATACTACAAAGATATGTTTCAGAGTGTATATTTAATGAGTATAATGAGCATATATACCTAAAAGCTTTTAAACGTACTAATTTTAAGCCATGTACATATATTAATATAAAATAATAACAATTCCACATTCTATATTTACCATTTTTTTGTATTTCTTGTAGTTTTCTAAATCAAAGAATAATCTTTTCATACGATATTAAATATTACCCACTGTTTCAAAGCAGACGTCATTTTTTCTTATACTTTCAAGTAGCATATCCCTCATTAAGTTTTTTTTTATCTATCAAATACTTGGTGTGCTGGAGCACGGTAAACCATACAAATTATATCCAGAATGTTCATAATTTTATCGTAGCATTCACTTGAAGTATCTTTGTCAATGTATTTGTTAATTCTCTATTATATCCTATTTTATTGTACTATTTTTTATTTTTCTCTTCCTCTTTAATATAATAGTAAAATGTTACCATTATGCAGCTACTGGCGTGTTACTAACCTTCCATATATGAATATATGTACTACTATTGATGTGGCTATTAATAGTCCGGTGATGGCAGCCTATCCAAGAGGACGTTGAAATTTCTTTAAGTGAAGGAATAGGAAATTACATACAGGATTTTCATAAAAACTGAATAGGATCGATTAGTATACTTATTTCAAACATGTTGGCTAAAGTGGTTGATGAAGATGGAAATGGTAAGAGGAGAAATCTATCAAGAATAAAAAAATACTCATATAATTTTATCTCTCAGAGGTTCCTCAAGGTGAAAAGGGAGAGCTTTGGCTAAAGGGTCCTAATATCACGAAGGTAAATTACTTAACATTAAAAGGAGCAATAATAGCTCAATCGAATGTGTAGGGTTACATCAACAACCCTGAAGCCACGGCAGATTGCATTGACAATGAAGGATATTTCCATACAGGAGATATTGTAGTTGTAGATAAAAATGAGTATTTTTTTGTTGTTGATCGCCTAAAAGAGCTTATTAAATACAAGGGATTTCAGGTAAAAATAAAACTAAAGCTGTAATACAGAAAAGTCTTAGTGTTGAATTAATAGGTTCCTCCTGCTGAATGAGAAGGCGTCTTGGTAAATGATTAAAAATAAGACTAAATAATTAAATTTGCTAAAGCTTATTTTATTTTTTAAAGTTGAAATCATCTATAATTGCAGATTGTGCTATTGTCGATGTTTATGATAATGCTCAAACAACAGAATTG
This sequence comes from Rhizopus delemar RA 99-880, assembly GCF_000149305.1. Classification (NCBI taxonomy): domain Eukaryota; kingdom Fungi; phylum Mucoromycota; class Mucoromycetes; order Mucorales; family Rhizopodaceae; genus Rhizopus; species Rhizopus delemar. The sequence goes on from NW_027137828.1 coordinate 1,437,105, forward strand.
CCTCTCGCATATATCGCTTTAAACCCAGATCTCCAAATATCCGGAAAGTTGATAGAGAAAATCATGAAATATATAACAGATGTCACCCTTCAATTTAAGCATATGAGAAGTATTTGTGTTATCAATGATATGTCTAAAAGACCTGCCTACAAGGCTCTTCACCGAATTTTCGGCGATTGATCTCCATCTCAAAAACCAAAGTGGAAACAAGGCCAAGCTATGGATGCGGACATGAAGACTCTCTACCCCGATTGTAGACTATGTCAGAAATAAACATTCGGAATTCGATTGCCATCCTATGACACGTCCAATGAAATTGTAGGAGAAGCGGATCAAGAATCTCAAGAGTTTTTTTTTAATTCATTTAAATGCATCTCAGTTAAGCTTTTCTTTATTTTCTTTCTCTCCAGACATTACCTTTTTACTCTCTTCCCATTTCCACACATAACAAATCCTTGAAATATGGAAACGACGAATTCATCCAATACCAGCATGTCTGATTCAACTATAGATCCATCTGTACCTACATCTGTACCTATATCCGAAAAAACGGAGATAGCAAATGAAAGCGTAACAACATCCACCACAGAAGATCCTAAGGATAAGAGAACCAATGTCATAGTAACTTTAATTGGCCTTCAAGTGGCTTTCTTTTTGTCTGCTCTTGACAGGTAAATGAGCATACTTAATGTGTAAAATCATGCTCAATTGATAAACATACGCAGTACTATTATATCAACAGCATTGCCCACAATTGGGTCTGATTTCAACCAAATGACAATTGTTTCATGGGTTGCTACAGCTTATATCTTAACTTATGATGCATTTCGTAAGCAATTGAAAGTACAGATTATTGGATTAGACTAATTTTTTTTTTATCAAAGAACCATTGTTTTCTAAATTTTCTGATATTTTCGGTCGTAAATGGATTCTCATGTTTGGCATTGGATTGTTTTTATTTGGATCCGTGTTATGTGGTGCTGCAACGGTATGCATAGGAGAATTGGCAAGGATGAAAAAAAATAAATAACCTAGCTTTCAATAGACTATGATTATGCTGATCGTTGCAAGAGCCATTGCTGGTATTGGTGCTGCAGGTATAAATTCTATGGTAAATTTCTAAGAATCCAAGATTGTGGGACGGTTGTATTAAGTCTTTGTGTCCCTTAGGTTTACATTATAATTACGGATATTGTACCATTGGAAAAGAGAGGAAGTTATCAAGGGTAAAAAAAATAAAGAAAAAGAAATGCTTGTATTTGTTACTAATTGTTTACATAGCGTAGTTAATGCTGTATATTCTTTGTCAAGTATCTTTGGTCCATTAATTGGTGTAAGTATCATCATGTCCTTATTATTGAAGTAATTATGTTAAATTATAAAATGTTTTTAGGGTTCATTTACTGATTATGTTACATGGAGATGGAACTTTTATATCAAGTAAACAAACCAAAAGCAATACAAGATATAAACGGGAACTAAAATTTCTTTTATACAGTCTTCCTATTGGTGCCGTAGCTGTTGCAGTTCTTTTATATTTCCTGAGATTACCTACACCTAAATCCAAGCTTTCCGAGAAATTAAAGCGTGTGGACTACATAGGTACTGTGATCGTACTGGCCTTTTCTACCTTGTTCTTATTGGCCCTTAACTTTGGGGGACAAGCATTCCCTTGGAAGTCAGCTGTTGTCATTGTACCCTTGGTTCTCTCAGTTCTTTTGGTAGGCCTGCTGATGGTTGTCGAAAAAAAATTTGCCAAAGAGCCTTTGATGCCACCAAGGCTATTTAGAAATCGATCTGTGGTAAGCGTCTTGTTTGTGAATTGGTTCTATGGCATGTCCTTCTTTGCAGCTGTTTATTATCTTCCAGTCTATTTCCAGGTTGTCCGTAACGATAGTGCTATGTGGTCCGGTATTCGTTTAATTCCCATGCAACTTGTGCTTTGTGTTACTTCTACTTTGACAGGCTTTACTATATCAAAGACAGGTGTTTACAGACCAATGATTTGTATTGGTATGGGTCTAATGACATTGTGGATTGGACTCACTACTTTATATGATCAAACAATACCATTTTCCCGTAAGTTTACATGATTATACATCTTAAAAAAAAAACTTACCTTTGCCTTATAGAGATTTATGGTATCACTATTCTTGGCTCTGGATCACTTGGATGTCTCTTTTCATCTACTATTATCGCTCTTCAAGCCTCTGTGGAAATAAAAGATATTGCTGTTGTCACTGGTCTAGGTAACTTTTCTCGTATCCTTGGTGGCGCCTTAGGTGTTGGTAAGTCCGCGGAGACGGTGTTATATTCTCTTTCCCTTTTTACTCAATGATTATTTTAGCCATATCCTCTGCTGTTTTGAATTCACATTTAAATCAAGAGCTTCCTAATCTTTTACCTATTGATGAAGCTACTAAAGTCATTCAATCCTCAGAATATGTCAACCACGGTTTACCAGAGCAATATAAGGTGCTAGCTATTGAAGTCTATGTTCATGGACTTCAAATGATTTGGTATGTCTTGATAGCTATGTCTGGATTAGGCTTTATTGCTTCGTTCTTTGTCAAACATCATTCTGTACGTCGCCATGTCAAAGCTGCTGCAGCTGCTAAACAAGGAAATGAAGCCGATAAAGTTGATGACGTAGTTGTTGAAATAGCTTCTTCAATAGAAGAAGAAATTAAAGGTAGCTCAGTATTATCAAAGACTGAACATAAAGTAAACTATTCCTCTCCAGAATAGAAGTAGACATTTTTTTTTGAAAAACATATAGTTTATATCAAGTATTCATTTATGATCATTTTGTAATTACTTTCCGCTTTCTCTGTGTTAATAAATACATGTATTAAAATAGTTATTCTTTCATTTTTGCAAGAGCTTTCTGTTTAGATTAATTGAAACGTAAAAGAGCTAAATTATCTACACATAAACTTATCCATACTCTGACAACACACGTAAAACGTAGAACGTGCTAATAGAACAGATAAAGAATGATTACGCAAAAAGAATAAAGGCAACGCTAATCATTTCAAAATACAGAAACAAAAGAACTCTCCAGAACGCAGCACTGATGCACGCTTGGATGCCACAAGATGATGACAGGAGCTACTGAATATTACGATACTAGATTGCCATCATCCCTATTGATGCTATCTTACCACTGCATCTACAGCGTGTACCGGTGAAAATAAGACAGCAAAGAGGGGTTATTGACATTAAGATCAAAATTAATATGATAACCAAAATGAGGTTCTATCTTTAACAATAAAACACCTTTGTGTGACAACCTTTGGGAGTAGCATTTTGAGAAGCCTTGCGGAGTCTTGGATGCAAAATAACCAAAACTCTGGTGAGAAGATGTAGAAGGGCAAGGAGACAAACGTTACCTTCACTTTAATTGCAACTAGTTGTTAGAAAGTAAAAAGTAAGCTGAATGAAAATGTAATAAAAGAAAATAAAGAAAATCATTTCTATTATTCGAAAATTCACAATGTACAGCAGAATTTTTTTTGGGTGTTTACAGTTAAATTTTATTTCACACCACCTACTTCTCGACTAGGCCTAGCAGTTTTATAAGGCTATAAAGTAAAATAAGACCAATTATAGTGGAAAAGTTGAATCTTTTAAAGTATCGATTCCTCGCTCCTTTCACAAAAGGAAAATACATCTTTTATTTTAAAATTCTTTTGGCTGCGAAGGCGATAAAGCTTCAAATTGAACTTTGTAGCACAAGTGTAAAAAAGAACTCTATTCCCATTTTTTCTAAAGTGCTCTAATCTCATATCAAAAAGCCACTTGAAAAAAAACAGAGTTTGCCTGTCAGATTGCTGACCAATCATAAGCAGGGATTATCCCTTTTTTTTTTACTTGCCCTGCAAACACACATTTTTTTTTTATTCTTCAATCGTCCACATGTTTGGTGCTTTTAGACCTTCGCTTGTAGCCCAAGGTGGTTTACTTTGGTAAGATAATAAAGAGCAATGAATTACAAGAAAACTTATTTATTTCATTAGGAAAAATCCTTTCCGCATGTCAGCAACTCGTAAAGCAAATGTGAGAAAGAGACTCAAGGCAGTTGATGAAGTTATTTCAGTTGTTGCGGAATCTGGAGTACAATGTAAAGCATTGACTGAAGCACTTGCACTTCCTAAAGAATCAGAGATGCTCCCAAGAGATAAATATACAGTTTTTAGTCGAACAGCCAATGGATATCGTAAATCACTTCATAAAGTACCCAAGTTTACTAAAAAGACAAACAGAACAAGTCCTCCTGGTTTTTAATTGTAAATAGAATAAAGAGGATTATTTTTTGCTTTTTTTATTATTTGCTTTAGATTGTTGCTGCTTTACAAATCCATGTTCTTCTAAAGTAGTACGTGCTATATTATTGATATCTTTAAATCGATCAGGACCTAAATGAATACCACCAAACCATCTTGTTACAACCACAACTACATTTTCTACATTTAATATTTGCATTAAATGTAGCAATCGACCTTTTAAAAAAGGGGGATTAGTCTACGACCCTTTAGATTGTACACTCTATTTACCGCCTGCAGCCGTTTCACCATCATCATCATTATCTTGAAGCACTTTACCATCTGGCATTGTGATACGATAAGCCAAGATGTTATGCGTTGCTTTAGCAATCTTTTTATTTTGTAATAAGCAAGCAATGACCAATTTGACTTGATGTATTGTATCTACTTTGGCTACATGAGCTACAAAAATCGATTTACGATCCACGAGTGGTTCAGTCGAGGAGAATAGAGTTGGGGGTATTTCGGTAAAGTGTGCTCCCATCAGGGATCGAACTGTAGGTCGATCGTGCCCGTCTTCTATCACGACCTCTTCCTCAACCATGTTTATTTGTTCCATTTTTGTCTCTACTACTTTCATCTCTTCTTCTTCGTTACTTGTTGACTTTGGCACATTTTCCTCCAAATATTCTCTTAACCAACTGATCCATTCAAACAAGACCACCTCTGTCGGTTCAAAAAGTGACTGAAATCCTTGGTCGATTGCGTCCAGTATGATATCATCCACTTTTTTAGGACCACAATAAACTGAGACTACTTCATAGACTGGCATATCTTGATTCGGATAAGTTGGTGGTAAAAAGAATTTGAGGGTGAGCTGTCTAGGTGATCTCAAGTTGGATTCTTCTTGGTCAAGATGAATAGTAAACGTGTAAGCGTCTGATGAAGTCGTGTCCTTTTTGAAGTCGTCTGGGAATATAGCTTCTAAAGCTTCAAGTTCTTGTTCTTGCTTTTCTCTGTTTTCTAATTCTTGTTCTTTATTCATTTTGCCCAAAAAAAAAATAAAAAGAATAAATGACAAGGTAAAAGTGACTTTTTATTTGTAAAAAGGAAAAGATGATGATCTATTGTATATGTGATATGTGCACTTGAAAAATAGATGAAGAAAATATACAAAAATGTTTTTTTTTTTTTTTAAATGTCCATTTTGATTTTTTTGCTGTTCATGTCTTCTTGTTGAGAATAAAGTGGTCTTTTTCTATTATCAAATGAGTGGAAAGTCTAGAATATAAAATAAATTATTTTTTACATCTCAGTTCTTGTATGAACCCCGGTTTCTTTTAAGGAAGTCGGTAATAAAAATGGATTTGTAGGAGGATGCTGTTGTTGGATCGGGCTCATTGAATAAAATTCTGGTAAAAAGGTAGAAGGTGAAGGTAAATTTTGTACAAATTGTGAAGGTAAAATGGCACACTGTGATTTGTTGTCAGTTTTTTTTTTTTTTTTATTAATTAACATTTACCCCTGTTTCCTGCTTTTCCTCATGGCAAGGTATTGTTACATTCAATTTAGGCCTTTTGTCAGGTGTGCCAGGTTCTGATTTTGGAGATTGGTCTGGAGAAGGTTGAGGAGATGGATGATAAAGCGGTGGTGTCTTGTTGTTGTACAATGTTCCAGCCTCATGCATTAATACTGTGGCTGGATTATATTGCGTCATCATCTGTCTGTGCTCTTGCTGCTGTTGCTATGATACTAATAAGACACTGTTATTTTATGATATTTAAACTTACTTGAAGTAAAAACATTTGTTGTTGCTGATAAAGTTCATAAGGTGGCAGCATGTTATTATTTTGTAATAAGGAATGATGACGGTATATCATGTTAGTGTAACCATGGGGGCGTGTTGATGTGGTGTGTAGCATGCTTGGCTGAGTCGGGACCATGACAGGTTGAAGGACTTGTTCTTTACTTGTTTCATTATCTGATTCGACAACTTCTTCATTTCTTGATTCTATAAACTGAAAAAAAAAAGAAGTATTATTAATTGCAAGAAAACCTTTTTTTTTAAAAAGACTTACGTCTTCATTTGTTTTAATTTCTTTTGGTTCACCATTCTACAATAGTAATAATTAATATCTAATTAAATTCATCTTTTTTTTTTGTACCTTTTTAAATCGAGTTAATAATGAGTCCATATCAGAGCTTGAATACTGAATCATTTTATTATTTGGTGGAATGATCATTAGTGCCACTTCACAATTACACAGGACACTTAATTCATATGCCTTCTTCATCAATCCATGCTTTCTTTTAAGAAATGTAACTTGTCTATTACGATCATCTTTAATACGTTGAATTTGAATCTTTTTACGTCCCATTTTGAAAATAAATAAATAATAATAAAAAAAAAAAGAGAAATAATAAAAAAAAAAGGGTTCAAAAAGAAAAGAAGAGAAAAATTGAATTAAAAGAATCAAGGCCCAAAAAAAAATTATTTTTAGAAACAAAAAGGGAGCATTAGTGCAGTAACTGGTTTAAACGGAAAGCGGCTTTTGAACACCTAAAACCAATTCAATAGGTCAATAACTGTTATTTTCATATCCACTTGTAAAAAAAAAGTATCTCATAAAGTCTATCTTTCCCCTTTTTTGTTTCCTATTCATTTAATCCTTGAGTAAGAAAAAGTTTTAATTCGCTTTGATTTATATTAATGAAACATAACCATTGATATGATGAATAGCCTTTTTTTTTATTAAATATCTTGGCTTTGTCCTCTATTTTGCTGACTTTAAATTGTTTTTTTTGTTGGTGAGGATCATTTTGTTTCCTTGAACATGGCCTGTGCATTGTATATAAAAATAACTTTACATTTTTTTCCTTATTATTTTAAATCTATTGGAATCCAAAAGGGCGTTTCTGTTTATTCTCCTGATGACATGTCAAAAGACATTTATTAAAATTGTTTTTTAATAAATCTTGTTTTCATGTTTAATTTTTAGATGCTATCAATCCTATTTGCTTTACAAATATTCAATTTATGATAATCTTGAATTCAGAAAAAGGGGGGAAAGGGGAAGGAGGACATAAAGAAAAGATCTAGATTTAATAAGGGAATAGTCTGGTATCTAAACCTCGATCAGATCCATACTCTTCCCCCCCTTAAAATCACATCAGATGTCAAAGAAAGGAAAGAAGGGAGTAGTAAATCATTTCAACAAGAGATTTCATGTAATTTATTTCTTGGGATGAATCAAATAATTTACAGGTTCACTCACGACAGAGTAAGCAGTTCTACCAGGAGCCATAATGTACTCATCCAATCCAGGTAAATCAGGCTCAAATGATAAAACGATTCGAATAGATACAGAGCCTGTTTCATTCCAGGCTGGTAATTGCAGTTCGATATGAGTACATAACTTATAATTAAACGGCGTTATTGGTTTAAAGTGACTAGGTGCAGGCCAAAAGAGATGTGAAGATTGATTTGGCAAGATGAGCTAATGGTATGTTATGAATTGATAAAAATCAAGTGAGAATAACTTACTTCAATTGCTATACAGTTGATATCATCTGCATTAAAAATATCTGCTTCAATATCAATCTTGATTGGGTAAGTTGATTTATATTTGTATGGCTTATCAGAGTTAGGTAATGGATAAGTAATAATGGCTGATGTACGTTTCACTGGATTATTCAGTTGTATTGGTAAAGGTAAGAATGACTACAAGATGATGTTAGCAAATGAATGTAAAGATGAGCATACTTGCAGTAATAAATGAATAAAGTGTGGATAGGTTAGACGTATTGGGTAATTCGATTGCTTTTATCAAGTTGCTTTTTAAATCATCAAGTGCTGTATTACTTTGAAAGTTTCTATTGATAATTACATGTTATATTAGAGTCATAAAATTAGGCTTGCTTACTTTTGAACAAGTTCAACACGTTGCTTAGTTGCTATAAGCATATTTTTAATATTAAAAGATGTATCATTCGATCTATAAATCATTTAGTGAGTACAACACATATCAATAATCTCTTTACTTACATCGGCATATGCTTCAATACACTAAACAACCAAATCATATTACCCAGCACTCGAAAATGAGCAGCAGCGTGCAAGGTATTCATCGGTAAACCCAAAAAGGTGTGCTCAATTGTATATGTATGCTTGAAGAGTAAAGCTGCGTCTTGATGCACTAACGCAGAAAGATTACTAGAAAGATGATTTGCTTTCATTTTGATCATGATCTTGTAGCATTCAATATACAATTGAGCCAGATCTGATTTACCAGCATCAACTGGTTTAAGACTTGCAATGTATTTAAAGTTCCTATTAAACCAAGACAAATAACAATTACATGCTGGCTTTTCTCTATCTTCTTTTTACTCAAACTGGTGAGATGCTTACCGTGCGGCTGCTTCAAGTGTTACAAGAGCAAGCTCATATCTATCATTACTTTTGATAATTGTTTGTACAGCCTGAAGCATATCTTCTGTTGCCTTCATATATATTTCTGCATCATTAGCAACCAACCTCTTTTCAGATTCACTAAATATCATCGGTAGACAATCCACATCACCTTCTAGTTGAATACCAGCCGTCTTGTAAAGTTTGTTTAAATCAGGTAAGCAATCAGGGTATTTGCTCTTAAAATAAGCAAAATGTCTGAATATATATTTGGGTAAAGTGTTCAATAACTTCATATTGGACACACACGCATTAGCAATCAAAATCACGTAGGCTGTATACATTGAATCATCTACATTAGCTTCCTTTGGTAAGTATCTTTTATCCAACTTGAGAAACGTAGGAATCAAGTTTTCAATATAGTCATCATGGCGTTTTCCCACTCTTCCCAAAGACCGATAGATTGACAGAGTATCCTGGGGATATCGCTTCATGTTGGCCTCCAATGCTTCGAGTAAGGTAACCATCGTGTTTTGTTGTGTAAGACGAACGACAGTAAAGAGATCGTGTGTGGCATGTCTCGCCAGCGGATCACTGTCTTCAAGTGCGCCTACTGCAATTTCTAATTGCTCTTCATCAAACTCAACCAAAGATCGACTGCCAATCTTTCGTAAACTCTGAATAGCGTTCACTCGAATCTTGTCAATTTCGTCGTTAAACATATCCACAAGGTTTTCGACGGCTTTCTTTGTTAGTTCTTCATTATACAAACATAATTCACAAATAGAATCTAATTCATTCTGTTAAAAACGCCTTTTTACTCTGTTTACTTAATTTACCAATAGAAGCATATCTCACTTCTTGATATTCATCTTCAAGACCGTGAATGAATGCACCACATGCTCCTGAATCAAGTAAATGAAATTCATCTGATTCAACATCAAAATCACCTTCTGCCACAGGTATCATTCCATGAGCATACTATCACTTATCATCAGCCTTTTCTTTTCTTCTTTTTCTCTTTATTACCTTTTTTTGTTGCATTTTATACCGTGGAACGTTACGCTTTAAATGTGACATGATTTGTTTACTGAATGTTTGCTGCAGCATATCAGATCCAACATTTTGATAAGAGGCCATCATCACACAAGCCTTGGTACGAATGATGACTGCTGCATCATTAACCAAATCACATACTTTGTTAAATGCATCGTCAATCAATCGTGCTGTTTCATTTACTTCTTCATGAGCTAATTTCATTCTATGCTCTGGATACAGTGAGCTCAAAACACTATATACTATAAATGAATATATTCCCTTCTTTAGTACATTTTATGACTTACCCCATTAAATTTAAACCACCCATTCTTACTTCTTCATAATCGTCTCTTAATGCTGACACAGACAAGTGATAGATTGATAAATCCAAGGGACATCCTCTTAAATGCATTTGAACAAGTGAATCCAATGCACTCTATATAAAATCAATTCTAAACACATTCTTTTTCTTTTTTTCCTTCCCTTATTACCTTTCTCACTCTCGGTTCATGATCTTTAGCATAATGACTAATGATTTTTTGTATTTCCATTTCAGACATTGTCTTTTGTTTTAAGCCTTTTAGTTGTTTAAATATGAAGGGCAAAAGTGACAATAATGGTATGGCAACAGCTCGTACTTTATGATGTGTGTTGGACAGATCTGACATCAAGTGATCAAAAAGTGATAACAGCATAGTCTTACTCTCTGGTTTCTCTTCTGTGATAATACGTCTCCTCTATGATACAAGTCTTATTTAGACATTGCTTAGAAAAAAGAAAGGAATCTACCTTTAATATATGACAAATACTGCTATAAACAAGATACTTCACTTTGGTCGATGCAGTCTTTAGTTGTGATAATAAACACTTGAAAATATGTAAATTATTAACATTAGGAAACTGACAACATTTTTCTACAAGTAAAATAATCATGGCCTTTCATAAAAACATATGCGTCAGTAGCATTTTTTATGTTTTTTGTTTTTTATACTACATACTTTGGTATCATTGTCATTTTCAACTTCAAGCCGTTCTATCAATATTTCCACAGTTGATTTTTGTTGCTCAGTTGATAAAAAAAACAAATGTCGAGCGATGGCAAGTAAACTCTACAGGGAACTAAGTTTGAAATTCATTTTTTTTTATAAGTTGTAATGACCTTAACACGTTCTTCTACAACAGTTGAATTCAAGTTTTCTAAGCACAACTAATATAAGCAAATAAGGACTCGTTGTGCTTACACAGTTTAGTTATATAATATACTCTTGACCAATCATTATCGGCTACAGCAAGATCAGGAATAGAAATGTCAACAACTTGTGCTTGACTACAAATAGACGGTGTATAAGTTTTATATTCCTTTTTAAAAAAAATGTCGATAAGCTCTATTTACTCGATGAAATCACTTGGGAAAGGTTCAGCCTCCTCAATTCCACGTTTCATTGACAAGATCAAAGAGAAAAGAAAAAAAAAAAAAAAAAAAAAAAAAAGGTAGGAACAGCGCGTTTTGTATTTTTAATGTTCAACATAAAAAATCGGATTAAACAAGATAGGTTATATATTTATACTAAAAAATAAAGCAAATGGAAAACAAACAGTGAATGCAAAGAACACGAAAAAGAGTCTCTCAAGCCATCTTTCCTTTTTGTAGTATAAGCATCCTCTTGATCAGCAAAGAAAGAAGAAAAAAAATAAGTTAATGCAATTCGAGCTCTTTTTGGTGAATGCTGTGTGACGTACTGTGCCAAGTGTTTTTATTTTTATTTTTACTTTTTTTTTTTTTTTTTTTCGTAATGTTTTATGCGTCATGTTTAGATTTAGTTTCTTTTTCTCAATTCAAAGTCTTTTAATCTTGTGTATTGCTTTATTTATATTCTACATTCTCCGAGACTATCCTCAATGGAAAAGTAGCCGTCAACCAGCAACAACAAGAGAGGAAAGCAAACCGACAAGCAGCAAACAACAGCAAGAGTCAGCAGAAAACAAAAAGGATTCGATTGAGAATGTGTCTATCGCACACTATATTCTCGTCATGCCCTTTGCTGCACTCTATATCATTGTTCGAGTTCTATTTGACGCAATTCGATACAGTCTGTATTATACCCTTTGGACTATAGAGCAGTCCTTACCTTATATTGACGACTGGTTATTTGATACACTGACGGTCTGGTTGCCAGCCAAAGTGAATGAATGGAATGAGTGGTGGAAAGATAAAGGTAAACCTGCCTATCTTCTTTACCAACATCATTTTTATCAACATACATTACCTACTTTGATTCAATTGATGGAAAATGCCTTTGTCAACCTGTACCGTCTCGGTTGTGTATGCCAAAGCTTGGCATCCGAATTGATTGATATTTGGACAAAGTTTGTGAATGGACATGACTGGAACCAGCTTGTTGATGACTTGAGTGAAGTTGCCTATAGAGCCATCTGTCAACCCATGATGACAATGACTACGAGTATGATTCGTTTGTGCCAATTGATTTATCGTGGCACAAAGTATCTTTATTTGTCGGTGAAAGCAGATATTGTTTGGGCAGCCACCGAAGCAGTACCCAGGATGTATGACTACGTGATATCAACACGACTTGTGTATTTACTTTCTGTGGTATTCAATTTATTGAACAAACAATTGCTGCGGATCATACTTGGCATAAGAGACCACTTGCTTGCGCCCACCTTGGGTCGAGTCTTAACTTGGCTTGTGAGGGGCATTGATTATGTGTTATTGCTGCTTCAAACAAACAAATTTCAACAACGACTTGAAGGAGTGTGCAGATTTTTAATACCTCAAACGACTTGGGTTATTACAGAAATATGGAGAACGATATCCGATTTATGGACAGTGATTCGAATGATACATTTTCAATTGATTTATCCAGCCTATTTGCTTTATGTTAAACATGTCATGCCGCGTCTATCTGTTGGATATCACCAAATGAGGGATAGATTAATTCAGTTGTACAAGAGACAAATCCATCCTGCCTGGTTATACCTCATTCCCTATATTCAAACACCTATCATTCAAATTTACCTTTTCATTCGTCCCTTGGGCAATCTCGCTCAGGCAATATCAATTGAGTTGATAAAATGGAGTTCACAGTTAGGATCTTATATGCAAGTAGGCATGATTCAATGTTTTCAACTCCTTGCTGTGTATATGCATCAACTCTATGAGGCATTGCAGCAGTGGTTAATGAATCAAGCACCTTTACTGTCGAAATTACTGCAACATTCTTTAGACAAGATTTATGCATATAATTGGCAGGGAATGAAGGATGATTTGATGAACAGTGCATTTATTCTATATGAATGGATCTCTGAGGAGTGCAATTTGATTTATGCATCAATTGAAAGATCACTTGTTGTGTGGGTCAATGAACAAGCATCGATGACAAATGAAAAGAAGATGGAATGAAAACCATTAGCCACTTGCTGTAAATAGTCATATTATCTTTCTTGATGCCATTATTTGTAATTTTACATTAAAGAAATTGAATTTATTATAAAAATGAGCAACTATATATTTGAATAACAGGAAATAAAAGCCCAAGTTTATTGTTTAAAAGAAATGTGATACAACATTATTGAAATGATTATAAAAGAACCAACCCGAAACAAGAAGGAGAAAAGGGGGAGGGGAACATTACAAATATGGAAATTTTTAAAGTTGAAAAATGATTGGAGCATTTCAATTGAGCATTGATATTTTGCGTTTGTGTGATGTACAACCAAAGATTTTGAATTAATAAAGAGGAGGAATTACGAGAAAGACAGTAAAGGAGAAGCAATGGAAATTAAACTTTTTTGAAAGGAGGAGTGGAATAGAATAGGGGAAAAGAGAGACTATATTGACTGTGCTTTAGTTTCAAAAGTTAAAATTCCAAGCGCCTCAGAAAAAAAGAAAAAAAAAAAAAAAAAAAAAAGAAAAAAGAAAAAAGACTTACCTAATTTAGTTTCTTGGGCTAGACTTTAAAATGGTTTCTCTTTTTATTAAAACCCTTTTTTTTTAAACTATTTTTTTTTTCTTATTTTTTTTTTATATTCTTTAATGTATTTTAACTTATAAAAAAAATGGAATTTATGACAGGTCAGCATTATTGGCTTGATCATGGTAATTGTAGTAAACTATTAAGCTTACCAAAAGAGCTTTTATTGGAAATAATTACAAATGTCACTTTTGAAAAAACACTTTATCCAACATCTTTATTGGAATTATCGTCTTGTTGTAAATACCTTCATCATCTTGTACATAAAGATCCTTGTCGCCTTCAAACAATATGGTCCCAAGCATTTCACTCTAGATTTGATACAAGAGCAATTTATCGTCGCAGATTACATTCTTTTATTCATTGGCAAAAAGCATTAGAAAGGCGTTGTAGAGCATTGGATCACTGTAGATTATTTGCTTTGAATTCGATCGACATGAAACTATTAAATTTAATTGATTGGGAAGTTATTTGGGATATGTTGACTGAACATGGTAAGTGATAGAAGAAGAATGAATGAATCAGTGATAATAATAAAGAATAGATCAAAATAATGTCTATCATCTCTTAAATCATAAAGTTCAAATAGCAGCAGGTGCCTTGTTTCAATTGGGTCCCTTTCATGATAGAAATATGTATCCAACCGTGTTACCTATTCTATCACTCTTGGTTAATTATGGTAAGCATTCTCCCCCACTTTCTATTCACACGTGTTCTCACCATTTAAAGATTTCACAATCACCCGATTTTTTGCTGTAGAAAACTCTTGTTCTTTTGTGTCACAAGAAATAAGTCAATTTGCTTATAATTCTGAAGCAGACATACTTATCACAAAACACACACCATTTAAATATCACAGCACTCCTTTTATTAAACCCATTCGATTCTATCCAGCTCAAGATTCAATTTCATCCGCTTTTCATCTTTTCTTTACAACCATCTTTGCTTCTCATCCCAATCTTTACCAATCTATCCCAGGCTGTATTCCAATTCCTCTCTTTAGCTTACACTCTGAACTATTTGATGTTGAATATCTCAGAAGATATGAACGAAATCTCTTCTTTTCTGGTATTACAACTAATATTTATGCTCAATCGGGTCTTGCTTCTCCTAATTGTTTTGTAAGTGAAGCACATCTGATTGAAGGTGATTGGATCGGTTATTATTCCTTTCAAGATACCGAAAATAATGAAGATGAAAACTTGGAAGATTGGTTTGATGGACCGATGCGTATCACCTTAAAAATTGTACCACTGGAAAATGTGACAGCTCATTGTTCATCTGTCAATCAAAAAAACACTCATTCCGCTTTTCCTCTTCTTCATCTACGCACATGTCCTTTAACCCGATTTGAAGGTACTGGGATCGATAACTCTGGCTCTTTTCTTATCTCTGGTCTTATTGATGACTCAGAAGAAGGTCAAGTCACTTGGGAAAAGAATTATATTGAATCTGGTGAAACTTGGGAATATTCTGGTCGCTTTCTTTGGCCTATGGGCTTATGTGGAAGATGGGGTGATGAAGAATATGGCGGTCCTTGGTGGATGTGGAAAGTGAATAATAATGAAGCTAATCTACCTACTATTTCTTCTATGGCAAAATAATCTATGTATACCCTTTAAGTCTTTTGTAAAATTAATATGCAAAAAAAAAACTCTTATAATACATGATCTATTCTATTACATAAGCATACATAATAAATAAGCAACGTTTTTAGCAGGATTCTCTCTCTCTCTCTCTTTCTCTCTTTGTCTGTAGGTTCGAACCGGACATTGAAATCGGATAAATTGTCGGAAATTAACAAAGTGTCGCTTTATTGTCCAAAACGAATCTCACTCCTTAGCATCCACTTGTGTGAAAAGGTAGAAACAAACATCCATCCTAGAAGTGAATAAGGGAAAGAGAAATCAACCTGTAAAGCTTTAAAATTATTCAAGTTTCAGACTACAACCTATAAATAACGCAGCAATAAAAATCAACAGTACATTGCGAAATTCTCTTTCTCTTTTTTTACTTTGCTCTTTAAATTATGCATCATTTCATTTCGACATTTTTTCTAATTTCGAATATTTTCTTTTTCTAGCAAATAAAATGGTTACTCCCGCTGTAAAACATACTATTATCAAGAAGCGTACTGCTCACTTCAAGCGTCACCAATCTAACCGTTTTATGCGTGTTGGCGTAAGTGTTTTTAATAACATTCAGAAATACATTTTTACAAATGTTGCATTGAAATAGGAATCCTGGAGAAAGCCCAAGGGTATTGATTGTAACATGCGTAGACGTTTTAAGGGACAAGCTCCCATGCCCAAGATCGGTTACGGTTCTGCTAAAAAAACTCGCAATCTCTTGCCCAACGGTTTTCGCAAGTTCACCGTTTCCAACGTTCGTGAACTCAACTTATTGTTGATGCACAACCGCTCTTATGCCGCTGAAATCGCCCACAATGTTTCCTCTAAGAAGCGTGTCGCTCTTCTTGAACGTGCTGCTCAATTGAACGTCAAGGTGATCAACGCTGGTGCTCGTCTTAGATCTCAAGAATAAATGATATGTATAATATGAATGAATATCAAGATATTACAACTTTTTCAGCTTTATATCATTTTTTATTTTTATGTTGTATGTGAGAACATAAAGGTATATGAGAAGGTGAATTTTGCTTATTGATGAGTGTGTCAGAGTTACACAACTAAGGAACATTAACTGAACCTGAAAATCAAGTATAAATTAAATCTTCTTTATCGGGTTTAGCCCATTTGATTTTAGATAGGCTGTGTAATAATAAATTGCTATTGTAGCATTCTTTTCACTTTCTTTATAGTATGATATCTTTATAATATGGACAAAAAAAATATGAACAGTTAGACATGGCTGTCCTCTATTAAAAGCTTTATTCAAAGAAGATTCATCATTCTTTTGCTTTCCTTTCCAAATATTGCAAAAAAAAAAAAAAAAAAAAAAAAAGATACAATGAAAAGGTCAGAAATTGTGTAATTATGCAGCTTTTATTTTCATGATCCGCACATTAAGCAAAATAGTGTAACATGTAAGCCTAAAAGCAAAGATTTTTTAAATGGTTAATCATCCGTACTTGAGAATTACAAGTTTTATTCTTAAAAAGAAGAAGAAGAAGAATATGATTATTAAAATTACATTCTTTACCGTTTATGCTACAGCAATTATTTCTGAATAACAAAATCCCAGATTGACTTTTTCCCTCGTACCGACAATCATGCATTTTTTTTTTTTTTTTTTGCAATTGCCTACTATACATTGTTAAAATGTCATATTTTTCAGGCACATTCTCAAATTGTTCTGTATTGGATCAAAATTTTGATATATACTAATCACATTATTGAGCTTTCACAAAAAAATTATTTTTTAGTCCATTGACATTATTGACACTCTTAAATTTTTTCTTAGTCGTGTTTTTATCTAGCTCAGTCTATCAAAGTCAGCGTCGAAACTTGGACGAAATAATAATGTTCTATCACTTTGTAAATAATGAAAAACTCCTTCTCATAGAAAATGCCTCGCATACTCTATATTTTTATATATCTCTTATGTCTGGCATATATTCTTTATTTCATTTTCAAAAAGAAACTTTTTTTTTCAAGCGAGATAAAAGATATAGTCAATAATCAGCTTGAAAGAGCTTCTGAGGTCTATGTGCTCTTTTGTCTTGGGAAATTTCAAAAGGAAAAATATACCAGAGCTAAAAGTAAAATGTTTTTTTTTACAGTGAAACGCTATTTTGCTTTATCGTGATCAAAATACAAAAGTTTAGATTCAACTTAGTAAATATTTTGTCTTGTTATTGATAAGAAAAATAAAGTAACATAGTACCTGATAGAAGCATTTTTGAGTAGAGCTTCTTTTAATATTTGTGAATTCAAGTCTGTTCACGAACTAAAATTGAAATAAAGGAAAAAAGCTGCTAATATTGTATTTTATTGTGCATTTATTTTCTTAAGCAAGATATAGAAACTGTAAACATGTTTATTCTTCTATAGTGGCAATTACAACCTTTGTTTCATCTTTAAACTGCCATCCATGGTAATCAGGATTGAAAAATTTCTTGCATGCTTTTCCGCAATGATTTGGTGTTGAATGCTTTAATATATCTCTTGAGCAAACCCAATAAGGATCTTGAGTGTTTAAAAATGTAAGAAGTTCAAACTTCTTAGAAATCGTGTCTGCTGTCTGTTTATTTTTATGGCATGAGTCTATTGTGGATAGCGCTTTAAACTGTTCCATTGATAAAATCTGATAAATTCTTTTTTTACCGTCGCTGTCTCTGGTGGATTCAATAAGAATTCTTTGATTGATTGTTCTACGCAAACTTTCCAACTGATAAAATCTCGCTTCTTCTTTCAGACAAGAAAGAATGGATAAATCATTTGGCAAAAAATCGGTTTTTCCGGTTATAAAATATTGGAAAACGTACTCAAACATTTTCCCATTTCTGTTGATAAATATTTCTTGTTTTCCTTTTGAATTAACAATAATCTTTTCTTTGGTTTTAATTAATGCTTCAAAGAAAGATGATGTCTCCAAAGTGCTTTTTTGAGTGCAATAAGACATTCCGCCGACATTCAGCCTTATAAGTGAATTTCCACTATTATCTATGTCTTCAAACCATAAGTTCTCAATCAGCTGCTGCTCTTTGTTTTTAGCACTACCGTTTTCATCATCAAAGGGCTGTAATGTGTCTTCTTTTCTTGTTTCTTCTATTTGTTTACAGGATTCATTGGAAGTATGAATATGGCTTTTTGTCAACTCTTTTTTATTTAATTCAGAAGCAGCATAGGGTTGATAACCTTCACAAGCATTATTCATATGCACAGTCTCAATCTGGTCGTTGCTTTGAGAACTATGCGTACGTTTGACATCATCGGCTACTTTCTGAGAGATGCATAAAGTTTCTATATCATTAACACTTTTATTCCTTTCGTGTTTTCTTTGAGGGTCAGAAGCATGGTGTGTAAGTTTAGAGCTTAACTGTATTTGAAATGTTTCAAAGTTCTCTTCTTTCTTCATTTTTTTATTACAATTTTTCATCGATTTTGTTATTTTTACTTGATGACTTTGATTAACTCCCATGCTTTATAAGTGTCGCTAAATAAAAAGAAGGAAAAAGGAAATAAACCCTATTTTTTTCTTTAAGCAATTTAATTTATCCCAACTAATACTGATGATAATAAATACAGGCTGATTGATAGTATGTGATGCTTATGTTGTCAGTAAATTATAAGAGACAGCTTTAACTTGTCGATATAAACATGCACAACCTTCAGAATTTAATTATTTTGAAAGAAGATATATGATACTGATAAATCAGACTTGATTTTATATTATGATTATAATTAATATAAAGATACTAATAATGATATTGTTAGTAAAAATAGCACAGAAATGGATGTTGTTTTTGTAAAGAAAATTACTGATAAAAGGGTTTGATGTGTCTATTTTACTTCGTACTAGATCTTGTAACTCTTTTATTTGATAAAATGTGGCTTCTTCGTCCAAGGCGAGAAGAAAGTCTTGATCCTTGCTAGAGATATTTAGCTTTTTCAATCTAAGGAATTGAAGTACATATTTGAATAAATCTTTGCTTCGGTCTATAAAGATGTATGTATTATCGACGCGCATCTCTCTTACTCGTTTCATATTATTTAACAGCATTCTAAAGTATCTTGATGGGAATAAGGTTTCATAATAGGTATGAAAGATGCCGCCTCCAACATCTAGTTTTATGATCGACTTAGGCCTATTCAACTGAGTTTCTTCTGCTTTTTTCGTCATATAAAGAAAAAGAAAGCATAATGAATTGACTGTTGTTATTTATGGTCGACTAATTTTACTATATGATAAACTGACTAAATACGGATCTGTGTACGGCTTAATGCTTTATTAAACGGATGCATAACAATCGTGTCACACTTGCAGAGAACAGTAATGAGAAAAGCTCAACAAATTTGTTATGATTGCTCAAAAGTGTTTTTATATTTATTCCCCTTTCTACATGATCACATGTTTTCATTGGCCCATCATTTTTCTTGTTTGTTTTTGCTTTTCCCCTTTTATCTCCTCTTTTATTTTTATTTTCTTTTTATATTATAATGTCTACATATAACTATATTATTAAGGTAAACAATATCTCTTTGCTGCTAAGTAAACTGATACCAACTCAATTCCTTTCATTCTTCCCAAATAAAAGTATATTATTGTCGGAGATTCAGGTAAACGAACTTGAATGCAATGCCAAACAGTGCTAATGAAGTATTCCATTAGGTGTTGGAAAGGTAAAGGAAATCACATTAACATTTAACATAAGTTTTTATTCAGTCTACAGTGCTCAGTCTTGTTTATTACTTCAATTTACTGATAAAAGATTTTACGCTGGACGTGAGTTAACTATTGGGTAAGAGACAATAAAGTAAAAATTATGCATAGAACAGTAAAATATAGCTACATAATTTTATTAGTGTTGAATTTGGTTCAAGGTTTATTACATTAACGGACGGAAAACAAATCAAGTTACAAATATGGGACACTGTAAAAAACAATAATAAATGATAGTTATCATAAGGATTCATATTCATCTGTTCACAAAATAGGCTGGTCAAGAAAGTTTCCGAAGCATTACGCAAAGTTATTATAGAGGAGCAGCTGGTGCGTTAATAGGTAAGAACGATACAAACCATATAGTTTTTATTAAAGCAAAAAACAAAGTGTATGATATTTCAAGAAGGGAGACATTTGAACATGCTTCGACTTGGCTAGCAGGTAAACCGTAATTGTGTATGTTTCTTTTATTAAAATGGCTTTTTAGATGTTAGAAAGCACGCTAATCCTCACACGACTATTGTTTTGGTCGGAAATAAATGTGACATGGAGACCCGCTCTAGACAAGTAACAAGAGAAGAAGGAGAAAAATTTGCTCGAGACAACAGCATCCCGCTTTTTATTGAGACATCAGCCAAATCAGCTGAAAATGTTGAAGAAGTATTCGTAAAGACAGCAGAAGATGTCTATGATAAAATCAAAGCTGGGGTATTTTCTCCAAATGAGGTAGAGTAGATATAGAAAAGACTTTGCTTTATAGTACATTTATACCTTTTATGATATAGACTTCTGGTATTCGATTAGGTCAAACACAAAGCGCACTTGCGGATGAAATGCAAGGTGGATGTTGCTGATGTCCTTTATTTTAAAATTTACTTAATATACGCAATACTATCCTTTAACCTTGCCAATGTTTCCGTTGTTATTCTATTAATCCCTTCTTCAAGTATCATTTTGCTTGTTAGTTTTATCAAGTCTTTTATTGGAACTTGTGTACCAGACAACTATGAATAGAAAGAGGGAACATGAGGTTAGAATGTGCATAGAATTTGCTTGGTTAGATGTTCATTACACTCGCATTTGATATATGGTTTTCAGATTCATCAAGATAAACATGAAGAATAGTCGTAATAGGCTTTGCAAAAATGATGTGTATAGCTGTATTTGATTCATATTCTATCTTTTCAATGCCTGACATTTGTTTACATGCTTCCATAGCTTTCTTGAGCCTATTGAAATAGTTCAACACATGAAGCTAAAAGAAAGATAGGTATGCGTTTACGTTTTGTATTCACTTTCTATAATTGGATTTCTTTTTGCATTTAACTTTAACAATCTATTCGCTTTATCTTCTGCACGCTGGCTTTCTTCACTCAAGTTATTCACTTCTTCCTCTAAGTCCTCTATTGCATACATTTGCTCTTCAATAGCTTCCTTTCTCTCTTCCATCTGACTTGCCAGTGCTGTCAGTTCGTTTTCTTGCTTTGCTGCTAATTCGCTTGCTTCTTCTATTGTAAATGTACTTTGGTTGGACACAAATGTCTCTATTCTATCCACTTCTTTCTCCATGCCCTCGATATCAGCTAATATTTTATTGGCATCTTCAGCTCGACTTAGTAAACCTCGTCTAACTGTACGCGTATAAATGCTTAATTAAAGATTTCAACAAAAATAAAATGATTTACATTGTTCGATTGCATGTACTATATTGTAAATATCTTCTTGAAGCGTCTCAGTTTCTAAAACATAGTCGTCTACTGTCTTTTTCAGTTGGTTCTTTTTACTTTCTATTTTTTTTGTGTGTGTGTGTGTAAAAGTTAGCTTCTCTTTGGCACTTTGGTTGTATACCTTGAATTTTCTGTTACCTGTCTGGATAATTTCTTCGACACTTATTTTGACGTGTGGATCATCAAATAAAGATTGCAAAATTCTTTCTTTCGCCTTCACATTTACATAATTTTGTTGCAAGATCTCAAAATTGTCCTGAAAAAAATCGTTATTAAAAATAAGATTGAATGTAAACATTTATTACTTTAATATTTTGCAATTCAGATTCAAGTGCTTTTGGGTGGAGATCATGTTGTATCGGTTCAACTTTTTGTCTATATTCTTCTTGATATTGAAACAGGTTCAAATTGATTGACACAGCTTGTTCCACATTTCTGCAATAAGAAAAGAATTAAATAAAAAGATTAAAACATTCTTTTATCTCATTTACTTTTGCAACTCTTTTAAATAATCCGATCTAGATTCTTGCATGTCATTCATAAAAAAGGGAAAAAAAAAAAATAAAAATAACAAAAAAAAAACATTTTTTAAGGCAAAATAATTTTTTGCTTGTTTTGCTGTATTATAGTATGTGTGTAGGTGGTTTATTTAAATCCATTTAGACAACTGTACCAGAGGCAGAGGCAATACGAGGCCACAAATCAGCACATTCCTTGGCAACGGGACCAGTGATGGCGGAACCCTTCATTTCACCCTTGGGATTAACAATAACACCGGCGTTATCTTCAAAGTAGAGGAAAACACCGTCTCTACGGCGCCAGGCCTTGCGTTGACGAACAACAACAGCGGCTAAGACCTTCTTTCTTAATTCAGGCTTACCCTTCTTGACGGTAGCAACAACCATGTCACCACAACCAGCAGCAGGAAGTCTGTTCAAACGACCCTTAATGTTACGGACAGCAATGACGTACAAGTTCTTGGCACCAGAGTTGTCAGCACAGTTCATGACGGCACCAACGGGCAAACCGAGAGTCATACGGTACTTGGTTCCGGAAACGCTAACTATGAAGAGTGTTAACAATCAACAGAACTAGACAGGTATAACATTTCTCTTGTTCACAATCCTCCCCATCTCTCCGCCTTTTCTCCTTTTGAACTATCTCATTCGTTACTGAATCATTTTGTTATTGAATAGTCATTTTTATTCTGTTAAATTATATTTAATCTTATATGATCCATCCATCCCTTTATCGCTTTGTTGTATATGCAGTTGATAGTGCCGGTGAAAGTTGACTTGTCTAAGTTGATTCATCCCAGTTGATTTATCCATCCATCCATTGATTAATTCATGTTGCTGCACATACACACACTTCCACGCACATACTCCACTTTCCCCAACATAATTCAAAAAAAAACGATGATACATTACCCTTAGGCATTTTCTACAGAAATAAGGAAAGAGAGAGGGAAGATAATAACAGATTCCCTTTTCACATTGATCATGGCGCAATGCACACACATTCACAACATACAATTACGATTGTATACATTCCATTTCCGATACAAATTTAATCCGATCCGGAATAATGATATGCAAAAATACTTTATTTTTAAAATCCGGCACCAGCCATTGAGGTATTAAAGTGAACGACTTGATTAATGATCATGGCGTCTACACCACATCTCTCTTGTATTTGACGGTATTTAACATCTGAGTTCACCTGTCCTGCTGTTACAATAAGAAGACCGCTTTCCTTGACAGTCTTTATTAATGAAGGAACTTGCACCTATGAGTGAATTAAAAGTTAGTTGTGTTTTCTGATTATCCTTTTTGTTTCATTTTCTTTTATTACCAGTGTTTGTGCACCACAGATGACACCCAGTAAATTGTTTTGTTTGGAAAATTTCACAGCTTCTTTTAGGGAAGAGCATCTTATGTCTTGTTCTACCAGATTATTTTTTATCTCACTGTCATCCCCTGAGTTTTTACGTTTAATTCCACGGTGCACATTGAGCCCGCAATATGTACCAAAAAACACGGCGTCTAAAGATAAATTAGGCCCTAATACAGCTATAAAAAGAAAAAGAATCCACTTACAGTTTGGTTGCTTCCAGTTGACAACCATACAAATAGCAGGGTTATATGAAGAAAAGAATAGACTTCGACTTGCTGTATTAAGAGGAAGTGAACGTACATGGCTATAAATACATTGAAGTGTAGTGTCTACAAATGTATTTCGTCCACAAATGTTTGAGAATGAATAAAGCATCCTGTCACTTGGTGAAGGATATTTTAATTCAAGGTGGAAACCCATAGTTAAAGGAAGCTTCTATGCATATGTTTAAATCATATCCGTCTGGTGCTCTTTTTTTTTTGATTTACATACCTCAAAGACCTGATCTAAAGATAAAAATTGCTGATAGTTGCTCAATTTTTGAATCATTAAACTATTTCCAGTGATTGGGCACACATCGTTATCTGTTGCAGATACATATGTTTGATCCTTCAGGAGCTTTTCTCCGATGTGAAGAAATTGTTGAAAGGTCAAATCGGAAACAGCAAGATCCAAACCTTCAAATGGTACCATCCAGTTTGCAAACACAACAGGTACCAAGTCCTTTGTAAGCTGCACAACAACCAAGATGTAGTCACCTGATAAAGATGAGGCTGTGATAAAAGAAGGTACGGTAGAAGAAACGGCAGAGGCCTCATTTGTGATGACTGTCGTCGGTTGGGCATCTGCAGGTAAGATAGTGTTTGTAGACTTCCAGTAGGTCTCAATTCTTCCACCAATCTCGAGTTGAACACCTCTAAAAGGTTTGATGACCGAATAGTCATAAGAAAGTTCTCCAATCACTTTCAAGTGCCCATCCAATAAGGGAATCGTGCAATGACCTTCAGTCATATTGAAATCAGCGCTAGAAAAGGAATGAGGCAGGGCAACAGCACGTCCCAGGACTTTAGAACCAAAGGTAGCAAGGATATCAAACTCGAGCAAGAAGTCATCTAGTTTGTCTACTTGGAAGTTAAACACGTCGCGATCGTCTACTAAGGGCAAAATAACACTGTGAGGGATCATGCCAGTATCGGGTTTAGAAGAAATAATGAGTCTAAGGGAGGAAATTTGAGAGTTGTCATAGAGACGAATGGGGGGCTGACGAAGGCTGATTTGTATTTGATATTTTTTATCCAAGTAACTGTGACCATAAATACGAAAGGGAATGATAGGTGGAGGTAAAGACAAGGAAGGAATGACGTCCAGCTCACCATCTGTCTCAGTCACGTCGGGCGATGAGACTACTTTTTCTTGAATCGATTCTATTTCACAACCAGCATCAATCAAGAGCTGAACGCAATCCATATGACCCTCCCATGCTGCATAATAAAGTGCTGTCTTTCCATTTTCATCCTTTGCATTCACTTTACAGCCCGCTTCGATCAGAATACGCACACATTCAACATGCCCATCATTTGCAGCCCAGAAGAGTGGTGTCCATGTGTTATATTTGTCAGGTGTGTCAATGTCTTGAGCATTTTGTGAAAGTACTCGGCACAGTTCAGCATGTCCTTGGCGAGCAGCAAGATGCAGTGGATAAAGAGATTCTGCATTGGGCAAATTTTTTGCGCCTTGATTGTATAACATGAGCGCAATGTCAGTATGACCAAAATGACAGGCAAGTGATAAAGGAATATGATCTCCAGGATGCCTAGGTTCAATATTGACTTTGGCTTGGATAAGAATATCAACACAAGTGGTGTGTCCATTCATAATGGCATAAATGAGCGGGCTGAAGCCATCATGATCCCTGCGTTCAATATCAGTATGTCGAGTAATCAAGAATTTGACGCAGTCCGCAAACCCGTTCATTGTCGCATAGTGGAGAGCTGTCCTTCCGTAAGCATCTGTTCCTTCCACGTTAGCATTGTGCTCAATGCAAGTCTCTAACAGATTCAATCGACCATTCATAGCAACAACATGCAAACATGATCTTTCGATAATGTCATCGACATACCCAAAGTTGACCAAATTGGTATTAATCAGCATGTCTGTGATTTCCTTGGATGCCTCTGAGCATGCGTGCCAAAATACTCGTGTGATTCTTCCTTGATCTTCTGGTGTAGGGTTTTGAGTAATGCGATCTACTATTTCTCTTACTAGAGAGGTTTGTCCACTGGAAACAGCTTTAACAAGCTCCAGTTCAACATCATCTATCTCATCCACAGCGCCCGTTCCTCCACCCAGATTTGCGTTATTCACCTCCTCTTGTCCCCAGGATGTCGGGCTGATAGCAATCCCTTCTTGAATGTTGGTTAACTCAATACGGTTTGCAGATGCCAAATCTGATAATTCACACAAGACTTGTGTGTTGAAGCAGGGTTGAATATCAATTTGACGTGAAAGATAAAGTTCTTTGGTGGATGATTTTGATCGTTTATCCCATTTCTTTAAGATCTTTCGAAAACCTTCATTGTTTAACTCAACATATTTCTAAAAAACAGACACTGCATGTAAGAACTTTTTAAATAAAAAAAATAATCTTTTCTCTTTCTTACTTGAATTTTAGTTAATTCTTGTTCAAATTGAGTGAAGGCTTCTTGAATAGATTTAAATAAAGTAGAAGCGTGCTTAAGACGTCGGATATCTGATTGTAATACTTTCTTTTTATCGACAAGCGTTCTTAGTCGTACTTTTAATTCATTTTCTTTTTGAAGATAGAATGAGTTGATCTATAACAATGAAAGAAAGGAAGCCTGCTTAATTTTTTTTCTTTCTTTTTTCAAAAAGGTTTTCCAAAGAAACACACACTTTCTTATGTATTATTGTACCTTTTCAAGTTCACGTTCAAGCTTAAAAAAAAAGGCTGCCTTTTGTGATTGAAGTAATTTAGCACGGTCCTCTTCATCGTCAATAGGTGGAAGTCCTAGTGCCTTTAAACTATCTGCTGGTGCGTTTAACAATGAGCTTATAAACTTTTTTAAGCCCTTATAATCCAAATAATAAGGACTCCATTCTGTGAATTGCTGGCTTTGGATTTGCTTGCCAAACTATTGTTTCTTCAAGATTGAGCACTTTTATTCTTTTTTTTTTTTTTCTTCTTTTTTCACCTTCATTAGTTTTTAATAATAGAATACGAAAATTATATATATTTAAAGAGAGAGAGAGAGAGAAAAAGCTTCTTCTTTGAAATGATTCTCAAAATAAAAAATAGGTTACTCAAATAGGCAGTTGAAAGATTAAAAGCGTGACTGTGTCAAAGTTTATGGAGCTGTCCACTGCGATACGTGAATGCGTACCACGCGAGCAAATTCGTTGGATAAGAAGTTCTGAAACCTTATTGCACTGATCGGAAGTGGTTTGAAAGACCGGTTATTGTCAGCGCAGAAAAGAGGTTGGCATAATTCATCATCTCAGGTATTTTTTCTTCCTCCTCTAACTGACATATGTATAGGTTTAATCAGCCTTTCATTTTAAACTTCCTTATCATCTTTAGTTGATTGGCAAGCAACGATTAGAATGAATATGAATATATGTGTTACACTATAGAACGTGAAGGATCACCCTTCCTTTTTCCCCGCATGATCCAAAGAGAAAAAGAGCATTAACAATTTGTATATAATATTACAGTGAGATTAGCTTTTTAAGTAAAATGATAAGAGTGAAAAAAAAATAAACGAATAAGAATCTGTTTATTTTATTAGTAGATTCATAAGGATCCATTATTTATGGTTGTATACTCGAACAATAATAATCATATCTGTTATTCCTAAAGAAAAAAAAATGACATAAAAGGAATGTATGTGAAAAGCCTTTTCTAATTTTAACAACGGCACGTAAACATCTTTTATTCTGCCAAATCTTTATGCATTCAATTTTATGAAAACAATGTTTTATGCGAAAAAAAAAAAAAAAAAAAAAAAAAAAAAAAAACCTCTCCAATGCTACTTTGATTAACCTTTAATCGATTTATAAAACAGATCGTAAAGAAAGATGAAAGGCTAAGAGTAAATAGTGAGGTACTTTTGTTAGTTCTCTTTAAAAATACAGAAATTCGTTCAAATTCGGAAGGGTGGCTTTATGCTTAGCATTGCGGAAAGTTAAAAAAAATTGAGTCATGGATCTTCAAAAACGAATTTTTCCGTCAGGTTTTTATTCGCCGTTTCTTCCTTTGTATAAATAGCCATACTCTTTTATGCATTATTGAATACAATAAATTATTTTCATAATTAAAATGTCAGAAATAACGCAAGTTGATGTTCTCGTTAGTGGTGCAGGTCCCGTTGGCCTTTACTTTACATATCTTATGGCACTTCGTGGTCACTCTGTTTACTGTCTTGATCCCAAAACAGGACCAACAGATCAAAGTCGAGCCCTTCTTGTTACTTCTCGTACAATGGAAATCCTTGAAGGGAAAGGTTTAGCAGGTGAATTTCTTGCTGATGGGTTTATATCAAGCGGTATTCGTGTTTTTCGTAAAGGTTCTGTTGTAAGTCTATTTCTCTTTCTTTTATTTTAATTTATTTATTCTGTTATACGCACAGATTGGAAAAATAGATGCTTTAGGTGATACACTATTTCCACATATGACAGCTGTGATGCAAAGTAGAACGGAATATATATTGACAGACCATCTTGAAAAGTCTACAAGTTGCCGGGTTCATTGGGAAAATGAACTGATTTCATACACACAAGACGATGAAAAGGTGATTTCCGTCGTCCTTGACAAAAAGACGGGTCAGGAACACAAAGTCCAGTCTCGATATATCATTGGAGCGGATGGAAGTCATTCTAGAGTACGAAAAGGATGTCCTGATTTCACATATGAAGGCGTTGCTATTGACACTAAATTCTTTTTGGCTGATCTAACCATCGAAGGCGAAAATATTAAAAATATGAGGGATAGAATGAACATGTTTGTGACACATTTGGGTAACTATTTGTAAAAATAAATCATGCTTGAGCTCACCTCCTTCTTTTAATTAGGTTTTATGGGTATGGTACCCATCAATCCATGTTTGAAAGAAAAAGAAAAAGAAAATGTATTTCGTGTATTCGCAAACCTAGAAGCTTATCAACGCAGCGAAGCAAATCAAAACAACTCTACTCATGGACTATCAAAGAAGAACGAAGCACCTACTTTGGAGTTTATTCAATCTTTTATTGACAAAGCCACCGCTCCTTTAAAGTTTGAAACTAAAGATTTGATTTGGTCTTCTTATTTCAAAATTAATGAAAGAATAGCCAACAACTACAGACACAAAAGAGCCTTTTTGATGGGAGGTATGTTTATCTTAACTTGATCATCGCTGTCTTGTTATCTTACTAATAAAATCTCATACTTGTAGATGCTGCTCACTGCCATTCACCTGCTGGAGGACAAGGAATGAATCTTGGTTTGCAAGATGGTAAGATTGTATATTTGTACACTACTATTTGTATTATGAAGTGGAACCTAACAAACAATACAATTATAGCTGATAACCTTGCTTGGAAATTATCTGATGTTTTGAACGGCTATGCTGTTCATCCTGATGAGCTGTTGGATTCATATCATGCTGAGGTATATAGATCAAAAGAACAACAGGGACAAAAAAAATAGCAGCTAATCCCTTTGCAAATCTTAGAGATATTCCCATGCCAATGCTACAATAAAAACAACGGGAAGTGCTACTCAAACAGGATTGTCTGAAGGTTATATTGTGAAAACCATTCGCGAAACGGCTCTTCAGGCAGCCTTTATAATACCTCAAATTCGTGAATATGCATTCAAAAATACTATGCAGGTAAGCCACTCCCCCCTCCCCTTTTAATATCTTGAAAACCAACATTGTTGTTTTCATAGCTATATGTGACAATAGATGCCAATGAATCCAAAATACTAGGCACTTCAGACAAAGGCTTAATTAAGCCCGGTTACTTTTTACCAGACACAGAACCACTTCGTCAACGCAAGTTTGGAAAAAGATTGGGTATCATTTCTCGATTGAATTTACGTGAAACACTGATTCAGAACGAAAAGTTTGCTGTTATTTTTATTGGTACTTGCTATTCAGGAGCCAGTCCCAACAAAGATTTGATGGCCGCCTTCTGGAAATATGCTCGTTCCTATCCTGTAAAACGAATAGTTGTTGAATCATCATGGCATGTACACTTTAACCATTATCCTGACTTTGTCTTACAACAAGAAGAGCATGA
Source organism: Rhizopus delemar RA 99-880 (assembly GCF_000149305.1). Lineage (NCBI taxonomy): Eukaryota > Fungi > Mucoromycota > Mucoromycetes > Mucorales > Rhizopodaceae > Rhizopus > Rhizopus delemar. The sequence continues at coordinate 1,467,079 of NW_027137828.1, forward strand.
TGCACAATCTTCTTTTTATTCTGAAGAACGCTTGGACTCTACTTTATCTCTCACTAGTCGCTCTGGACTATTGTCCTATTTCCCCAAATACCTGAGTGGACCTACCCCATCTGCAGTACTCTTTGTTCGACCTGATTTGTATGTAGCGCAATCAAAAATTATTTATAACGAAGGTGACCTTAAAACAGCAATGGAGTATTTGAATGTTATTTATGTTAATAAAGAATAAGTTTATTTTATATTACTATCAACTGAAATATTATATATATTTTTTAATTTAAATAGAGCCACGAATTAATAGAGCATCAATTACAGAAAGAATAGTCCATTTTCTATTTTCAGCTTCAGGAAATACGATGGATCGATCTGAATAAAAGACTTCATCATCAACCTCTTCAGGCTTACGTGGCAAGCAATGCATAAAAATCCAGTCAGGCTTTGCGCCTCCCTTGGTAGCCAATCCATTGGTCACTTGGTAACCCTTAAAGTCTTTCAACCGTTTCTTCTTTTCTTCTTCTTGGCCCATACTAATCCATGTATCTGTCACTATGACATCGCAATCCTTGATAGCATCTTCAGGCTTTGTTGTAAACTTGACAGTAGCACCTGTTTTTGCAGCATCGGCCTTGGCAATCTCAATCACATCTTCGTCACAAAAGTAGCCAGGAGGACAAGCAGCTGTGACACTGATACTGCACTTGGGGAAAGCGACTAAAATCTCTTGCAAGATGTTATTCGCATCACCAATCCAAGCAACCTTTAGACCTGATAATGTTTCACGGGGGTGTTGTTTGTGTGCTGCATATTCCTCAGTCACTCTGTTCTTCTTATGACAATAATATTCATGTAAAGCCATCAGGTCAGCCAAGATTTGTGTGGGGTGGTATTTATCGGACAAGGCATTAATCACTGGTACGCTAGATTCTTTTGCGAGCGTCTAAATGAAATATTAAACCACACTAGAGAAAAAAAGAAACTTGGCAAATAAGAAACTTACTTCAATTTCTTCATGAGCACCAACACGAGCCATGATACCATCTACCATTGAACTCACAACACGAGCAGTATCAAGTAAAGATTCATTCACGCCAAGTTGAATATCTTGACCACCTAAGAACATAGCACTACCACCTAAATCCAGTCATGTTCAATCTCATCTATCTTTTTTTTTTCTAGAGAAACTTACCGAGATAGTTTACAGCAGATTCAGTAGCGACACGGGTACGAGTGGATCGCTTGGAGAAAATGAGAGCCATAGTCTTGCCGACAAGAGAACGGTCGATGTTTTTTTGACATGATTTTGCTTGAACTTTGAATTGTGTAGCGCGATAGACCAAGTCAAGCAATTGGTCGGCTGTATAGTCAGCTGTTGAGATAAAGTGATGAGGCTTCTTGGGCTTTAAAGAGAATGTGGACATGGCTTTGTATGGAAGAAAACAAAAACTTGAATTGATCTAACTGCTTTAAATCTGCTCTTATTTAATTCGGAGCTAATAAATGATAAACAATTCTGCTATTGAGCGAGTTAGAGGGTTTTCTGTATTTTCCCCTATCTACAGTGAGTCACAAACTTTTCTCTTTGGCGCAACATGAAGCCTATATCACTATCACTTCCAAATCATAACAGTTTATGTTTTTTTTCTTTGCTCTTGTTTCAAAGGGCGAGCTTTTAATTTTATATAATTTTAAAAGCAGAAAATTATTTCTACCAATTTCAACTATTTTCCTACAAACCATAACGTATAATGGGATAATGAAGTATAGCTGATTGACTTTATTACATTTATATTATACACAAGAAAAAATAATTTCAGTTTAAGTGAATCAAATTCTAATTCACGATTATTGTTTCATATCAATTAACTTATAGTTAATGTCAATACAGAACTACCAAGAAGCCTTCTTTACATTAAGAACATACATAAAAGAGAATAAAAGAGTAAAAATTGATTTTTACAAAGAACATCAAAACAGGGGTATCGATTGTATGTACCACTATAACGAGGGTTGTCTTCAGCTCTGCATCACTAACTTTTGATCCTTCTATATTTTTTCTTTAACCTGACCCAGTTTGCAGTGTCCTGGTATTCAATAGTTCACTAAGTAACAATTTAGCACAAGAAGCTTTCATAACGTCTGATTATTCTTGTATGAAATCAGTAGAAAATAATTTCCAAGCTTAAAAATCGTAATTTTATTATTAAGAGACATCTCACTAGCGAAATATGAAATATGCAAAATTATTTATTTACTCTTTGTGTGTATGCATTAAAACAGTTTTAAGGACGAGCACCAACACCACCGGCGCGATCATAGACAAGCTGAGCAACCTTGAATGCGAGGTCATCTGTTTCTGCACGTGTAGCAGCTTCAGCATAAACTCTGACGGCATCTTCTGTACCAGAAGCACTATGGCAAAGGGAAATGTTAGTTCACTGGTCTAATCCATTTCTAACTAAAAGCACTTACCGAACAAATGAACGACCACTGCTATATTTTGCAACAAGGGCATCAATTTCAGCTTGAAGTCCTGCTGGCTCAACCAATTGGCGTTCGGCATTGGTTGTCTTGAAGATATGTCTGTCAGAAACTACCACTTTTACGAGACGATTAGGAAGATCAGTATAAGCTTGATCCCATTCTTCCAAGCTCCACTGAAGGTTGGTAAGAATAGCTTCAACCAAAAGCATATCAGAGATAGCATCACCCACAGTTTGGTTAATAAGTTCTGTTAAAGATTTAAGTTGCGAGATAGCTTGATTTTGAGCAGGCGTCTCACTAAATAAACAACAAAATGTTATTTTTTTCACAGTAATCCTATTCTTATATATACAACTTACGCTTCAGCAGCACTAATTATAGTAAGTGCGTGAGGACTGAAAAGCACAGTACCGTGGCCGTTGGCTTCAAAATACACACCGATATCGTACTTTTCAGCTTCATGATGAAGATGCTTAACACCGGTAGACACGCATGAAACAGGTACTTTCTATCAATAATATTTTTAGATGTATTTTCTAAAAGTATGCTCCATTTATAAAGAACGTACCAATACTTTAGTGAGATAGTTGGTAGAACTGCCATTAGCATAAGCAGTCTGCACAACGCCCACCTTGATCGTTTCAATACCAGCTTCATTCAATAGATTTGCAATAAAATGAGCAGCAAGACCAGCAATCTTGTCACCGTCCAAAAGCTTAAAGGTTCCATCAGAAGCAATGTAGTAATAGACAATACGGTCGGCATCACCATCATAAGAACAATATCTCTCGCCCGGAGCAGCAGAGACGCTACCAGGAGCACGTTGCTGAGTCTTTACAAAGTCCGCACCACACTTTACATGTAACCTTAATTCGCCGTCTCTCTTTTATTAAAAAAAAACAAAACACTTACATTTTTATTCAGTTGACCAAGGGCAGTGATTTGATCGTTCACTATATTTACTGACAAGACATCAGAAGAAATATACTTTGTGAGTTCACGAAGCTTAGGAGCGCCAACACCATTAGCACAATCAACTTGCAAAGTAGATAAACGCGTCTTTCCTTTCTATTTATAGAGTAAAATGTTATTATTTTTTTTTAGAAAGCAGATTTAAAAAAGAGCTCACCACAGCTGCAGCAAACGCATTTGTCAATTTCTTGTAATAGCCTTCTTCAGTAGGTTCTCCATAAGCATCGCTTGTTCCTTGTGTATTAATACAACGAACAAGATAATGAAGCATAGGAGTTGTCTTTAAACCAAAGTTGATTGTCTTTGCACCTGCAACTTCAAGACCTTGCTCGAGACACTTTACCAAATGAGGACAACTGGGTCTGCGATATTTTTAGAAAGAAAAAAAGGGTAAAGAAAAGAACGCGAAAAAGACATTATGTTTACCTTGTATCATGAGCATAAATAACAGAAGCAGGAACTTCCAAATCAATCTTGTTGATTTCAATAATTTCATTTACAACTTGAGTTAAGCTATCGCCATTGTTAGCATTAGCAAGTTGAGTGGCATAGACTTCCCAAGATTGTTCGAGCATTTCACCTCGAGGATCTACAAGTTTAACACCATTGTCCTAAGTTTTATATTTTAGTACTGTGAGATAAGCTGTTGCTTTTTGTTTTTACTTCTTCAGGATTGTGAGAGGCAGTGATCATGACACCAATAGTAGAACCTTGAAGTTTCTTTGAACGCAAAGCAGCCAAGATGGCAACTTTGTACATTACAGAACCTAATACATCAGCACTAAAGAAATATAAGTTTTGTGTACATAACATGAATATAGACGTCTGTAGTTACTTTGATCTAAAACCTGCAGTACCATAAGTGTATTTGAAGTCCTTTACTTCATGAAGAATGATGTTTTCTTTAAGGGCAGTGAAATTGAAAGTCATTTTATTTATTTTTTGAAAAGAAATAATAATAATTAGTAAAAACTCTCTCTTTTTTTATATAAATCGAGTTTAAAAAACAAGATGCACTCAGCTGTCAACCCTTTTTTTTTTTTTTTTTTTTTTTTCTAAAAAAAAAGAGCTCGTGCTTCCTATCATCAGTAGAAACGTGGGGTGCAGCAAAGAGATTGCATTTTTCAGGAGAGAAGAACGATAAATTATTAAAAGCCAGATTATAAAAGCCCTCAAGGATTAATGACAAAAAAGTAAACTTTGTGAGACCATAAATGAATAAACAATTCTAGATCAATTTGCTTTGAAGCAAAAACTCTTTTTGAGGCACAGTGTTCACAGCACCAAATTGTGAATTGTGAATTCTTGCTTATGGATTTTGAAATCTCTATTCAAGTTAATAAAACTTTCAATTTGCTTTTTGTTAATTAAATAGATAAAACACAATTTCAAATTTGAACCAGATGGTTGAATCCTTGTGCTCGACATTACAGGATACTTGGTGTACTCAACTTGATGGCAGCAAGATATGCTATGTGCACATTTATTCAGCTAGCATTGAAAAATCCGCCTGGGTTTACTGTTTAGCTTATAAAGACATAGTCAACCGTAAAGCTTTTCCTAATGTTTCCTCTTTACTAAATTTAGGATTACGGCGTAATATGTTATCCTAGCCAGCCAAGCTTCTGGTCTTCCTATGGATTCTTCTATTGTTATTGATAGCCATTGATACAAGCTGTGAAAGAACATAATCATTTTATTCACACAAGCATCTCTAGGGCTACCAAAGCAATAAATAAACTGATTACGATATAGCTCAATAAGTTTATTGATAATAAAAGTGTATCCTTACGGACTATGAATCCAAACTGTTTTTTTACACAAGAACAACTGATAAGAGAAGAAGACTCTTTACTGGAATTCATTTTAAAAGAATAAAAAATGACAATGTAGTCATTATGTTTAAAATAGCTCTGGTCAAGCACTTGCTTTTACACTCTTCACCATATACCGAGAGATTGGAGTCATCTTTCACATCTAGCCACGGAAAGTCTGAAGCATTGAATCAGAAAAAAAAAATGAAGCAAATTTAATGTGACAAGCTTAGATCAAACTATTATTTAATTTAATAGAAGATATCAATCAATTCCAAGCATTAAATAATAATCCAAATCTAAAAATAATGCTTATATTAATCTTGAATGAATATTAAAATATAAAAGTAAAAGTGACACTGATGATTCATTGCCTGTTTTAATACAATAAAAATATGTATTTCATGCGCCAGTACAAACGTTTAATTAAAGCAAAATTTCGTTTAATACTCATTTTGTCTTTTCCATAAAAGGTTTGAACAATGAACTCACCTAACGCACATGCAATAAAAATAAAAAGGAAGTTGATAAATAAAAACACGCAAATTGAAATTTTTATTACAGTGAATTGAGATTTCAAAATTCGTAAGCAATAATCCACAATTGGTATTGAAATTAATATGTGTTAAAGTAATCATTTTCCAGTTTTATTAAAGCTGCTTTTCCATCGCCTTCTATTGCAAGCATTTTGTTACTCAAAACAAGTTGTCGATAATTATATTCTAAAGAAGGTGTTTCTGGCTGCTTCAAGGAAGCTATTTTCATCATAAGCAATCCTTTTCTTTTTTTTTTTTCTTTTTCTATTTACCAAGTATAGCCCCATTTACTTCTGTAGCTAGATTATCCCTTCTTGCAGTACTCATTATATGGGAAAATGGACTATCATAAGGATTATGATCTGCTAATAAACAAGATATTTCCTATTTAAAACATCGAATCAATAAATTTACCTTTTAAAAAAAATAAACTTTTTACCATCAAACACTCTCTTGTCTTTTGAGATGGATCATGCTTATGCTCTTGATGAATAAGTTGTCCATACTTCATGATTTTCTCTAAATATTTAGCAGAGTTCCCTTTATCCGCCGTGATTTTATGGCATTCAGATTTGGTTATTTTATTCGATTTACATTCTGTTGTGTCCATTATGCTGATTGGTGATGGATAGCAAGTGGTTTCAGCATAGTAGGCACTTTGATCTGTCGATTCTGATTGGCTCAAAGATGACTCCTTGCTGTTGTTAATTGACGTGTTTTCTTGCATAGAGTCACAATAGTCTCGTACCATTTCTATAAATTCACCGCATTCTAACATCATCTTGGTTGACCTGCCACGGTCATCTCGTTCCAGAAGGGTTGGATAAGCCTTCTCGATTAATCTAATAGCCTCATTGATCTGTCCACGGTTGAGGGCGGTTCTAATAGCTAATGAAATCAAAAGAGATTTATAGCAATCCTATTGTATTTTTAACTCATCATTTACATGTCCTATGGTCCATGTTAGTCTCAGAGATATTAAAACTTCTGTGATTGTCAAATAAAGCTGGCATATTTCCAGCATTTTTCACAAATAAAGACGCAGTTTTTGTATAGTCATGATGTACTAAATAAGATAAAACGAGCTGATCCAAGTTTTCTTTGACTTGAACTCGATTATTATCATTAGCAGCTTCATTTGAAAGCATTTCTCGAATAACAAGACGTTTTTTATCCTACATGTCATTCAATATCAATCAAACTCCTTTATGTTTGCTCATTTCTTACTCTGATGTATTGCTCAATATCATAAACAAATGATTCTTGCCCAAAATTTGCTCTGATTTCTTCTCCAGGTGTAAGTAGGCCGATAGCAGGATAAACAGGTTTATTAAAATCAATCTCTTTAAACGCAATGCCCAAGAATTGGCCATTCTTTGTATAAAACACCAACTGGTTTGCAAAATCCACACCACAGCCCACAACATCACCTGTCGTGAAACAAGGACCGTAGTTTTGTCCGATTTCTGAACCAGCAAAAGAACATCCATTATGTCCATGATATCCCCAAGAGGCATTATCCCAACCAGGAAGTTTCTGCAAACTACTCTCAGCGTAAGAAAAGCCGATGCCAATCAGTCCTTCTTCTCCTTTTGAAATCACTTTTATTTCAAAATAATAGACTCCGCACTGATGTCTCATTGGAGCATTGGCTCTTGCGAGTGCAGCGTGTGCTTCTTATTTACGGGATCCTATCCTATCTTTTTTAGCAAGATTGTATAGAGTGTCTGAAATTACTTTTACCAACGTATAAAAGGTCAAGTCCATTACTGCTAATGTCATTGTTTTTAGATTTATCTTTTGGATTCCAGTTTGTAGGTAATCGCAAGTCTAGTTCTTCTGTTTGTTGATCGACTATTGATGTGTATTTCCATATTTTAGTATCTCGATATTTTGATATCTTTTGATGCTCATTTAATAAACTTTCATAGTGTGTAAGTTTGAGATAATTAGGACATTTAAACGAACGTTGTGGTTCCTGAGTTTGAGCTGAAGAATTATTTCTTGCTTTTATTAGAGTTGTTTGAAAATAAACCAATTCAGGGGAAGTTATGTTGAAGGTTGGATTCATTTCCAAGCTTAAAGAAATAAAAAAGAAAAAGAAAAAGAAAGTAAAAATGACAAAGCACGTGATGGTTGCTCACTGACAGGTTCATACATGTTACGCATTCACTGGCTTTTATTTTGTTATTGTTATCCTTATCTACAATTTAGTATAACTTATTTTTATAAACAGGATGATATCAATGTAAAGACGTTGATAATAATAATCATCTTATTATGTTTTTCAGCAATTGGATTTTGGCTTTAATTGAGTAATTTTTTGTATTCAATGTATAAAGGCCTACAGCAACCTTTTTTTAATAAACTGAAGACCATAAAACTTCAAAATGATCATCCTTAGCTGGAATGGTCTGTTAAAGTTAGAAGATTAAGGATGATCTCCTATAATACTTTAATCCTTCTTTTGATGGAAAAAGATTGTTGCATTAGTCGCAAAGCCAAGATGTGGTTTTTTTAAACTGAGGGTAGCTTTTCAACTTCCAAACACTTGTAAAATAAACAAATTATGCTTCCTTTAGATCCGTCAAATTTTCATTGATAAAGACTCTTCCAACGGATGGTTTTTAGAAAACCAAAGGACGACATAAATACTTTTTAAATAGGTTCACTCCTCAAGCATTTTTCAAATGTCTCTACTGAGTGCTTTAAGATGGCAGTAACCTCTTTGCATTTTGTATCCAAGTCTTTAGCAATCGATTCTTATTATGCTACCTGAGAATTACAGTAATGTCTAATATTCGTTAATGTTTCTAAATGAAATAAATACACGTATTCTTCCCAATCCATGGTATTATTTCCTTTTTTTGTTGTTGTTAGATTCTTCCTAGATCATCTTTGTAGAAAAAATAAGTATTCTTTTATGTTTTATTATTAATTTATAGAAAAATTATAACTGTCCTTTGGATCTAAACAAGTACTCATTGAGATGACTGAACAGTCAACTTGAAAGCTTTTTTCACAAGTGCTCTAGTAAAGAAGAGGACGTTGAAATTTTCAAGATTATGTGCACGTAGTGTAACAGGAGCATTTTCGCAAACAAATCATGAATAACACGATAGTCAGCGTTACCAAAACCAAGATCAGCAAATACGTATTTGTCATCAATCATTTAGTTACCCATTCTTCTCCTTGTGTAAAAATAAGAGAGAAAAAGAATTGTGTTTTTTACTACTTGGATATCAGATAAATAATATTTTAATAATTCTATTTTGTCAGTTAACATTTTCCAGCAGCTGACAGATAACTCATTTATAAGAGACTATTTGAAGGAAGGGGAGTTCCTAAGAGCACTATTGTTAAGACAAACGACCCCCTCTTTTCTTGAAAACTATTTCTGTGTATTTGCTTGTGCATGCATCAGTTGTATGATTTGTAGGACAAAAGGGTTTAATACAATTATTTTATGTTTCTTTTGAAAGGATCACAAGAGAAATCGAGTACGCTACGAAAAAATGGCACTAGAGATGCAAAAGAACTTGAACAGGCAGTATAACTGGATAAGAAAAATGCCTTGTGAAGAAAAAAAACAAAAAAAAAAACAAATAGTTTTAGTATAGGTATTTATTAAGAGAGAGCGAAGGAAGAAATTAATTAACTTTGAATAGAGAATAATATATGAAAGACTTGATCTACATTTTAATGTCTTTCAAAAAAAATCTATATCTATTCTGGAGAGGAGGCATTTACTTTACGCTCAGTCTTTGATAATACGGAGCCATCTTTAATTTCTTCTTCTATTGAAGAAGCTATTTCAACAACTACGTCATCAACTTTATCGGCTTCATTTCCTTGTTTAGCAGCTGCAGCAGCTTTGACATGGCGACGTACAGAATGATGTTTGACAAAGAACGAAGCAATAAAGCCTAATCCAGACATAGCTATCAAGACATACCAAATCATTTGAAGTCCATGAACATAGACTTCAATAGCTAGCACCTTATATTGCTCTGGTAAACCGTGGTTGACATATTCTGAGGATTGAATGACTTTAGTAGCTTCATCAATAGGTAAAAGATTAGGAAGCTCTTGATTTAAATGTGAATTCAAAACAGCAGAGGATATGGCTAAAATAATCATTGAGTAAAAAGGGAAAGAGAATATAACACCGTCTCCGCGGACTTACCAACACCTAAGGCGCCACCAAGGATACGAGAAAAGTTACCTAGACCAGTGACAACAGCAATATCTTTTATTTCCACAGAGGCTTGAAGAGCGATAATAGTAGATGAAAAGAGACATCCAAGTGATCCAGAGCCAAGAATAGTGATACCATAAATCTCTATAAGGCAAAGGTAAGTTTTTTTTTTAAGATGTATAATCATGTAAACTTACGGGAAAATGGTATTGTTTGATCATATAAAGTAGTGAGTCCAATCCACAGTGTCATTAGACCCATACCAATACAAATCATTGGTCTGTAAACACCTGTCTTTGATATAGTAAGACCTGCCAAAGTAGAAATAAAACAAAGCACAAGTTGCATGGGAATTAAACGAATACCGGACCACATGGCACTATCGTTACGGACAACCTGGAAATAGACTGGAAGATAATAAACAGCAGAAAAGAAGGACATGCCAAAGAACCAATTCACAAACAAGACGCTTACCACAGATCGATTTCTAAATAGCCTTGGTGGCATCAAAGGCTCTTTGGCAAATTTTTTTTCGACAACCATCAGCAGGCCTACCAAAAGAACTGAGAGAACCAAGGGTACAATGACAGCAGCTGACTTCCAAGGGAATGTTTGTCCCCCAAAGTTAAGGGCCAATAAGAACAAGGTAGAAAAGGCCAGTACGATCACAGTACCTATGTAGTCCACACGCTTTAATTTCTCGGAAAGCTTGGATTTAGGTGTAGGTAATCTCAGGAAATATAAAAGAACTGCAACAGCTACGGCACCAATAGGAAGACTGTATAAAAGAAATTTTAGTTCCCGTTTATATCTTGTATTGCTTTTGGTTTGTTTACTTGATATAAAAGTTCCATCTCCATGTAACATAATCAGTAAATGAACCCTAAAAACATTTTATAATTTAACACAATTTCCGCAGCAATTAGAACACGTTAATACTTACACCGATCAATGGACCAAAGACACTTGCCAAAGCAAACACAGCATTAATTATGCTATGTAAACAATAAATAACAAATACAAGTATTTTCTTTTTCTTTATGTTTTTACCCTTGATAACTTCCTCTCTTTTCCAATGGTACAATATCTGAAATAATAATAAAAACCTAAGTGACACAAAAATCAGTACAACCGTCCCACAATGTTGTATTCCTAGAAATTTACCATAGAATTTATACCTGCAGCACCAATACCAGCAATGGCTCTTGCAACGATCAGCATAATCATAGTCTATTAAAAGCTAGGTTATTTATTTTTTTTCATCCTTGCCAATTTCCCTTGCGTACTGTTGCAGCACCACATAACACGGATCCAAATAAAAACAATCCAATGCCAAACATGAGAATCCATTTACGACCAAAAATATCAGAAAATTTAGCAAACAATGGTTCTTTTATAAAAAAAAAATTAGTCTAATTCAATGATCTGCACTTTCAATTGCTTACGAAATGCATCAAACGTCAAGATGTAAGCTGTAGCAACCCATGAAACAATTGTCATTTGGTTGAAATCAGACCCAATTCTAGGCAATGCTGTTGATATAATAGTACTGCGCACAATTATTAACCACGGCTTCACAAGTTAAGTATGTTCATTTACCTGTCGAGAGCAGACAAAAAGAGGGCTACTTGAAGACCAATAAAAGTTAATAAACGATTAGTTTTCTTATTCTTGTATTCTTCTACAGTGGATAGTTTTTTATCTTCGTTTACTGTTTCCGTTTTTTCGGTTACAGGTGCCGGTGTAGATATTGATTGATCCACTGTTGAATCAGAGATATTGGTATTGGATGAATTCGTCGTTTCCATATTTCAACAATTCTCTATGTATAAAAAGAAAAAGAGAGTAAAAAAAAAAAGTAATATCTGGAAGGAAGAAAATATAAAAAATATATATAAAAAAAGACTTGATCCTATTACTCTTGTGTTTTTATTGGATCTGCGATTGGATGTTAATCGAGATCCGAGCTTTTATTATTTTTGACAGTCTTCAATCGGGGTAAAGTGACTCCGGATTCGAATCTATAGGCTGGCCCTGTTCCCGTTTTTGTTTTCAAGGTTAGCTTGATCACGGAGGATTCGACGGAGAATCTTGCCGGCAGGGCTTTTGGGTATAGCATCAATAAAGCGCACACTTCTTATTTGTTTATAGGGAGCGACTTGATTTGCTACATATTTCATGATTTCCTTTGCCAACTTTTCAGATGGTTGGAAATCTGGTTTCAAAGTAATATATGCACGAGGCAATTCTGTTACTTGAGCACTGTCATAAACACCGACAACAGCACAATCTGCAATTATAGGTGATTTCAACTTTTAAAGAAAGAAAATAAGCTTTAGCAAATTTAATTATTTAGTCTTATTTTTAATCATTTACCAAGATGCCTTCTAATTCAGCAGGAGGAACCTATTAATTCAACGCTAAGACTTTTTTGTGCTACGGTTTTAGTTTTATTTTTACCTGAAATCCCTTGTATTTAATAAGCTCTTTTAGGCGATCAACAACAAAAAAATGCTCATTTTTATCTACAACTACAATATCTCCTGTATGGAAATATCCTTCATTGTCAATGCAATCTGCCGTGGCTTCAGGGTTGTTGATGTAACCCTACACATTCGATTGAGCTATTATTGCTCTTTTTAAAGTTAAGCAATTTACCTTCATGATATTAGGACCCTTTAGCCAAAGTTCTCCCTTTTCACCTTGAGGAACCTCTGAGAGATAAAATTATATGAGTATTTTTTTATTCTTGATATGTTTCTCCTCTTACCATTTCCATCTTCATCAACCACTTTAGCCAACATGTTTGAAATAAGTATACCAATCGATCCTATTCAGTTTATAAATGAAAATCCCTATTTATCTTGTAATTGCTTACCATCAATGGTACGATAAGTGGGTTCAGCAATAGCACAAGGTGTAGTTTCTGTTAAACCATAGGCTTGCGTGATAATCAGCGTAGGTAAACGTCCTTTGACTTCTCTAATCAAATCACCACTTAATGGAGCAGCACCCGAGAGAGAAATTCTTAAAGAAGACAGGTCATATTTTTTAACTATGGGGCTCTTTGCCAGCAATAAAAAGATGGGAGGAACAAGTAGACCATATGTAATTTTGTGTTCTTGAATCGTTTCACAAAATTTAGTGAATTCAAATCGAGGCAAAACATAGACTGGAAGACCCCAATAAAGACCAACATGGAGAATACCCATCAACCCAAAGATGTGGAAAAGAGGAAGGACACAAATCATTTTGTCTGTGTTTTTGTCAATAGTTTCATCTTCAAATGAAGTAAATTGACACACATTAGAAGTCATATTGCTATGCCTATTATAGTTTGTAAGTATACATGCTTTTGCGTGTATAGCTGGTTTTACGTGGTCATCACTCCCTTGCTCTTTCCTGTAGTGCCAGAAGAGAAACAGAGATAAGCCACCTTTTCTTTAGTCTCTTCGTAACTGAGATCGACAAGTGTGGCTTTGCGCTGTCTAATAAGAGCAGTTTGGAAAGGCTGGACGCCTTTAATAGGTTTATCGCCAAAGATGAAGATGCTTTTCTTGGGAATGTTGACTTTTTCTGCAGCGGCTAATGCCGTATCAAGGTTTTCTTCGTGACAAATGATAACTTTAGCCTTTGTTTGCTCCAATTGATATGTCAATTCTTGCACGTTATAATTAGGATTAGCAGTGGTTACTGCACCATCTATTAAAATAAATTAATCTCCCAAATTGATTTATTGTCTAAAAATGGTGATTTACTTGCTGCAACACCACCAAGGAGAGGAACAGAATAATTGTACTACAAATAAACAAGTGCAAGAAATCAGTTTAATGTTTATTCAACCTCTCACTGTTATCCTTACCTGGTTGGGTGCATATAAAGCAAGCACATCATTACTAGTGAATCCGCATACATCTTGTAAACCTGCAGCAAATTGAAGTACTAATTCTTTAAGCTGTCCATAAGTAATATGACGCTTTGGGTTAAGGGCATCAATCAATATAGGTTTACTCTCAGGAGTATTGTATTTATTAGAAAAGATGAAATTGAATGATACCAATTTTTGGTTCTTCAATAGATTTAAGCTTTGATTTATAGACCATTTGAAAAGTAAGAGAAAATTGAATTTAATAAATAAAGTTACTTTATATAGTGTTTCAAGAAAGAAAAAGAAGAAAAAAGAAATGCCGAATGTGAATTGAATGGTTGTGTGCTTTTGAAAATTAGAATGCAAAATCTTGATGTTAATGATGTGTAACAGCAATGATTGGATTTTTTTGAATAAACATTCTTATTAAACCTAAACAATGCATCTGCGTAAACTGCGTTTAGATTGTGTACCTTAGATAATGAAACTCAGGAATGCGGAGTAGTAAGAGAAAAGAGATTGATCCTAAAACATAAAGCTATTGAGAAAGTGTGGGAAAAAAAGAAACATGAAAATTTAAAATACTGTTGAATATTCATCCATTTTCTTTACTTTACTCGATCGAACTAATAAAGCTATTTGCCTTGTCTTATATGTACTTGAACAGCTCATGAAAATGAAGAGTGAGAAACACAGCTATTTAATGAAAATCATGTCCATATTATTTTCAGTATGTAACCAACTCTTAATATCTACATGCTTATCCACTGCATAGCATAATTAAAAGAAACCTTAATTACTCTTCAGTCACCTTAATTCATATAGCAATATGTAACTGTTTATCAAAAGTTTATTTTTTTTTAAAAATAAAAATATTAAGCCAAACATGACTTGGTATATTTCAACAAACCAAAAAGATCATACTTGAGCAAAGTACCCATTATATTGATTAAAAGATATCATAACTCATTAACCACACATACAAAATGATTATTATACAAATACTTGTCATTGCCGACTTGTAGATTTACAAATGCAAGCATTATAATGTCTTTAATGCTTTTATCTTGCGTAATAATTTATCAACATCTATTCTCATATCTTCCTAAAATATAGTCCGGTTCATTATTAAACACCCTTCACTGCTCTAATTAAAAAAAAAAAACTTAAACCTATACAAATACGATCTTTTATATCATTCTGAATATCACCATTCGTTTTAATCCTTTCAAACTCACAGCTGCTTTCCTATGTATTCTCGTATAAAATTTCACAATGCACTGCTTTATGTAGCTGTGTACCAATTCTGAAACAAGGCAATAATGACATTTTATCAAAAGAGCTTAGACTGTGATATATTTTATTTTACTTTTTATTAGAGTACAAGTTATATACATGATTTACAGATAAAACATATAAAAGACAATAGAGTTTATGCTTCAATTTTATGATCCCTTCCAATAATAAAAGATATTCTACCCCACACTCTTTGTATCATTTCATTAGCCAATGTCTTTTTCATAACCCCTAATTTTGCCCCTAATAAAAATACAAAAATTAAAAAGTGCAAATATCATTAATGGTTTTTCTCTTTACCAATTTGTAATCCAATTAGTCGAAGTTCATCAGCAATGACTAACACTGTGTCCTATATTAGTCGACTGTTAATGATTTACTTGTATCAGATTATAAATTTCCTTTAAAACCTTTTCACATCTTATTTCACTATCATCTGTACCAATAGCAGCATCCAACATTGCAATTCGTATCCAAGACTCTTCGTAATCAATACTATTTCTTTTCTTAAAGAACCCTCCAGGATAGTCAAATATCGCGGCTATTTGTTTAATTAGTCCCTGATCGGTGGGAATATTATCGATGCTCCCAGGTACGTCTCGTTCTAAGCAGCGTTCTAAGCAAGTAATACCAATCACTCTACGAAGGTGATGCGACCTATCATAAATCGTCTTGATCGCATCCAAAAGATGTACCTGTTGCTTTGTAGACGTAACAATATCACATATATCATTGGCTATATTCTTTACGTCAATCTCCCAGCTTGTCTCTTTCAAAGCAGATAAACAGTTATCGATGCTTGTCTGAATTTCTTGTATGATCAAGTGACCTGTTTTATCCAATGAAAGCTGAAGCAAGATGCGAATTGTATATCTTATTTCCCAAGGCATATACGCATTTCTCCATAAGCGAATTGAGAACCCAAAGGCCTTGATCATTAGCCCAAGCTGAGATAATGGTATGTGTCTCGACTGATGACAGGAATCCATTATTTCATCCATGTTATGATTGTATGATGGTATATCAGCATGAATATTCTCTATCAATTCTGTCGGTAGAGCATGATAGGCTGATAAAATCGATTTAAATGTTTCCAACTTGATGTAGCGTTGTTTGAATATCTCTGGATAATCTGATTGTATTCTATCTCCTGGTAATGACCATAATACAAGTAATGTGGACAATGCGTTTCTAGCAGTTGTTTTATCAGGCTCCAAAGCGACTATAAATTTAGTTTATAACATTTTCTATCACTTTTTCCTCTCTTTCATTGTTACCAACTTCAAATAGCCATTGATAAATATAATGTGAGCACTTCCAAGCTGAATTGTACCAATCCTTCATACAACCTGATGCAAACAAAAAGGACCTTCCCTCTGAAGCTACAAAGAAGAGAAGAATTTAGCAAACATATTTTTTTTGTCCGTGAAAATAAAAGGACCTACTTGATGATAATTCTGATAAATGTATTTCTTTTTGGCCACATGTCGATTCTCTTGAAATCAAGCAAGGCTGTCTAATGTATTTCATGCCTGATCTAAAAAAGGGCCGTTTCCAATCTGTTTCCATTTTGCGAACTTCATCTGCCTCCTTTGTCCTTTGAAAGACATGTTCTAGATTTTCTTGTTCCTCTGGTTGAAGGTAGCCCTTTGCTGCTTCTTTAATTTCATTTTCCTCAACATCCTCTGCATCACTTTCTAGTAAATAATCATCATCAAATACAATGTCTTCTATTGGTTTGAGTTCTACTGGCTGTAGTTCTTTATAGCCATATATGTCATATTCCTCTTGATTAATACGTTCTTGTTCAAGTTCTTGAAAGAGGGATTTCAGTGTCTTTTCTCGTTCAACTTTTATTTTTTTTTTCTTGACCAAATCTTCTATATTTGTAATATGAGTCTCTGTGCTATCGTCATCTTTTTGAAGTAATCGCCTAGATCGTTTAACAGGTTTTCTAAACCTTGAAGTCATTTCAAAAAAAAAGAAAAAAAAGAAAAAAAGAGCAAAAAAAAGGTATTGTGACTCTATTTTAATGCACTGAAATTCATTTCCAATACTTTTTGAACTATTCTAAACTACATGATTTCTGTGGAAACATATAAAAAGTTGTGGGTATCTATCATTAAATTAGAATATGACCAATTGTCTTGTAATTTTAAAGAATATGATTACTGTGAATGAGAATTATTTTTACGTTTTCATTTAACATATAGTCAAGTATTATAAAAAGAAAACATAATATGTTACACCAAAATGTAATCGTTCACGTCTAATTTACTTTTTTAAATCAAGAATATCGCAAATTCATATTTTAACAACAAGAAGGGGTGTTAGCTATATTGTCCCAGTTTTCCCAAAGGGCATTTCGTACATCTTTGTCGTTCTGCAAAATTTGAGCGTCCTGAAATAAAATGATGTCAATATGTGGCACCTGTGATCTTGCCTTTTCAACACGTTCATACAACCGAGAGCATGCCTCTGCTGTTGATATCTGGTTGCTATCATCATCGTCGACTAGGTGAAAGGCACTTCTGTGTCCAGTAAGGTGAGGTTCAACCGCATATTCTGCTAATGTTGCTGCTTTTCGCATACTCAGGGAAGTAGACTTGAATACTTTCCTTGTGCTTTTATAAGATGTCGAATGATGTGACCTCACAGCGTCTATATCATCTACTGAACTCTTTCTTGAAAAGGATGACAGAAATGAAGACTGTGACTTTGAATAAAAAATGGATGATAACTGATTTGGCCGCCTTGCCTTCTTCTTTTTCTGTTCTTCAACTAAAGGTGTAGTGACATCACGAATGAATATTTTGAGTATGCGATCTGGATATTCTGAAGCAATTCTGGTATAAATCTCCAAGTCAATTTCACCTGAATCACCGATAAGGACAAATTGACGCTGAGGAAAGTCTTGAATAATTTCTAAAATGGCTTCTCTCTTTGCTTGTCCTGGGACCTCGACCAGTCTTGATAAAAGACTCGATTCATCTCGAAGGTGCATTGATCCAGGAGGAAATTGAGAATGGCGAATGAATTGATCGAGCATAGGAATGAGTTGGAATGGGCTATTTGAAACATAATGAAAGGAAGCTCCTTGAGTGTACTAACAGTTAATTTAGTTTATAATAGAAATATACAATATTGATATATACCCAAGACATATAAGCATTAGCCATACCATCCACACTTTTTGGAGATTCAAAAAAGGTCTTTGAGAGTACAGTACGAGCACCAGATAAGATTTGGGTATCTTTTATTGTATCGTCGATATCCGAAATGATTGAGACACCGCAGGGTTCAACCAAATTGACTATGCCGTTTGTTGATAAGCACTTTTTATTGTCAGTAGATGTAGACTGTATACGAATTAATCTTGCGTCACATTGGTTCTGGGCCTGTGCCCAATTTAGTATATTATCATGGGCTAAAAAGAATTCACCACAGAAAAATCCAGAACTTGAAGTCTTGAGTTGAATTGTATTATTATCCTGATCCACAGGAGACATATTTTTAGTATACATTTGATCTAGTACAGAGGAAACTGGATTATTCGGTCTAGTATCTTCTTCTTCGGGAGGAGTCAAAGGAGGTGAATGAAACATATAGCCTTGATTTAATAAAATAGTAGACAACAAATCCTGTTCGTCATCACCAATACTTGTTATACCAATAGCTTGAATCATGAATATTTTATGCCGTTGATTTGTTGCTAAAAAATACTTGAATCTTTCTTCAAATGCTTGTAAAGAGGTTTGATCGGTGGAAGATTTCTTTACTACACTTTTTGTAATACCTTGCTCGTATCTTACAATAAGTATTTTATATATACAAAGCATATGTATTTCCTCTCTTACTCATCATCATCTTTTGCTTAGCAGAAGAAGTTTTATGAGATAAAGCCCAACCTTTGACTTTTACTATCCATTCATTTGAATCTATTTCATAATTTTAATTTCAATTTTAATAATCATTTTATTATTTCATTTTACTGTGTGTATCTCTTTTTGCATAGGTTGGAAATAATACACATTCACTATTTAATCTTGATGAGAAATAATCTAGTGAAGTAGAATAATTTTTCATTATGAACAAAAAAAAAGCAAAAAGTAAAAGAAAAAGGAAGAAAAAGAAAACATTGGGCTTTTAATTTATATAATTTTTATTACCAAGAATTCTGTTCATCATGTGTCATGTATCAAAACAAGTTTCAAACACCAGTTCTATGTTTGATCTATAAGTTATTTTAGTAGTATTTTTCATAAATAAATTATTGTTCCTTATTATTTGGCAAATACACTGAAATGAAAGGAGAAAAGAGGAAGATCGACAGTCTTTTTTTTTTTCATGAATTTGCTGGGATTCAATCTAAACAATGAAGGAGAACAGATAGACGATTAAATAAAATAATAGAAACTTTTTTATTTAGCTTTCTTGGATTCATTTCCACCCCAGGTGGCTAACCATACAGCACTAAATAGAATAAATCCAATAATCATGGATCCAGTAGCTGAATAATAAGGATAAGCGGCTGTCAAATAACGAGGATATTCGTTATGTCTAAATGGTTTAATAGATACTTGATCTTCTGCCAATAAATAAGTAAGACCAGAACGCTTATAGTTCACCTTGAAGGTAAAGATACCATAGACATCTGGAAGTTTAATGTGTGATTCAAATCTGCCAACATTATCTGTCGAAGGTACTTGCTTTAAGGTTGTACGGATATAAGGATCAAGCATGATGATTTCAAGTTGTACATTATCTGCCTTGTAAGGAACCCATTCATCATTCTTATATTCAACAATATCAATCGTATAAACCTAAACAAAAATATAAGCACAATGCGCGTCGCACAATTGATTTACTTACAATCTCGTCCTTAACACGATACCAATCAAGTTGTTCAGTTTCATTTTCTCTATGATGGTTATATCCAATCACTTTTAAAACACCCTTTTCTTGGAAAGTCCATTGGGTCAATTGTTTAACAAACTCTTCATTTCCAGATTTATCGTTACTACTCAACAAAAGTTTATCATCAAGTGAGCTGCGTGCTTATTTTTTTCTTCTTTTTCTTACGATTGGCCAGAGTGAAGATTAGCAGCAGAACTCATCAATTTGTTCGAGAACATATCAAGAGATCCTACAAACGTGACACGAGCTGAATTACGGGCCTGCAAGGCTCCTACCAAGGACACGGGGTGGCTTGTATCCGCTCTTGGTTGATATTCATCAGCAATGAAGGCGCTCGATTCAGCATTCAAGATAGCCGTAGATAATGGTGAATCACCTACAGTCAACCCAGTACCTGAAAAGAGAACAGGTGCATTTAATTGCTTCTTGTCAACAATAGATACTGGTCCAACAATGTTGGAGGTAGCGATCAAACTCTGATCTTTTTCAATAAATTGGCTGTGGTCAAACACTCTTTCTGATTCTAGCTCGATATTAAACTCGGAAGCCAAGGCACGGATACTATCACTAGATTCAGATGTAACAGCAATAAGCATGTTACCGCCCTTTTTAACAAAATTGACAAGTTGAATATTATTTAAATGTTGGTGTGTCCCCAAGTCTATTTGTAACATGGTATAAGAAGAATAGGAGGGAAAAAAAAATAGGAACTCACTGGAGGATTTTGTTGCAAAGTGAATAATATGAGAATAGATTTGTTCTCCAAAATAGTAAAGAGATGTCGCTTCGTCATCGGCTGCTTTAAAGATGGTTTCGAAGCCTCGCTCTATTCAAAGCAGGTAAGTGGAAAAGTTGTCGGTACAAAAATGTTACCTTGCAATTGATCCCAAAATTGTGTATATTTATCTACATCAGTCAGAGAGTCCAACAAGATTAAAACGCGATTGCCTGTTGTTGATGTAGCGCTTGCCAAGATCGTCAAGAAGCTAATGACAAAAAGAGAGATAAAAGAGTAAATGCTTCTCATTGTTTCTTCTCTCAGTAAAGTAAAAGCAAAGCGCGTTTAGCAAGTCAGAATTAAGTTAAGCGGAGTCTAGAAATAATAAAAGTGAAATATTAATCACTTGGCAAACTTTCATTGATGTGCAATTTATTGCCTTGTATTTTTTGTATCACTTCAATTAGATTCATTTATACAAGTCTAATAAGTTTTTGTAAGTCTACAGTAAATTTTACTTCCTATTTACATAAGATTTACCAACACATAACCTCTTCTTCAAACTATATTTACTATTCGACAAAGGAATTGTAAGAATGACTATAACTTGAGCTTTGAGCACGTACAAGCAGCATTTAAGATGAATCTAGTAGTGGCATACATTATCTTGGCTAGTATCCCACGTAAGTAATAATAAATTCTTATTAAAATAATCGAAGTACATTCCTTGATCGAGTATATTAAAGTGCTTTATATCTTTCCTAATAAATATAGACAAGCGTTCTATTGTTTTATATTGATTCAATGGAATAGTATTATTTGTTTATTTTTTTTATCTATTCTCAAATGTAAAATGATGCTTTTAAGAAGCAGCTTTATGTGCAGAGCTTGTTAACTAAAACACAAGAGCAAAATACAACGTATGTAGTGTTCATTTGACTCATAACGTGCATAGTGACCCATAATCAGTATGTCTTGCATGAAGATTCATAACAAGAGAGCCAAGTATAGTACTGGTAAATAAAAAATGAGAAAATAAAACTCAAATTCTTTTTTTTTGGAGGCCCCAGCTGCTTGCATGATGAACCTAAAACATTACATACAAGCTAGATAACATAAAATAGTATTTGGATATAGTAAAAACTATATACTCTTTATTATTATAGATACACCCACAAAATTTAAAATATTACTTGGAGATTTATATTATCAACAGATATTTCTTGTTTCTAAACAAGCATTGCTTTTATCCTGTCTAAATGAACCTTTTATGCTTGCTTCATATTGATGACTCAAAAGAGCTCTATTCCTTTAAAGCTCTTTTGTAAATTACATACATAAGGGACTCCCTATCCGCTCGTGTATTGAATTAAGTTTGGGCGACTGAGCAGGACATTCTAAAGACTGATATCTTTTTCTTTTTTTTTCGAAGTTGTAGTGCTTTGATGTACGAATTCTTTGACGTTTATAAGTAATAAATTCGTTCTTCACTACTTATAAGAAGCAATAGGAACATCACATACCTTTTTTGCCAAGCACTAGTCCTTTTTCTCATCCTTGTTTAAAATGACCAATATAAACTTTTTTTTTATTCCTGGTAACTCCCAAAACATCATAAGGTTTTCCTTTTAAATGTAGCAATCTGTTCTTTGTCCTGATTTGTACCATAGATAGTATCAATTTTTTTTAAAAAAAAAAGCACTTTTTTGTTCAAATCATTTCTTTCCGTACCTCAACTTCCCATCACTGTGCTTCCAGACAAATTGAAAGCGTCTTCTTGTATGCTCTTCTCACAAAAAAAGACTTTTTTAAATAATATGGCTGCAATATCTAGTTTTTTTTTTCTGATTGTTTCCTTGCTTCTATTGGGAATTTCGTTCAAAGGCAAGTAACGGTTTTTCAGCACTATGTTAACGAAATTTGAATACCACATTCGTTAAACTCCTAAGAGTCCTTGAGCCTGTAGGTGGATTTGTGGGCTCCTCTTATGCCAGAGTCGTTTCGTAAATAGTTCCAAGTTTGATGATAATGTGCTATTCGATTTCGCTGTCTGTATATCTCACGCATTAACAAACAAATATTTGAGCTTTTATTTATATTTTGGTTGCTTATTTTGTAGCATTTGAAGATGATTCAACTTTAAACATCCTAATTTGTTTTCTCGACTTTTGTTCCTGAATACTGTACAATGTTCCACAGCAGAAAGACTAAACTTCTATGAGGCCTTAATTCCCAAAGTGATTGAAACAACAAATCTGAGTTATCTGAGAAACAACTGCTATGCAATAAAACGCTTTAAAACAGGCACTTTCTTGATATGTTTCTAACAAGTCGATTACTATGTAAAGAGTAGTAAGCAACGTTTTAATAGTAGTGATACACTGTATTCGGAAGTATCTTGTGCTGATTTGTTTATATAAAATGATTTTTATTATATTGTGAAGCTATTAAATAATATAAATAAACGAATACATTGGAATAGTAATTATATAAAATATAAAATGTAGTTAAGCCTTTTCTTCAGAGCGAATCCTACCAGGACCAAAAATACAAGCAAAACAATAAGATACTGATGAAAGCAATAAAGCTACAAATGCACCCAAGGTCATCCATGTAGAAGGTCCTAGATGTCCACTGACATCTGAATCAGTGCCTTTAGCCATATTGATACCTTTGATAGAGATCACAAGCACAATAACAAAAACAGCTAACATCACGACAAACGCAAGAAAAGTTGCAATGGCAGCACAGAAATCGGCTCTTCTTTTGAAATGGCTCATGACAGTGGTGATTAAAGCTATCAATGTCAACCCTAATGCAATCCAATACAAGATAAAGTTGGCAAGAAAGACGCGATCCAAGTTTTGCATATCGCCAATGATATTTCTAACACCACCTGCTTGACCTATAAATTTAGATATAAGTATAAGCAAATTGCTTGTAGTAATTCTTCTTTTAATTACTTACTCCAGTCAAAAGCAGGAACAGGATTTGAACAGCTACTGACAGTAGATCCTGAACCAGAACAATAAGACCTAAGTAACTATTAGATTCAATTTTCTTGTCTTTTGTATTATTTCATACCATAAACCAAAGGTAGCAAATTGATTTCCCAAGTTGAGCTTTGCAAAATAAAGCGAGTGTAAGAATGCTCTATTGTATGTATTACCAATCATTGTAAAGATTTGTAGAATAAGTGCTGAAGATGTAAAAAATGTTGCTAAATGCCCAAAAAATGCCATTATGGATTTTTATATGTTTATTAAAAGTGTGAAAATAAAGAGAAAAAAAAATATAAAAGTAGGATTGAATAGGCTTTTTATATATATATTTTTTTCATGCATTTGACGTCGATGCACTGAGTAAAAATAGCTTTCTTGGCGATTCCTTTTCAGGCGTTACACAAATGCTTAATTCCAGCCACACTTTACGTCATGTTCAATACCATGATTCGTTGTTGTGTTAAAAAGAGAAGTTGGAAAGAGAGTCGTGTTCTATTTTAGGATGTATCGTTGTAAGCAAAATAAGCCAAGTAGAATCCTTGATCTAAAGTGAATATATGTTGTTAATGAATGTAAAAGAAAAAATAGTTCATTTGTAATAATTCAATTTCTTTTGCTTTCCTTTTTATCTACAAAGTAAGGAATGTTTGCCTTTTGTTAGTATTGTATACCATTTGTAGTTACATCATAAGACAGTAATAACAACATGAGTATCAACAAAGCTTCTTTCATTACTAAAATGAGTAAATAGATTGTTAACAACAAAGCATTGTACTGTAATGACAACAAAAGAGTACAAATTATTCAGGAACAATCTAATGCGTTCTACAATCAGAAAAGTGTTTACATAAAATATAGCCTTTAAGAGCACATGACTTATTTTTCTCATCTTAAAAGTAATTTAAATTGTAAAAGAAGGGCAATACATCTTTATACTTGTAATCGAATGGTTACAGTACATGAATGAGCATGACAGAAGGTTTTTCAGTTAATGTGATTTTAGATAAATACGAAGCTCAGACACCAAGAAATAGCATCTTAAAGTATTAGAAAAAGTCTCGATTACCCTTCATCCTTTTTAAAGTGGTGCACACCTTTTTCAGAAACCTTTAGCGCATGTCAAAAGTAGGCTGAGTAAGGCACTTGGAAGTCACCATAAATGGCATTCTGCACGCCACCTACACGTCTCTCATATATTTTAGGCATAAAGTATTTATTAAAGCTACGGGTATTGACATAATTCGTTTTTTTTGGGAGGTTAGGGGGAAAAATCTCGTACCTTCTTTCCTTTTTTATTCTTAACTTGAGCAGTAAGACTGCATTCTTTGCTATGTTGCAAAATGGAGTCAGTTAGGCTGTAGTTCAGATGGGCGAAGATTTCCCACATTCCTCACGCCAGCATACCGCAAGCTCTATGATAATCATGTAAATTTTATTCTAGGCGATTAATTGAAGTATAGAACGCCAGAATTTGCTTATTGACGAATTGTACCTAGAATCTTTAGACAGACGCTTATTACGAGCAATATAACTACAATTCCGACAAGACAATCTCTAGTACAATCAATCGGCACGAAACCCTACACTCCTTTTCCATCATCTCTCACTAATCTCTTTAGATTTCATCATTTGGTTACTTATGATCAATATTGAACGAAGTTGGTGTATACGATGGCGTCTTGGCTGGCTTCCTTGGGGTTGTTCTAAACTTTCTCCTATTCATTCTAACTAATTTCTGACCAAGGCCTATTCTATTCATTATCTCCATATGCACCACCTACTCCGGATACCTGAAACCGTGCCTGGCCCATTATCCTTCCTTTTGAATGCATTGCTTACTCGATAACCATATTCCCTTCAAGCTGTCCTCCCTTGAATTCTTCGATAGCCGACCATTTGTACTGTTCTTTATGAACTAGGCTACCTCCAAAATGCAAAAGTTCCGTCCAGAGCACCACCTAAACTAGGGCAAAGGCTTCTCAATTGACTCCCCTCTTCTCTACACTAGTGTTTTCAACATTTTTACCCATTTTCCTTTGATCCCATAAACAGGTTTTTTTTGTAGAAGGGCGTATAATCTAAAATAAAACAATTTAATAAAATAAGTTAGACGGCTTAAAAAATAAAAGAGATGAACGCCAAATTTTTTGAGACAAGTGAACAAAGCAAATTAGACAATGCAGATTCTTTTTGTCGTCGAATTTTTTTTATCATACTGTCATTCTCCACCTTTTACTGTGCAGTGCAATGTAACTGAGCAACTGACTGTATGCACATATATCATTAGCTTTGTAGTATTTTATCTGAAATGGCAACAGTATAAGCACTTTCTTCATAATGTCTAAGAGGAACAGAGTTTATAATTCAATCATCAAGGCATTATGTTATAAAAGTACTGGAATATTTGATCATTATTCATCATATCATATAGTATAAGTTTATAGATAGAATTGTTTTATTGTTCTAACTCCACTCTGTCAGTGACAATATGTTGTCAAAAGACAATGATAGCACAAATGACAACAGTAATAAAAAATGCTGTCCATTTATCTTTTTCTTTATGGAACCGCCTCTAAAGATTATAACAGTTAAAAGTTCAATCGCTGGTATTGGATGGGAGCCACAATATATTCCGCTACTCAAGACGCTTGTAGCTAATGTTCATACCCTTGTGTCACATACATTCTCCTTTTTGAAGTACATCTTTATTTATGAACTGGAAAATAATCCTGCGTTTCCCTTGGAGAATTTCATTAATGTTGACTTTTTTAAAGAAGTCTTTTTGTCACTCCTCAATAACTACAAGCCAGACAAGCAGAAAGCTTTGACAAAATCAAGAACTTACAAAGGGCTAGTACTCAACTATCGGCACCAGTACTTTCAGTGCTGTTCGTACGAGCCAGTTAATATGAAATATGCTAATCAGATAGACTCTTATGAAGTGGTAAAGACCGACACCGCTTATCTGAATGGGGGCAAGGTTCAATTCGGAAACAAAGTTCGAATGTTTCTTAACTTGCTCTTAAAGAATAATGAAAGAAGCAAGGTGCTGAAAAGTGAGATGAAGAAAAACTGGGGAACAGAGAAAGAGATTGTGGCAATTATAAAGGCAATAACGGAGCAGATAAACAAGGTCAGGCTGGCTATATCGTCAAGAAACATTGAAGATATGCCTAAAGAGTTTTTCTCCTCAAATGATTTAGATAAAATCCGTAATTTTTTTTTGACTCATATTCGACGGATTATCGATTTGCGAAAGGCTCGATCTATTATGACTGCAAAGCTAACCCTCTCAAACACATAAAAGGGTACTATGGACTATCAAGCATGTGCGAAGCGCTTCAAAACAAATCATTCAATTACTTTCCATTAAGAAAGGGCTTCATGCCATCGTGCATGACGATTGATACGTATATTTTAAATACTCAAATCTTGAAGAATTCCATCATCAGCCACTTGGATAAAGAAGTAATATGGGGTGCCGTTCTTGATGTTACATCAAAGGCGATGAAACCATAAGGAGAAAGAAAGTTAATGAAGCTTAGAGGTACGATATACACCGATGGCGTAGGTGTGTTGGTATTAAAGCGAAACTACGATACGAAGAAGAAAGGTGGCAGCAGTGGCGGAAAGCCAAAGTCTATTGAACTAGACGAATTCCAGTACATTGAGAAGTTGGGAAAAGAAGATTTATTGGCTGGTGCTGACAAATGCGTATTAATTGATTCTGGCCGTAGAGACTTGCTTTGTTGTATGCATGAAAAGAGCACTGTTAAAAATAAAATGATTTACCGATGTACAAACAACCAAAAAGCAATCGAAATTAAATCCAGAAAATCCAGGAAGCTCAGGAACAACTTGAAGAGAGACGAAGCGATTGCATTCGAGCTTTTCCTATCGCATTTCTGATCTTCAATTGTCAACAAAGACAAGTTTGTCGAGTATCTTCAAGAAAGAGCCAAAGTCACCCCAGTCATGAAAGTGTACTACTTAAATGAAGATCTCCCTGCAGCAGAAGATCAGGGTGCCGATGGTTTCTTACCCTTTAGAAAAATGAAACTTGAGAGTTTCATCAATCGGCAACAAGCAAACAAATGGCTAGCCAAGAAGTTTAAAGAGAGGTTTAGGAATGGTGCTATCTTAATACTTGATAATTGGTCGGCAGGAAATGTAAAGTATCATGAACCCATTAGAGGCGGCGAAATGAGAAGAATGCTAGTCAATGAAGGCTTCCAGGTGTATCTTCTTGACCAGTTACGGGCTTCTAGTCTGTGCCCTTCTTGCCAGAATGGTGAACTTGAAACGTTTAAAAAGGTACAGAACCCTAGACCATATCAAAGAGAAAAGTATCCCATTGCAGATTGTCATGGCCTTTTAAGGTAAGTGCTTTTTATATGCGAGTAAAAGAAAAAAAAATAACAAGCTTTCATAATTTCTGCTCAGGTGCAAAAGCCAACGATGCTTAAAGGCTGTGACGAGAACAATAGAAGCTACTGATAAAGTTCCTCTTTGTCGTCTTTGGAATCGTGATATGGCTGCTACATTAAACTTTAGACATATCCTTTTTAGCCTGCGTGCAAATGGTGAAAGACCAGAACGTTTCTGCAGATCAAAAAACCTCTCTCCACCGGCTCTAAAAGAAAGAATATGTCATCGTCATCAGCTAGCACTAGTCAACCGACGAAAAGACCAAATAATTCTTTGTAGTTACCGCTGCATTAATCTCAGATACAGTGTAAGCCTTTGAACAGTAATATAAGGGGTTGCTCGTCAACATTTTTCTGAACATTGATGCTTCGTCACTCTTTCAAATTATGAAAAGTAGAACTGATGATAATCAAGGACAAATTAAAGGTATGTCAACGGAGCTTACAATCTACGGCTACAACGAGGAACCTCTGCCTTCAGTCGAAATTGCACATCGGAATAAAGATGCTGTCTTCAACTCTTTGTTCGATATGGAGAAGGTCCAACATACATGTGAATCCAATGGTTTGAAATTTGGTCAACGAATGTCAGTCCTTCCCAAATTGAAAGTGGTACGAATTCTTGGAGTAAAGAAGACAATTGTGCCTCCAGTTAAACCTCAGAAGATGTTCTACTTGAAAAGGATTTTGAGAGATCCCAACATTCTTCTGGAAGGACAAAAGCCATTGGAGGATTTGAAAGCCGAGACAGCCAAGCTTGAAAAAGAAGTCAAGTCACTTGATCAAGAAAGAGAAAAAGCATTGAAGTATCAAAAAGAACAGGACTCCATCAAGAAAATAAAGGAATTGCGAAAAGAATGGCACAACAAAGTGGATAAACAAACTTTGTACCAGAGGATCGAAGAAGAGAGACATTTGAGAGATAAAACTTGTCTTAAAATCAACGACATCGAAGACCAATTGATGGAAAAGAAGCAAGTGTTGTACTACCAGCGAATGGCTATCAGACATAATTCAAGAATCCATACCGTTGACACTACAAGCACACTACCTACAACGAAAAAGGAATTGAAAAAAGATTCGCGTGGTCTAGTCCACAGTGAAGCATGTGTGCCTCGTGATTTTGAAGATTTTACATTTTGCGGCACAGATAACGAACTTGTGAATATGACAGCAGCTGTCCCTTTTTCTTTGAAAAGATTTTCATTTCACCTCAAGCTACACAATTACTATTCTGTTTTGAATGATGACAATAAAGCAGCTCCAGTGGTACAAGACATTGAATTTCAGAAATATTTGAAGACCCCAAAGGCAACCACCATATCAGCCAGCGAGATAGATTTTGGCTGTGGTGCATTCAAACAAAGGGTCAAGCGCCAAACAGGAAAGAAGCTCACTAGAAAGGGAAAGGAGGTACAACTGATTGAAAATAGTCTTTCTCAGAAAGTGACATCAACTTCAAATGTGTCAGTTGAACAATTCAAACATAACTTTGACGCGCATGTTGAACATCGCAAAAAACTGCGTGACTTCTATAACACTGGCAACAGAATGAATGAACGCCGACATCGTGAAATTCAGAAGTATAGATTCACTCATCGAATATGCACAAAGGAACGAAAGGCACTGTCTCAAACTTCTGGTAGTAACTTCTCAGGATGATGGAAGATAATTGAGTTCTAACGCGCTTTAATAGATAATCCTTCAACAAAGAAGAAATTGGTCATGTTCATTGGAGACAGAGGAACCGGAGTCGGTTCCCGCATCAAAGGATTTAAAAGATACGGTGGACGGTGGAAAGAGGTCATCCACTCTGAAGCAGCAAACGTTTGCATTACCAATGAGAACTTGACTTCCAAAACTTGTATTTTTTGCTTTCGACGACTGACGCATTCCCCTATATCAGTAACAAAAAACAGAGGGATTTTTTCAAGGAAGGTCAAAGGCAGCTTCTACTGTACAAACCCGCTGTGTGTTTCAGTTCTGTCCAAATGTGCTGCCAAGTCGAGAGATCCTCTGTCAGCGCTGGCAATCGGTATCGTAGGTCTTAGTACTATTGTTTGGCGCTCCGTTACCAGCATTTAAATCACATAAAATCAGCAACATTGAAGCTGAAAAATACATTGTATTAACTTCTCCCTCCAGATTTGAAGAGGAGACTGGCAGCTATGCAGTAGTTCTAGAGGTAAGAAAAGGGTCAAGCAAGGTTGATCACCCAGAAACAAAATTAAAATTTATTTGTCTGATAGTGACGGTCACTCATTAACAAAGTATACTTTTCGAGCTTGCTTAATTTGCTTTTTTTCTTTATTGATCTTTTTTTATATAACCTAATGCCAAGTTCACAAAATCACTTGAAGCGAAGGTACTTTGTTGGAAGTTTGGCGTTATCAGCGGTGATATTTATTTGGGTAGCTTCTTCATTTGTGATGAATGTAACTGTAGCTTGTACTGATTAAAAAAGGACCTAAACTAAACTTTCTCGTATAGAATATGTTTTCAGATCTTAAATACAATAAGCCTTTTATGATTACTTATATAAATACAACTACATTTTCTTTATATATGCTGCCTTATATATGCAGTTTTCGAAAATATAAAATTGAGTCCTTAAACGAAAAGTAAAAAGAAACAAGATCAAAGATAACAGACATTTTCTCATATTTTTTTAGTGGTGCTTCTGAAACCGAGGTTAGACTGCTTGGTAACGATAATGTAATAATATTATTAGATTTCTTAAATTATTTAATATAAATCTTTTTAGACAGTAGATGATACGGAGGAGGAACCAGAGACCATACAGTCAGCATTAGACACAGTAGAGACTATCAAATTGAGTTTAACTTTTTGTTTTCTTTGGTTCTTAGCCAATTATACAACAAATGCTAGTCTAGCCTATACAAGTGTTACTAGTAGCACAATTTTATCTTCCATGTCAGGTAATTAGAACTTGATGCAGCAAAAGCCTTTCCCTTTGTTCAATTGTTTCTATGTAGGGTTATGTACATTATTTTTGGGATCATTGCTTAGGGTTGAACCTTTTAGCTGGACGAAAGTGATTGCAGTTTTTACAAGGTTCGAAAAAGAAAGAAATAATCTAATACACACGGATTGATTATATTGTAGTAACGAGTACGCTTTAGTTTTACTGGTGTCATTCTCGTATCCTATTCAGATAATTCAAACATTGACGGGTTATTGTCCCCTAGTTCACCACTAATAGGTGACATACTAGCTTTATGTGGCGCTTTATTTTATGGATGCTATACAAATCTGTTGAAGTTAAAGATTGGAGATGAATCTCGTGTTAATATGCCTTTATTTTTTGGGTTTGTTGGCGTTTTTAACATGTTATTCATGTGGCCATTCTTCTTTGTCTTGAATTACTTTGAACTAGAAAAGTTTGAACTACCATTTTCATCTTCAATTTTGATCATGATTTTATTAAATGCTTTCATTGGCACTTTTTTGTAAGTTAATTCTTGCTTGTAACATAACAAAAATCTTGATGCTCTCTTTCTTTAATAGGTCTGATTATCTATGGCTGTTAGCTATGCTTATGACATCCCCTTTAGTGGTCACTCTTGGCGTCTCGCTAACGGTAAATATTTATTTATGATGAACACATTCGCTTTACTTAACTTGACTGTTATAGATACCCTTGGCAATAGCAGGTGATGCTGTGTTCAAACATTTTGTACCTGAACTAGAATATGCATTCGGAGCATTGTTGGTTATCACAGGATTTTTTGTAGTAAACATAGCTACTTTATCGAATATAAAAGAAAGAGAATCATTAAGATCCAGGGATTATGAGTCATTGATCAATGATCCAGAAGAAAATGAAGCAGGAGCAGTCCAAGCTTTAAATGACATTAACACTTACAGAAAGCAAGGTAGTAGTTCAGGAAACAATTTGTATAAGTAAAACTACTGAAGTTCACTCAGTGTTTATATAAGCTAATAATTCAAAACAAAAAAATAAATTCATCGATTATAGAATAATAATCGTAGTATTTCTCTTGATAAAAGCATCTTTAAGTATAGCAAATATTTGGCAATCGTTTTTATGATTACATGCTTTCCAAAAAAAAAAAAAAAAAAAAAAATTAAGTGTATTATATTATATATAAAAATAATTATTGAGGATTGTAGATTAATTCTGTACCAAAGACGAAATCCCAAATCTTTGAAGTAATACCGTAACCGCCTTCATAGTTCTTATAATGATGTGCCATATGATACTTTTTCATTTCCTTAAAGTGATATTTAAACACCTTTGCATGATGAAGATAGTAGTGAGTACAATCATACAAAATATACCCAAAAAATCCACCAGCCACTACACCATGCGCCATCATAGGAGGAAATAAAAAGTGTCCTAATCGAACAAGTGGATAAGCCAGGATCACAGCCAATGCAGGAGGCATGACGAGTCTTAACCTAATATAGAATTTCAATATCACTGATTGAATTCTAAGCTCCATTTAATTATATTACTTACCTATCCATGGGTAAATAATGGTGAAATCCGTGAGTAGCAAAATGTAAAACAAAAGCGAGCTGATGATCTGGTAGAAGTTCGTCTAAATGGAATAAGAATCTATGCAAAAGGTATTCCAATAATGTCCATATAAAGATACCCAAACCAAAAGACATAATAGTTCCATTTTGATTGCCATACTTAAGTGATAAGGATACTTGGTAAGCTACATAAGGTAACCATATAGTAGGAATCATATACCAAGCTGTCTTTGTCAGTGGTTCAAGTAAAGGATGACCAAAGAAAATAGCGGGCTCAGGCATATAGCGAGGCTTGTGCACTTGTTCTAAATAAAACTCTTTGGTAAATCTTGCTCGCAGTAACTGAGGAATAAGAGCCTTTCGTAAATCCAAGAATTGGTTGGTTTTGACATCAGAAGTTAAATCTGTTTCTTTTGGTTTGAAATCTTCTTTCACAAATGTCTTGCTTTCTTCCTCAATTTCTAACAATTTCATACGCTTTTCATGGATAGATTCTTCTAAATAACCAATGCAGTACTCTTCTAGTATTTCATAGGCTGAGTCGGAATGTTCATGCTCAAGTACATCCTTCATAACATCAGTGACATCTTTGCCTGCATAGTCTAAGATCAAGTCATCTCCCCCTGGGTGACCGTGAATAAATTCTGTAACATCATATACTTTGTTCTTATAAGTCACCCAGCACGATTGAGGCTTTGTATGTGTTGACACTTCTTTCAAGCTATATCTTTTCATCTATGCGGCAACTAGTATGAGAAAGAAAAAAGAAACAGCGGAAAAAGCATACATCTCAGACATCTATCGTTATTGCCGGAACGCAGTTGATTTTTTTTTTTATTTTCATTTATTTTTTGAGTCAAACAAATAAAACGGTAGTAAATTTTTCATAATCAAGATAAATTATTTTTTCAATTGAAAATATTTCAAGTTTTTAGCTTATAACTCCATAGAAATACCATTCAACTTTAGCTTTTGGATAATACCACAGTGAAAGATAATCTTGTTAACACCTCCAGTTGGACCAGATTCAACAAATTCTTTTCCGGGAATCTTTGCTGGCTTCGGATCGGGATAAACTATTTTATAAAAGACATCCTTGTAACATGTCTTTACGTTCAAAAGCCAAACAGGTCGAGTGTCATTTGCAACATCATTTACATATCCATTCCATATACTGAAATCCAAACGATCCAATGATGTACGAGGCATGTTGATAACAACCAAATAGTTACTCTCGCGATCTGGAATATTTTGATGTATACCATTATATACATTATTTGACAAGCAAAGCGTTTTCAAATTACTGCAGCAGTTGGATATATCTGTAAGAAGTTTTGTGATTACAAAAGAAGAATTGATAGATAAACTCTCGATCGTCTTATTAGTATGATGCTTAATTGAACCTAGCGAATATTTTGTAAAGCTGATGCTCTTCAAAACACGGTAAGTTTCAATAAAAGAACTGATAGGACTTTTTTCTTCTGCATCATGAATATTAAAGCCATTTTGCACCATCTCTAATTCGTTAATATATGATGAAAACTTTCCAAAAAAATGGTGTACATGCTGTAGCAAATTAACATCATCACATAGATCCAAATTGATATCAAGAGTTGACATGCCTGTCAATCTTTTCTTCCATTGAATATCGAACTTGGCAAGCCCATCATATCTTTGAAGAGTCTTTTTTATGCTTATTTTTGTGTAGCACTGGCCAATATTTCCTTTGTTGTGCGCCTTAAATAAACAATCAAAATAGTTGCGAAGCATAGTATATATGTGGTGGGTGTTAGTGTCTGGCTTATGTATTGTCAACAAATTTCCGATGTCTAATTCGACACAGAAGTTGGCAGATGCATACATATGAGCTATTATATTGTTGAAGGCAAAAGGCCCCTTTACAGCTTCTTGTTCTGAATATTCTAGTAATAATCTAAGCCTATTTAGGTTAGGACATGCGTGCAAGAGAAAGTTCATCAGGTTCTTTTGTCCTTTTTCATCATAGTTTGCAATATAAAGTTCTCTGACAGAAGGGCGTAAAGTGATTTGGCCATGCCTCTTGACTTGTACATTGACAGGGAAACTGGCGTACATTCTTTGCAGGCGTGGACAATTACTTAGAACTGATTCAAGCTTTTCCATTGTACCAAGTGGCGTAAGTGGAATATCAAGTTTTTCAATGCAAGGAAATTTACTCAAAAACTGAAAATCTTTATAACCGCGTTCGTCAGCTACTACATGCGTGAGAGAATTTCGATAGTTGTATTGAACATTTAGGTTGCAATTAGGAAGCTGTTTTAAATGCTTCCACCTTAAGTTCTCATGGGAATCGGCCAACAGACAAAGGAACTCATCCTCAAAATTTTCGTTCAGTGTAACTGCCTTTTCAACATTGGGGCAATACTTGAGAAGCTTGTTAAATCGGGCTCGCGTAAAAACAGGTTCACGCTCTTCACCGTCGATGTCGAAATCCCATGGATTGCCACTATTAAACATACATTCGTACTGACCACCAACATAAGGACCAAATTCGATACCTTTTACAAGCTGACCGATGGGCAAAAGACTAGGGAACACAGGTGTAGCAAGAGCAGCGAGAAAAATGTCTACTTGGTCTTCGTCGATAAAATGAACTTGTTCATACAATAAATAGGTGGCTCGAGAATACCAAGCGCGACAAACACACCGGCAGTTGCCAAGGCTTCTAGGCGGTAATTCTTGAAACACAAGCTGAAGTATTTCGTCTGGAAATTCTTCAATTTTCAACATTGCAATGAATTAAAAGAAGAAGGAAAAGAAAAGAAAAAACATAAAAAACAAAAACTTAAAAAGGTGCTTTCATTGGACAATAGCAACCTTTGTATCACTTAAAAAATCTTTCATTAATTGTTTAACAATAGTAATAATAATAAGGGTAATTCTATACAATATTCTACATTGACCTCCTGCTTTCTGTTGCGGAAGATACAGTCTTTTTAGGTAAAGGAGTCTGCTGCTGTGGATGCTGAACACCCACCACCCCACCACCCATAGACGCACTTTGAGAAGAGTGACCAGTTGTTTTACGCCTCATAATGTTTGAAAAGGAATTACTACTTGTTTTCTTCTTTTTTGATACCATTACTGGACTTGCATCTTTACTAGGGTTTTGTTCTCGCAATCTTTGTGCATGTCCTACAATACAACTAATCAGGTCATTGTATGTCTCGGAATCCATCAGCAACTGCTCCTTTTGATCCAAAAGATGCTCAAGGTACTCTCCTGCTTGTTTCTGAAGACGAGTAAGTTCTGTGACCATTGCATTCAGTTTGACATTAGGAAATATACGAATTGTTTCTTTCAAATGCGTTAGCATATATTACTTTTATAAGTGATTTAGTTACCTTCTGTAAGTTCACAGTAGGCTCTCGCAATATCAATATCAAGTTCTAGATCTTGGTCTGCCTCCTTTTTGGCTTCCTTTTCAGTTTCCTCTATTTCGTTTGTCAAAATTGATAACCCCCCTGTTACCGATGCAGACCTTAAATGAGTCTGTGAAGCATTTGGTGACGTTGGTGAAGACGTTGTAGGTGAAATAGCAGAGGGTTTCCCATCCAAATAATTTGTTTGTCGTTTTTTAGCTAAATGTGGTGATGAAGTGCGAGCCACAGAAGACAATTTCTATTAATCAAACACTGAGTCTTTTCATACAAAAAGAAATATATGAAAAAAAGTATACCTCTTCTGTACTAAAAGTAACACCCAATGCATTCAAGTAAGCTTTGTTTGCTTCTGATCTTGTCCACTGAAATGATCCAACGGCACCTGTTACTGGATTATGAAAAACTGTATCCCGAGAAAGCTTGTCCCATAAATCATAACTATTACTAAGGTTTAATCAAAATTATCTCTGAAAATATGCGCATTACCTGCATGTTGTATTCAAAATATTCGTTGGGTTTTCATTTTCATCTGAAAGAGAAGATATGTCTTGACAATAGGACGGGCTCAGCCATAGGCGGTTCAAATAATCCCCTATAAAGTGTGAGGCTTCTTCAGGATTTTTTTCAAGAGTTTCTGTCTATAATATTGCATATTAGAAGGGTTTTGGGATTAAGCTAGGTATGGGTCATACATAAACATCAGCTTCTGTAGGCGTCTTTGGATGATTATCCTCCATTGAATCTCCTTCTTGCATCCTAAAGCTGTCTTTGGATTGATTTTCTGGGAAATCTGCAGTCTGTTCAAAGTCATCAAAGTCGCCAAAGTCGTCGTCATCGTTTTCGTTTGCATTTATAAAGTCATCGCCAAACTCATTATCATTGAAATCATCAAATTCATTCTCTTCTTCGTCCACTGCTGCATCTTTAAACGCCTCAAATTCGTCATCTTCTACCGTTTTGTCGTTTTCTGGTACTTTATCCCATTTAACTTCAAATTCAGTATCGTCTATTGTTGTTTCGCCATTTTCCGTATTGTACTTTTGTTCTTCCGCAAACGCATTGGGTACAGTATTTTCTACTTTTTCATTTTCTTGCGTTTCATTTACTTTTGTATTTTCAGAAAATTCAAATATATCACCCTCTAATGCTTTATCATTCTCTTCTGTTTTGTTATTCTGCGCATCTTCAAATGCTTCAAATTCATTATCCTCTACCACATTATTGTTTTCTTGTGCATCAAGCTCCTCTAATTCTTTAGGTACTTTAAAATCATCGACTTTTAATTCATTATTGCTTTCTTTTAAATCATTCTTTTCTATATCTTTAGATGTTTGAAGTTGGTTATGATTTACTATTTTTTTAATTTCTCTATCCATTTTTGCACAAAGAAAAGAAATGAGAATCGGAGCTATAAAGAAATGTTCACAAGCATTAAAAATCTTTCACAAGGAAATAAGCTGGTATAATGTATTAATAACACAAGGTTTTATTAATATTTAGCAAGCACATCCTTGATCATACTCTTGTCTTCCATTTGGTATTTGGATGGTATCAGGAAAATCACTATACACAAATTTTAGCCTATATACAATTTTAAATATACATTTACTTACATGTCAACATCTGTCTCTTGAGATAACGCATTCTTTGCAATTGTTTGAAAAGCTTGCTCTACATTAATAGCTTCCTTTGCAGAAGTTTCAAAGTAGCTTATCTTTATGTGAATAATTTTTAACTTTTTGTAGTATCTACTTACGGAACATTGCCTTTAGATTGACACCAAGCCATAGCACGCTTTTGTGAAACCATCCTTTTACTTTCTTCAACATCAATCTTATTACCAAGAAGTACAAAAGGGAAACACTCAGGATCTCTAGGAGAAGCTTGAACTAAGAATTCATCACGCCATTGATCTATTGAAAGCTAAATATACATAAACTCGTGTTTTTATCGCTTTGTTTACCTAATGCTTCAAAGCTTTTACTGTTATTCACGTCATATGCAAGCACACAACAATCAGCACCTCTGTAGAATGCAACACCCAAGGATTGGAAACGCTCTTGACCTGCTGTATCCCAAATCTACTTAAGCAATTTTTAAATGCAGCTGGTTTTATGATAGGAAGCGTTTACTTTTACCTGCATTGTCACTAAACGATCACCTACCATTACTTCTTTAGTTAAAAAGTCTGCTCCGATAGTAGCCTTGTACTGATTAGAGAATTTTTTATTAACATATTGGTTCATTAACGAAGTTTTTCCAACACTATAATGAGCGTGATTCTTAATTCCTATTGAACACATACATGATAAGGCGCTATTCTTATTTACCCACTATCACCGAGAATAATAACCTAGAGATATATTAGTTAAAAGACTAACTTCTTTGTGTATAACAACTTGTTGCTATTTACTTTCAAAAGGACTTTCTTACGACCTGAGGCCATTTTTTAGAATAAACAACAAATAAGCGAAAAAAAAAAAAAAAAAAAAAAAAAAAAATAGAACAAAAAACCCTTCCATTTCTGTCACACACGTATCATGTAACTTTTTATTATTCGTTTTCTTGTAAGCTACGTAATAGGTCTTCAGCAGAAATAGATGGTGCTAAAGAATTTACAGAGGATATACTGTCTCTGCGAACAGAAGAATTACTTGGCCTTCTTTTAAATGACTTTGAATGCTTAAACATTCTACGCACACGGCTCTTTCTTCTTTTAGTCAGTGATTCACCTGAACGAAGTTTAGCTAATAGATCATCTACCAGTGGACCCTCTTCATCTTGTTTTGTATCTGAATTTGCCTGAAGCGACTTTAATCGCTTTTCTTCCATTTCCTCTATACGCTTTTGTTCACGTTCTTTGTTTTGGGTATACTTTAATTCTTCATAGGCACAAGTCTTCCAGCATTCGATAAACTTAGAGAATATAGCGAAAAATTCATCAGGCCTTATAGTCTGAGGGTTCTCGCCATAAAAAGTCATTACATTCTTCCATTTAGCATCCATATTGATGTAAAGAGTCTCAATTTCTTCGAATCGTTCCATAACAGAGTTACGGTAGTCCTCCATAACTACATAAAATCTATCTTGTTCTAAATCGACTTGACCTCCTTTCCAGTAGGTATCTAGTTCAATTCCAAGATGCCTTAGCCCTTGACGCATATCTGTATATTCTTGAACAATATCAGAAATACTCGCCATGACTAAAAAGGTTTAAATATGTAAGAAAACATTTTAGAATTCAAAAATAGTAACTTACTTCTAGCAGCTTGAGGAACATCTTTAAGATCATCAATAAAGTTTAATATATGAGAGAATTGTTGACGAATAACACCAATTAAGGTATGAAGAAGCGTTAAGTTAGAATTGTCGGTAGCTTTAGTATCAATCAACTAAATAAAGCGTTATAAAAGGTTTTTGTGTATAACTAGAAAGCATGTGTACCTTATTGATGCTTGCAATCCTAAATCCATAAGCACCTCCCTGAAGACTTGTTGCATTCATGTAATTACCCAACATCAGGACTACAGATAAAAGTTCCTTCAAGGCATCTGAATTATGTAAAGCATCACATGCATCCAAGACAGTAGCAAGGCTTGTCTTGAGCCGATCAAATCGCTCCCAAAACTGAACTCTAAAAAGCATGTACTTCAACCTTGCTTCGTATCTATAAATTCGCATCATTTCTACAGTAAATTGCTCCGGTAAATCCAATTTCATGCATTCTGCTTCTGAAGCTCGAATGTATTTTTGCATGACAACTAAATTGTCTTCTTTGTTGGGTATATAAGTCATGAGGTTGACCAAAAAAGTCTCTGTACACAGTCTATCATCCATAGCCAATATATGTTTGCGTGCTTCCTTAAATGACCCCAGTTGCTTAATTTGTGGCAAAATGGCTATATCTGTTTGTGCACATTCTTAATCAGTACTTTGGAATAAACTCCATTTTCCTTTTTACTTACTAATATTTCTATTCTTATCCTTTGTTAAAAACTTGATTAAATCATTATCGATATCTATCTTCTTTATCTGAAGCCTTTTTTCTAAAAATTTGTTTTCTTTGGCTGGAAATAGTGACTCAATAGTATTAAACACCCCTTTTTCTTTCAACTTCTCTTCCAATTTTTGATGTAAATTGCTGTTTTCTGTATCCCACAGTGTTTGATTTGTTGCTTTGACATCCAGTTTTTGCCACTGGAGATTCTTTAGTTTAACTTGAGGATAGTGCTGCATCTCTTTACGAGCTGGAGTAGTTGAGATAGGTGCTGCTGGTATATTTGGTGTCAAATGATTAGTAGCTGTGCCAAGCGATGGTGGAGGTGGTGGAATGGGTATATCTAAATGATGCAAAAGAAGATAATTAGCTTTTGTTAAGAGTTTTAACAAACGATAATGCCTTACTATTAGGAGTAGCTCCAGGTGTAAGTATTGATACTAAGAACGAAAGAATGTGAACAAAAAAGGAATAATAAAAGAGGTGCTTTATGGTCAAATACTAACCTGAAGTAGCAGGTGGCGGAGGAGGTGGAGGTGGAACCCCTGAAGACGTGGTTACTAGAGGATTTTCAATAAGTGAGATATAATTATGTGCTGTGTTACTAATATTTACCATGAGACGCAAGTACTGGTGGAAGTGGAGGTGGTGGAGGTGGCGGGGCTAGAGAGAGGAGCGGTGATGAAGAAACGGCAGGTGATGCTAATTTTTCCGAAGAATTACAAGAAGAATATACAGAATCTCTAGTCGATGAATCCTCTGCTTGAAGCAATACACATGGTTTAATGTTTGGTTTGGTCCAGTAAGTTACTATTTACCTGGATCTGAAGATTGAGTGTCAATGGATATCTTTTTGTCCTTGCTTCCGGCTGTTTTCTTGTTAAAAAGAGGCATAAGCAGATTACCAAACGTGAAACTTCCAGAGTTCTTCATGCCTTTACCAAACCTACTCGGGACCTTTGAAGGAGAATCCTATAAAGATAACTATTAGCAACTAGTTTCCTAAATACTCTCCTTCTTTTTTACAGTGTCTGAATCTCGATCCTTTTCTGAAGATTCTTCTTCCGCCAAGCGGTTTTGTAGCATGGCAATTGTATCTTTGGAGGTTCTCAAGAGATCTCTTAGTGAATCATTTTCATCCTTCAATTCACTAATGCGTCGATTGATATCTTCAAATTCTAATTGAGTAGGTAAAATTCGTAGTTTACCGATCTCTGCTTGTAGTTCTTCATTTTCAGCCGTGACTGATTCAAACTGAGCTTTCAGCTTTTCCAGCTTGGGTTCAATTTTTTTTAGACGTTCCAGTTCACGATAGCTCTGAATAACTGCACCAACAGCAACACCGAATGTTGAGGAAAAACTTTCTGTATTTTCATGAGGTCTTCTATCCATTACAATTTGTTGAATAATTATTTGAATCATGCGGTAGTAATGATATCTACGTATTTACAAGATGAGTTTTTTCTATACATGAAAAATTTTCTACAAGTTACTTTGTATCTGGATCACCATGAATCCATAGCAAATATTTGAGGACAGACATAAGTTGTTCTGAAGCCCGCGGTGCCTGTGATATACTTTCAACTACACGCTCAAATAATTCAGAGGGTTGAGAAACATCCGAGGATAAAGATATGTCTTCACTAAAGGCTTCATCCATATCTGATTCTAAAGTTTCTATACAATCCTTAATTTGAATATTCAACAGATCGTCTTCCATCTTTTTTAACTTTGGTATAATGGATTGTAACCCGGACGCATTAAATTGATTTCCCATATAAACACGATCGTTTACATCTCCTGGTATCTTTATGAGCGCATTAACTAAAATCATATTTGAAAGCTAATTTTATACATCATATTAATAATTTAACATCAAATATGTATCTTTCATTAAATTACAGCGTATTCAATCAGATAATTCCACGGTATTCGATGACCTTCATCATCCACTGTTCTTTCAAAATCTCTCATCCAAGAATCAAATAAGCCCAAGTCCTTTCTAAACTTTCGCAGTATTTCAAAACCGCGCACAACATGTTCATAACCATCTGAATAGCATAAAAAGGCCAAAAGTTCACATACTGTCTTTCTTGTTTGCCACTGAGGACAAAGAATTGAAAAGACAACGGTGTGTATATATTCAGGATGATCCATGGCTTCTTGTTTTCCTGATATTGTATTTACAATAGCCTTTATAGACTTCACTATTTCTACTTCCAGCTCTAATGCAACGTCTTTTCTATATTCTGTTGTGTGATTCAGATAGTCCAAAGCATATGAAAGTACATGGAATCCTTTTAATTGAATGAATTTGCTCACCCAGCTATATAAAGAGAAGTTAAGTTAAAATTAATCTAATACACAAATGCTAGTCTTTACTCAACCGATCGAGTTCGCAGAGCCACTTCAAGCCTTGCAGCAATAGCTACTGTGACAGATCGGAGGTTTGGATCCAAAAATTTTCGAATAAAGAACTCTGGTGAATTTTGATCTGTTTCAAAAAAGTGATCTCTTAAATGGCCAGGTGATATACTCTTTATCCTTGTTGGTGTTTTTGGGCTGGAGGGAGTCAGACTGCTACTCGTACTGGAGCTCAATTGTGTGGTAATAATCGCGTGCGGTTTTTCAATTAATCGAGTGGGTGTCGATAGTGATTTTTGTGGCTGTAACTCATCCAGGCTACTGCGGCTGGAGGGTGGCTGCTTTGATTCTGTGTTCATCATCTTTATCTTACTGGGCTTCACTCCTGATATTAATAATTCAGCCTGAAGTTCTTGGTTAATCATGAGCCATTTCTTTTCAAGACCCCATTTGTCCATGCTTTGTATAATTCCAGGATTATGAATGCCACGACGAGCCTAATTATGCATTATGAATTTTTTTTTCTTTTTGTTTACAAGTTTCTTACAAGCATATCATTAAATAACTCATTGACTTCATT
This sequence comes from Rhizopus delemar RA 99-880, assembly GCF_000149305.1. Classification (NCBI taxonomy): domain Eukaryota; kingdom Fungi; phylum Mucoromycota; class Mucoromycetes; order Mucorales; family Rhizopodaceae; genus Rhizopus; species Rhizopus delemar. The sequence goes on from NW_027137828.1 coordinate 1,510,195, forward strand.
TTCTGGTGGTATACCTTGGTCTTGTGCAAAATGAATTTCTGCTGCACCTGGTTCAAAGGTTGCATTATTTGTAATAATTTGTCTATGCAGTACTGTGTGTGTAACCAGTCAATTTTATTACTGTTATTCTGACACATTGAAATTTAACTTACTATTTGGTTTTGCTTTTATTGTAAGCATACGCTTCACAGCTCGAGACTTTGGTGATGAGGTTGGACTCATGGATTGTTTCGGCTTATTGTTTTTGTTTTTGTTAAATATTCCGTCCATTGAAAGAATTTTTAGAAAATGTATAGGAAAATTAATGAAAAAAAAAAATTAAAAAATTAAAAAAGAAAGGAAGGACATACTGTCTTCCCAAAATATTATATTGTTTTCACGGCCAATAGGAAACTGTTGGACCGAGTTTTAGAGAAAAAAATCATGTTAAAATAATTGACATTCTTAAAGAGTCAATTGAATTATACTCACAGTTTGTATTTCTAACGTCTTTATTTAATTTAACTGGTAAACATGGCTTTCTTTTCCTTCAATGCAAGCAAAAGAACTACTTTTTTATTGGCTTTGCAAAAAAAAAAAATCTCGAAAATAATGATGTAATACAAGCAATCTCCTCAAAGACAGCGAATGATAAAGTGTCAATTGAAGGATGAAACAGAAGGAGGTAATCACCAACACATGAAAAATTTCCTTTTTTCTTAATTTTTGTTAATTTCAAAGTGATTTCACGCGGTATTTAAAAACGTTTGACAAAAGAGGCGTCTTTATGCAACGCTCTTAAAAAGCACAGGAATTTATTTTTGGTCTGTGCTTTCAAAATATCCCTGCTGTAGTCTCTTTATGAGCAAGTAAATATAATAGAAGCGACTATTTCAGCATTTTTAAATTAAATTGGCGCTTTTTTTTTTTTGCTCAATGTAAAATTGTACATACAAATCTATCAATTTAAAAGGGATCCATTAAATATGAAAGGTATAGCAACAAGAATGTATTATTTCAAACTATTAAATAGACCAAGACTCATTTAACATCGTTCCATGCTTTTTCTTACTATAGCCTAAAAACACGATATTATTTATTATATAGTTTTTAAACATAAGCTACTTCATCAATGCCCAAGCTTCTTCTAACTTGTATCAACGCTACCAGCTCCTTTATACTTTCTTCCAATATAATAACATTATTTAAGAGCATTGATATTGTAATTTCAGTGCTTTTATCATGACTTTTTTGGGCCTTGGATGGATCTATCCCCGTCTTGGGAGCAAACGTATGTTCATCTTCATCATCCAAGTCTAAAATCGATTCTTCTCGTTCATTTACAAAGTGAGATGGGAAAAGAGGTTGAATACGCATGGATGTTGTTTTTTTTATGTGGAGCGCAAGTGGAGAAGCTGGATTGTTCATTATTGCATTCATATCGATTCGAGATGGGCCAAGTATGGGGGGTGAAGAAGAAGAAGGAGATAAAGTAGGACTCTCTACTAACGCAGGGGTCCTTAAAACAGAGGGCCTTCTGTCACTAGGTAAAATAGCAACAGGCGCAGGAGAAGTGGTGCTGCGCATGATGATGGCCTTTTTATCAACAAAGGACACCTCACCTGCAATCAGTGCCTTACGACGTTCTTCAAGAAGTTCTTCAAAGGAGGGTATCTCAGATCTATAATATCCTACTTGCTGAGTCAGGGTACGCAGCAAGGTAAAAAAGGTAGGATAGGATTTAAAGAAGGTTGGTTGAGTCTTCTTGATCGATTCTCTCTCTGCACCAAAATCAACACTGCGATCATCTTCATCATCATCTTCATCCACGGGAGCTGTGACTTCAAAGTGTGCATAGATGTCTTGACTGCGGATTTTAGGTGCCCGTAAAGGTTGATCTTCGGGATTCAAGACCAAGATGTCGTCAGGGCTGGTCTGATCACTTTCACTGAATGATATCCAACCCTCAAGACTGCGGTAAGGGCATACGGCCAATGCGGTCACAACGCCTGTCAGGGCCAAGTTTAGTTCTGTAGATTGTGTGAAAAAATGGCTGAGAAGACTCAGGAGGATTTGAAGCAATCGATCCGATGGGCGGATACGATGTCTAAAGAGAGGTCGTCGTGTAGTTAAACTCGGTTGGCGCTCTTTTTCAAGATCCTCATAGCGTTGACCGTATTTGAAACTACGTCGTCGTTTGGCTTTGATCGCAGCCTGGTCCACGCCTGCGCGGTCATCAGATGGTCTTGTATGCTGGTAGCAACCGTCTCGATCGATGGTCATTTCTAAGTCGCGAAGGTATTCTTCGTATCCGTTAGATAAGATATCCTTGGCATGAGTCGAGTCAATAGCAAGAATGAGAGAAAAGTAAAGTTCGACTTCACGTAGATGATGAGAAACGGTCGTTGGCTTTCTGTTACTTTCGGGATAAATGGAAAGCAGCCGAAGAGCATATCGGCAGTGATGTGTGATCAATGTCTTCAAAAGTTTCAAGGTGGCAATAACAGCTGTTTGTGAATTGGATTGAAGTCGACTTAGGATTAAATCCTTCAATGAGAAGTGGGTCACATCAAGATGTCGCACATTATGTGTCTCATTAGATTCTTCATCTTCTTCATCCATCAGATAACCTACAACGATCCTTGCCAAGTCTTCTTGCTGAACTGTTTGCAAGATCAAGTCAATGTAACTTATCACAGCTACAGAGGAACCATCTGTATCTGAGCATTCGAGGATGGAAGGGTACAAGATATTCTCTAAAAAAATGGTTCGTACATTATTTAACAGGCAAAGACAGATGTCTCCATTTGGGCATCGCATCAATACATCCTGACAGAACTCGAGTAGCTTGAGGAAAGAGTCAAGTTGGTATCTGAATTCAGGTGAATTTGAATACTCAATGCCTATGCCCAAAGGGAATTGTATGAGAGGGTGGGTATCAGTGGAATATTGGCCGAGGATAAAAGTGGTTGGATTAGAATAGATGGCATTATCTTCATCCTTGACAACCAACTTTCTTGGCAATTGAGAGTAGAGTGCGCCGAGTCCAGCGGCCATGATGGTTGCAAAATCAGATCCTAAAATGAATTCACCCAACTCATCTCTAGCCATCTCCATCAAAAATAACAATCCTGTACGTGCAAAATCACCCGAACGTCCTTCTCGGTGTACAAATCGCAATAGATATGTAAATAGCAGAAATTCATATTCAGGTGGTTTTTGTTGCTGTTGCTCACTATTAGATATAGGATGTTCTATGTTCTTTTGTGGTGTAGTCAACCAATGTTTGTCGTGAAAAAAAATATTTAAAAGAGCTGGAAAACCGTGTATCTTTGAGCATATAATATACATTAAATCCACTAGATCATCGTTATATAGTTCACTTTGATGATCATCCAATACACAAAACCGTAGTAGTTTGATAGTAGGTCTGTGTACTGCATTGTGAACTAAAAATCTATCATCCAGCAAATCAACCATACTTGCGATGGTTCGAATGGCTTCACCTCTAAACCCAACCGGGTAATCTGCTTTTTCAGCTACATTAACAAAATACTGCAAGATGCCATTCTTCAAAAAATATTCCATGCAGACACCGGCTGTATTATCCTCTTGTCTTGCTTCTTCGTCTACCAATAAATCGACCATTTCCCTCAGCTTGACTGGTATTTCAGTTTGCTGTACATGAATATTGGCCTTTCTGTCTTCTGTTATAAATATATTCTGGATTGAAACTTTTAATAAAAAAATAATTCCCAAACATCAGAAATTAAGCTTACATGAACATATTCCCAGCATTTGTGAAATTTAGCCAGTTGCATTGCACTTGTAGGCTGCACTTTTGGAGGAGCAATACGCTTTTTGAATTTAGCAAAATAGTCCATTAGTTATATTAAATTGAGGAGAAGAAAAAGAAACATAAACACAAAATAGAAATCACACATGTAAATTGAAGTTTTGTGTAATGTTTTTGTCAATTCAGAAAAAAAAAGGGGGAAGGGGAGGGAGCGAATTTTTTTTTTCAGTCTTTTATTTACTGTTATCAGATACACAACAAAAAACAATATGGAACCAAAAATACAACTTTTCTTTATAAACATACAACATAAACAACCATAAATGAGCTTAAATTGACCATAAAGTATAGACTTTCTGTAACGGGAACTGAAATATACAGTGTAATTTAAATATCCGCATATAAAAATGTTGAAAACAACCATTTGTTAATTTTTTTTTAACTACTTTTTTCCCCTCGCAAAATGGCAGATTATGAACAACAAGCAAGAAAAAATATCAAAGAAGCACAGAAGAGATTGAATTCATGGAGTCTTCCTTTTATTGGCTCTCTTAACTCCAGTAGATATGAAGAAGCAGCCGAGTTATACGAAAAGGCAGGAAATATATTTAAGCTGGCCCAACAATGTAAGCAGCTGTGCTTATTTTTGGCGTATAAAATTAATTTTTTTCAATAGGGAAAAATGCGGGTGATGCCTTTACAGAAGCAGCTGTGTTGTTTATGCGGGGAAATGGTGCCAAGTTTGAAGGGTCAAGGGCCTATGACAATGCAGCAAAAAGCTATAAACGAATAGATCCTAAAGGTACAAAGAAAGAAGACAAAGTGAAAGAAAGAGGTTAATAATAATTTATTAGCGGCTATTACTGCTTTAGAAGCAGCAGTTAAATTGGATCAAGAAGGTGGAAACTTTAGGTCTGCAGCAAGACATTATCAAGACATTGCAGAATTATATGAAAATGAGTTAAATAGACCAAATGATGCTTTTAAAACTTATAAAGAAGCAGCAAACTTGTATCTTGCAGATGAATCACCAGCGTAATTATAAAGTAAAAAGGAAAAAAAAAAAAAAGACTTACATAAGTATTATATATAGCTTAGCGAACAAGTGTTTACTTAAAGTAGCTCAAATTTCAGCTGATTTAGAAGATTATCCAACTGCTATTGAAAAATATGAACAAGTGGCTGCTGCATCAGCAGATGATCCTTTACTCAAATGGTCTTTGAAAGAATATTTCCTTAAAGCAGGGCTGTGTCATTTATGTACGGATGTAAGTATATTTTCATTCAAAAGGGAAAGATCACTTAGATCAGTTATTAGGATACAGTGAAAACAAGTCAAGCATTAGCTAATTATTGTAACATGGATGTTTCATTTGAATCGACACGAGAATATGCTTTATTAAGAGGAATAATAGATTGTGTTAATCAAGGCGATATTGAGCGTTTTACACAAATAGTGTACGATTATGACAAGCTAACAAGATTAGATGCTTGGAAGACTGCAGTGCTGTTGAAGATTAAAAAGGCAATTGATTGTGAAGATTTACGTTAACTAAAAAAAGCGGATATCATTTTATCCATAAAATAACAATGTCATGTTATCCTCTCTTTTCTTTTTTTCTTTTTCTTTCCTTAAAACTTGTAAGGTTATTATTATTTACAATCAACAATAAACGCTAATATTTATTATTTGTAAAAATTAGTTTAAACTTTGATATATACAAATATGAAGGCTAGATTTGTATTGAAAGCGACTGTTTATTATATGCATATCATAAAGAAAAGAAATCCAAAATTTAGACACGAATTAATAAATATACCAAAGAGAACATTAACAAACCCAAGGGAACCATCAAAGAATAATGGATTTGATAATATAAATGATGATTATATATTACGAGTAAAAGAGATTATTTCTAGTTCAAAAGAAAAGTAAGATACAAATCTCTTTCTTGTTTTGTGCTCATGCAAGAAATTAGGTATGAAATATTAGAGTTGATGGGACAAGGTACATTTGGACAAGTAGTTCAGTGTAGAGAATTATCAACCAATCAATACGTTGCAATCAAGATCATTAAAAGACACAATGCGTTTACAGCCCAAGGAGAAAAGGAAATTAATATTCTAAAAATGGTAATCAGCATCTTCTCTTTCTTCTCCTTTTTAATCGTTTTTATAGCTCAATCAAGCTTTAAATGACGATATGAATAGATATTTACAATTGCGCGATCATTTTGTCTTTAGAGAGCACATTTGTATTGTATTTGAGCTACTTTCTGTTAGCTTACATAAAGTATTAAGACAAAGTCCACAGTTGTCAATATCAGATATCAAACCAATAGCTTTTCGTTTATTGGAAACTCTTGATTTATTAAAAAGTCTACATATTGTTCACACTGATTTAAAGCCTGATAACATTTTACTAAAAAGGTAAAAAAAAAAAAAAAAGAGCTCATTACAAATGAAGCTGATATTTGTACTAGCTCAGATGATTTACATGATGTAAAACTCATTGATTACGGGTCTGCTTGCATAGAACATGAGATGCCTTTAAATTATCATATACAAACTGCCTTTTATCGTTCTCCTGAAGTGATCCTAAGGATACCTTACGATTGTTCTATCGATATGTGGTCATTTGGTTGCTTTGTTGCTGAGATGTTTATAGGAAAACCACTGTTTCCAAGTGGAAATGAAGCATTTTTGTTATACATGATGATTGCTACATTAAAGTAAACAGAGAGCATACAATATGAGTTCATTAACCTTATTTATCTCAAGATCTTTACCTCCAGATTCTATGCTTAAAAAAGGAATTAAATCCACAGCATTCTTTCATCTCAAAGGAACACAAAGCGATGTAACCAGATTACGCGAGAAATTCACACATGATTTTCAAAGCCTGGATGAAAGAGTCATGGGCTGTGAATCGGAAGAGACGAATGAAGGTACAAGGATAAAGTTCATCAATGTTCACTCACAACACTATAGATCGTATTTGCTTACTAGATTTCTTAAAAAAAATACTTGTTTATGAACCAGACAAAAGATATACTCCTCAACAAGCACTAAATCATCCTTTTATCACTTCTTCTCAACCTCATTCAACCAGTCATATTCACACATCTTTATCTACCTCACCGACAACTGAAGAAAGCAGTGAGATCAAAACACCGCCAATCAAAATTCTACCCTCTACAAAGCCATTAAAGTCAATACTAAAGAAAAAGGAAAGTATGGATTTGAAAGGTTTAGTATCACCTCCTCAACCACAACTGGAAAATACATTAGACAGTACAATTGCTTTCCTTTATCAACCTAGACCTTTAATACAACCAGATCCATCTTTGCTTCAAAAGAATCATTCTCATCCGACATTAATGATGTATCCTTCTTATTATCCTCAATATCAACCCAACCAATCATCTCGTTATTTCTCTCCTTAAATGCTTTGTACAGTCAGTACGATTGATATTGTAGGTGACTGAACAGTAGCTATCAATGGTTTAAAAATAAATGTCATAAAATAAAGTCTATCTGTCGGTTTGAGTTGAACTAACAGTCGTTTTTATTCAATCCAAACTGTAGCAAAGTTCACCTTCTTTTCTCTCTCTCTCTCTCTTTCTCTTTTTTTTATGAAGACGGATAAAAAAAAATCTGTATGATGAACAAGGGAGCAAGTTTCATGATCTAATATCGCATTGAAGAAACCATCTCTGAAAAAAAAAAAAAAAAAAAAAAAAAGGGCCGGTTTCAGGGGTGGTTTGTTCAATGCAGTATTATTTTTTTGTAACACTATTTTATTGAAAGTTATTTAATAGAAATAATGAAAGCCACACGTCATGTTAAGTGGTATACTTTTAATATAGACTATGACATCGAAGTTTTTCAAAAGTGGTTGAAATAATTTGCTGTGGTGTAAGAATGGTGTTCCATCGAAAATATAACGCCAGTGTGCTCACCAGATGTATAGTAGAGCGTGTGAGCAGATTCTCAGTAATCGTGAATTATCTACAAATTCGAAACGACTTAAGTTCCTTAAAATGCTTTCAGCATCTTCGGGATGAAACTCGAGATAAGATGCAAATCGAGATAGGACTCCTTGCCATGCGGACCATTTGAATGGACAATGAATCAACAGGTGGTTAATATCTTTCAGTGGATCATGGCATAGGCTACGAATAACGGAGACAGTAGGATCAAACCGAGACACAGATGAGTTACAATAAAGCTTGTTGTATATAAAACGGAACCAAATTATTCTAGCTTCAGGAAGGATTTTCAATAATGCGATATTAGATCATGACATTTATTTTTAAACCATTGATAGTTACTGTTCAATCACCGACAATATCAATCGTACTGACTGTATCACGTATACATAAAAATTGAGCTTAAAATACTTTTTTTCTCTCTCTCTCTTTTTTATATAAAATGTTGCTTTCAGGTAGGAAAAGACCAACAGTTCATTCAAGTTGTACCAAAATCAAGAGGTAAATAAAAGGATGTAGTAAAGCCAAAAATAATGCTAACTGCTTGAGAAATTTAAAGTATTATTGATCCAGATCGTCGATTGAAAGAAAAGGTTTGATTTGTATATTGAAATATCATTTCTTTTTTATTCTAAATTAAAGTGTAGAGAACAAAAGAACTTTTGGAAACATTTTATCCGCATGTTGATATTATACCCCAAGAAGAAGGGCTTCCTTTAATTGATTTAAAAGAGAAACCATTTGATTTTTCAGCACATAGTCAACAACTTGATAGGGACCAGCAACTACTTTGGACATTAGCTGGCGCGCTCTTTCACGGTCACCTTCATGACTGGTTACGAGAATTAGTTGCGCCTGGATTAAGCACAAGCTTAGATCAATTCAAAAAACAGTATACCCATGACCCCTTTGCTATCGTCTTTATCTATTTGGCCTATGGTGATCGAGAGAGAGCAGGTGAAGAAGCAAGACGATTAGGTGATTTTAAACTGTCACTGTACATTGTTCATTCAAACACCAAGAATATTTCACTGACACTAACACAGCAAATCGAGACCTTGGTAAAACAGCCCGAGTGGCGGGAACAGTATAGCGATTTCAGAAAAAAGTGTTGGTATTTGATTACGGGTACATTGGGATATGTAGAAAAAGGGTTGGTAATTACAGAGCATGTGAGTTGGCAGTGTGCACTTGCCATGTACTTGTGGTATGGAGAGAACCCTCTCAGCTTAAATCACTATAATCAAACCCTGCACCTTACCAAGCATGACACAGCTCAACTGACCATTGCTCAGCAGACAGCACTCCCCGATCCTCATTGTTTTTGGTATCAACTCTTGCAGTGTTGGATAGGCGATCCAACTATGGCGCACTTACAGGATTGGCCAGTTGATTTTCTTTGGATGCTCAGCCTTTATGGACCTCAATTTGTTCCAGAGGATATCTATATCATGCAGTGGTGTGATGAATTAGAAAAGATGGGAATGGTAGAGTGGTCTATTTTTGTTTCCCTTTCTTTAAAGAAGACTGCAACTGAAAAAATCAAACATCTTTTACGACATGGTGAGTGGGAAGATGAACAGAAACTGATAGAACAATTTCAGATACCGAAAAAATGGGTCTTTATCGCAAAATCATTGAGGGCGCATGATGATTGGGATTTTGAAACAGAGTATGAAAATCTGATTGAAGGTGGTTTACTAGATGAAGCTATGATGGCCTTGTTAAATTTCCTTTTGCCTAAGCATTTTTACAGTATGTGATTGATAGGAAAGAAGGATTAAAAACTCATCTTTGTATTTAGGTACGCCTACTGCATTAAGAACAAGTTTAACTTATATTATGGAGTTTACAGATCAAGAACGTGAAGATGTAAAATTACTAAAAGAAATATACATGTATTTGATTAATCAAGACAAGGAAAAGAAAGAAGAGTTGATAAAGAAAGTTGAGGAATATTCAAACTTGTTGAATTCTTATCCTAATGCCTATCAGTTAATGATGAATTTAATAGAAGCCATTAAAAAGAAAGTTTAAAAAACAAGTTTTAGTGAACATAATCTCTTTTGACAATCGTATTGAATGATTCAGGATTAAAAGCGTATTCTTTTACAAATTCAGCTTCCATCTCATGCATACGTGAACCAACCAAGACAAGTGAATGAAGAGGCCCACCAAAATCGACGTTTAATAATTCTTGTAATGTGCCTGCTACAATCTTTTGACTGTCTGTGCCAATACGTGCACAACCAATAGCTAATGAATCAGGTTTACAGACACCTTCTTTGCGGTTTTCTTCTATTTCTAATAATTGCTCAACAGCTTGATTGACAGTCATGTAGCGAGGTGGTTCATAAATCAATCGTCCTCTGTGGAATAAGCATAAATTTTTTTTTTCACTTCAAGTTCATTTTATCTCACCTTGCCATGTTTTCGATACTTTGTTCCTTGACTTTGATATCTAATAAACATAATGTGTGAAGACCTAAAACATGATTCTCTTTGATACGATCATAAAAACTATCTGGACGCCAAGTGTCCGTGAAGAAGACAATAGAGATAGTCTGTCCAAAGTTGTAAAGTTGAAGACCACATGCACCAACAGCGTTCATGATTGAAGCATTGTGAATAACCTTGACGGGAATGTTTAATTCACGCGCACGAATGACAAGATCAGTGTGTGTTGTAGCACCATAAGGATCACCAACAACAAGAAAAGAGACGTCAATCTGATCTGCGTTGGCAAGAATACTATCACTATCTGACTCGACCATTTCACGGTCAGCAATAACGACTTCTTTTCCATAATAAGATTCCTAGAAAGTGTTTATAAAAATGATTGTGATATATTTAGCTTATTTACAAGTCTTTCTTTTCCAATAGTCAATATAGAAGTATAAGCTTCTAAATAGATGCGCTCAGATTTCTTGACAGCTTCTAAACCTTTAACAGTGATATCTGTTTCGTCAGATAATCCAAGTCCAATAACGTACAACATCAAAAGAAGTATGTAAAAAAAAAAAAAAAAAAAAAAAAAAAATAGATGACAGACAGTCACTGTTAAATGCGGACTTTATGCTTCAAAAAGAGTATTTCTTTGGCAAGAGTTCTTTTTATTTAAAATGGACTACTCTTTTATGAATCTAATGTTAACTATTTTCTTAGGGACAATACAAAGTTAACTTTTCTAATAAAGATGATGTTAACCATGTAACTAATATTGATTTGATCTTTATTCCTGAATATAAAATGGGAATATCCTTGTAGAAAAAGAGAAAAAAGTTTTTATTACAGATAATGAGAGAGAGAAAAACATGTATTGCTTTATTGAAATATGACAATACTTGTAAATAGGATATATGTTGATTATAAGCCCTTTTTTTTTTCATGCAAATAAACCATTTATAGTTAACAAGGTTAATCCCTTCCTAGGATGATGAAAGTAATTCATTTTTATCTAAAGCAAGAGAGTGTCTGTGACTTGTTGACTTCATGACCTCTTTGTCAAAGATACAGTAAAGACCACGTGTAAATAATCATTTTGAAGCATTCAATAAATACGTCATCTCTAAACAATACATGCTTGTTTGTCAGCAGTCATCATGCTGACTCACGTGAATGATTCATTCCAAGGAGAGCAAGTACAACAGGATATGTCACGGGGCTAAAACATATAAAACTACACACACCTCTTTTTTTTTTTTTTTTTTTTTTTTTTTTTTGTTGTTCGATATAATCATAATGAATGACATGCTACAACTTTCGTTTGAAAAATT